>NW_024543085.1:35497500-36052328 GCF_018167655.1 Microtus oregoni | reverse complement strand
TCCAGTCATGTGCTGGGGCATGTGCATTTTCTCCAACACACACGCGCGCACACACACACACACACGAACACAATGAAGAAGGATAGGGAAGGAGAGAGAGATAGTTTAACCAAAATAATTATACCCCCCAAGTAGCACACATAATCCTTATTTAGGTGACTTCTACTATTCTGAGGCATTGGGGGGAATAGGGTACTTGGGCTGTCACTCATTAGCATCTCTGAAAGCAGCACTATCTTTTACCCTCTTGAGTTTTGCATCACCTACAGAGAAGTTCAAACAATTGACCCGTAGCTCTCATCACCAATATCACCAGGTATCACAAGCCAAATTCAATGCTGCAATATATACAGTTTGAAATATGAATGCTCTCCCAGTCATTAGCCTCATATTAAGCAAAGGAAGTCCATCAAATTCGGTCCCTACCAACTCAGCTGTCTACTGTAAGTCAGATCTATTGCTTGCTCTGCCAGATTCCTGTCAAAAAGCTCCTTTCAGTACACATCAGAATGGAAAGATGCCCAGGTTTCTGTGACCAACACTGACCTGCAGGGATGAGGGATACATACACAATACTTTGGTTTCATTCAAATAGAGAGCTCTTGTTCCTAACCTTATTCTAGCACTGTCCCAAAGGAGTTCACAGAAATTAAGAGAACTGTATACTTACTGGTAGCCTCTGGTTTTTCTTTTCTCATTTGATCGAAGGACTGATTTTCTATAGGACTCTGGAGTGAATGGGTTGATATTAACCAGAGACAAAGAGGTCTTCTCATCCATGAAGGGAGAAAGTGAGAGTCTCGGACGCTTAGCGCTTTGGGCGGAGAGGTTTCCTTTCGAAGTCATCTCACGTGGATTCTGAGGATGACAAAAGGCAAATCAGGATCGGGATTTAAAAAGTAAAAGAAAATTAGTGGTAGATGCTAGATTAGATATTGATGGAGACAGAGATAAATTGTAGCTCCTGATGAATCTGGTTTGTTAATCAGTTCATCCGTGTCTTTTTAAGAGACATATTTCATTGACTTCCTAAGTAAAAAGGAGAGTTCTTAAATTCACTTAAAAACACCACATAAAATTATAAGAACCCAAGTTTGCATTCCCACCAGCAATGGATGAGTGTACCCCTTCCTCCACAACCTCTCCAGCAGAGGCTATCATTGGTGTTTTTGATTTTAGCCAATCTGACAGGTGTAAGATGATATCTCAAAGTTGTTTTGATTTGCATTTCCCTGATCGCTAAGGAGGTTGAGCATGACCTTAAGTGTCTTTTGGCCATTTGAACTTCTTCTGTTGAGAATTCTCTGTTCAGATCAGTGCCCCATTTTTTAATTGGGTTAATTAGCATTTTAAAGTATAGTTTCTTGATTTCTTTATATATTTTGGAGATCAGACCTTTGTCTGTTGCGGGGTTGGTGAAGATCTTCTCCCAGTCAGTGGGTTGCCTTTTTGTCTTAGTGACAGTGTCCTTTGCTTTACAGAAGCTTCTCAGTTTCAGTAGGTCCCATTTATTCAATGTTGCCCTTAATGTCTGTGCTGTTGGGGTTATACCTAGGAAGCGATCGCCTGTGCCCATCTGTTGTAGGGTACCTCCCAATTTCTCTTCTATCAGGTTCAGTGTGTTCGGACTGATATTGAGGTCTTTGATCCATTTGGACTTGAGTTTTGTGCATGGTGATAGATATGGGTCAATTTTCATTCTTCTACAGGTTGATATCCAGTTGTGCCAGCACCATTTGTTGAAGATGCTTTCTTTCTTCCATTGTATACTTTTAGCTCCTTTATCGAAAATGAGGTGTTCATAGGTTTGTGGGTTAAAGTCTGGGTCTTCTATACGATTCCATTGGTCGACTTCAGTGTTTCGGTTTCTCAGGAAATTCGGGATCAACCTACCCCTGGACCCAGCAATACCACTCTTGGGAATATACCCAAGAGATGCCCGATCATATGACAAGGGCATTTGTTCAACTATATTCATAGCAGCATTGTTTGTAATAGCCAGAACCTGGAAACAACCTAGATGTCCTTCAATGGAAGAATGGATGAAGAAAGTGTGGAATATATACACATTAGAGTACTACTCAGCGGTAAAAAACAATGACTTCTCAAATTTTGCATGCAAATGGATGGAAATAGAAAATAGTATCCTGAGTGAGGTAACCCAGACCCAAAAAGATGAACAAGGGATATACTCACTCATAATTGGGTTCTAGCCATAAATAAAGGTCAGTGAGTCTATAATTTGTTATCCTAAAGAAGCTAGATAAGAAGGTGAACCCAAAGAAAAACATATAGCTATCCTCCTGGGTATGGGAAGTAGACAAGATTGTCAGGCAAAAATCGGGATCTTAAGGGTGGGCTGGGAGGGGGGTAGGGGAGATGGGGAGAGAAAAGTGAGAAGGGTAGGATGGGGAGAACTTGGGGCAACGGGATGATTGGGATAAAGGAAGGTTGGATAGGGGAGCAGGGAAGCACACATCTTAATTAAGGGAGCCATCTTAGGGTTGGCAAGAGACTTGGACCTAGAGGGGCTTCCAGGTGCCCAAGGCGAGGTCCCCAGTTAGTTCCTGGGGCAGCTGAGGATAGGGAACCTGAAATGATCCTATCCTATAGCCATACTGATGAATATTTTGCATATCACCATAGAACCTTCATATGGCGATGGATGGAGATAGAGACAGAGACCCACACTGGAGCAATGGACTGAGCTCCCAAAGTCCCAATGAGGAACAGAAGGAGGGAGAACATGAGCAAAGAAGTCAGGACCACAAGGGGTGCACCCACCCACGGAGACAGTGGGGTTGATCTATTGGAGCTCACCAAGGCCAGCTGGATTGTGATTAAAAAAGCATGGGATAAAACCGGATTCTCTGAATATGGCGGACAATGAGGGCTGCTGAGAAGCCAAGGACAATGGCACTGGGTTTTGATCCTACTTCATATTCTGGCTTTGTGGGAGCCTAGCCAGTTTGGATGTTCTCCTTCCTAGACCAGGATGGAGTGGGGAGGACTTTGGACTTTCCAGAGGGCAGGGAACCCTGACTGCTCTTCAGACTGGAGAGGGAGGGGGGGAGAGGAGTGGGGGGAGGGGGAGGCGTGGGAGACTGGGAGGAGGCGGAAATTTTTTTTTCTCAATAAAAAAAAAGAAAAAAGAAAAATAATTATAAGAACCCCAAGAAATGAAATAAAGAGATTAAAAAATAGTCCACATGTATACATTCCTAAATATATAAATACAATCTGCTCAGTCCTATAATGTTACTAGTATGTATATGATTTCAGGGTTGCTCACTTGGTATTCCCTAGAGAACACCACTTTTTCTACTCTCAAAATCTTTTAATTGCCTGTAGGTCTTTGTCTAGGGTAAGGAAAAAGAAGCCAGAGGCCATGAATTTGAGAATGACAGAGCATGCAAGGGGAGAGTGGTATGGGGATATGGGGAGGAAAGGGAAAGGGGGAAATAATGCAACTATAATAATTTTTAAATGAAAGAAAAATGACTATAAAAATAAACAAAGGAAGAAAAGGGTCTTTATCTATTAAAAGAGTTTATCAGGAAGAACGGCAACATTAACACTGTGCATTGCCCAAGCTTAGAAGGAGAAATGAAAGAACAGAAGAGTTATA
The DNA here is from genome assembly GCF_018167655.1 of Microtus oregoni. Taxonomy (NCBI): domain Eukaryota; kingdom Metazoa; phylum Chordata; class Mammalia; order Rodentia; family Cricetidae; genus Microtus; species Microtus oregoni. Next base: position 36,048,700 of record NW_024543085.1, on the reverse strand, counting down.
AAGATTTTTAAACTAAACACACCCTAACCAGGAGCATTTTACAGAGGTATAATTTAATATAAACGACCATATGTGTGTGTGCACTCATGAGTGGCCGGCACTGTTGTAGATGTTTAAAAATAAGGAGGTCTCTCTTCCCTTAGAGTATATATTCTAGAGAAGTTTAGTGGTGATAGTTCAAGGTATTAGTTCTAAGAATGGGTAAATATACCAGGAAATAGAAAATAACCACTACAATTATTCAAGCAGATGATAAAGCCCTCTAGACAATGTTTTACACTTATGCTGAGTGGATTGTTATTAAACAATAGCAGCTCTAAAAGTTATATATATAATCTAAAATAATCTCTTAAGATTTTAGGGCTTTCACCCTGACACTGTTGGAGCCACAAGACCCAGGATAGACCAGAGACCTAGGATTCAACCAAACATGACTACCAAGAGAGAAAGAGAGAGAGAGAGAGAGAGAGAGAGAGAGAGAGAGATTCTGCTATACTCATAGATTGGTGTCTAGCCCAGTTTTTATCAGAGGCTTCATCCAGCAGCTGATAAAAACAGATTCAGAGACCCACAGCCAAACATTCAGTGGAGCTCAGGGAATCCTGCGGCAGAGTGGGAGGAACGATTTTAGGAGCCAGAGGGGTCAAAACCCATAGAATCGACTACCTGGGCTCATAGGGGCTCAGAGAGACTGAAATGACAACCAAGGAGCCTGCATGGGACTGACCTAGACCCTCTACATATGTTACAGTGTATAGCATGGTGTTCTTGTGGGATTCCTAACAGTGGGAACAGGAGCTGTCTTTAACTCTTTTACCATCTTTTGGGACCCTATTCCTCATACTGGGTTGCCTTGTCCAGCCTTAACATGAGGGGAAATGACTAGGGTTATTGCAACTTGATAAGCTATGTATGGTTGATATTCATGAGGTGCCTGCTCTTTCCTGAATAGAAATGGAGGAGGAGAGGAGTGGGGGGGGGGTCAGAATCGGGGGAAGGGAAGAGGAGGGAGGAAAACACTGGGATGTAAAAGTAATAATAACAACAAAAATCACTAAAAAGATTTCAGGGCTTTGATATGGCTATAAACAGCTATCAATAAATAGAAGAATGAAGACTTGCCAATACAGCTGAACCTAGGTTTATCCTGAATTTGACCAATTTGCCAAGTTCAAAGACAAAGGATCCTGAAAGAACAGGATGTTATTAGATCTACGTGTCAGGATCTAGAGAACTACCCATGCTGTATTTCTGCAAGCACACAATAGTATACACGTGGTCAAGATAGAACTCTACAGCATGCTTGTTGCACTTGGGATCCTACTATTTTGATTCTTTGACTTTTCAGTGTAACATCAGAAGCCAAACTACCTCTGATTTGTTAAATACGAGCTTTCAAAGATGGTTAGACTTAATAGATACTCAATAAAAAATTGACATAAGCAGAAATGAAAGATGTTATGGAACATACAACTTAGCATAATTTTGTAGGTGAAAATAGACCAGTGGAATAGTCAAGGATTTTTTTATAAGTGTCTTAATGTATCTTAGAGTTCACAGAGTGAATAATCTTATGACTGTGTTCAAAACCCACACTGAAAATGTCATTGTTTTCTAGTGAATTTATCATAAAAAGGGCTATAGTTTCAAAATAAGCAAAACTATAGTACATAATGCTATGTCCCCATTACCAGTGTAATCTTGGAAATAACTCAGAATTGTACTAGACCATTCCCCCAATGAACATTAGTTTTATAATGCTAAGTACAATGCATCTTTCACATATTTAATGCAGCGTGTCCAAATCTGCAGTGCTTCCCATAATTCTTCTGCCATATTTTAAGGAAAATAAAAAGAGTCTATGAAATTTTCAGATAAAAACAAGGAAAAAAATCATACCATGGCAGATGACACTAGGATTTCTAGCTTGGAAATATGAAGGCCAATAGAATTTGTGGTCACCAATAAAAGGAAAGACATTAATATTCATTCTTAAATAAAGCTTTGCCTGAAAGTAGAGCAGTTTGCAAAGCAGATAGAGAGGGTGTGTGCACTCCAGAGATTGTGGATAGATGTCTAATGACAATGATGGCCGATTAAAGGAGATGTGAGGGACAGCTACTTGACTTCTGAAGATCATGGTGAGAAGGCAGCCTCCTGTCAAGACAGCGTTGGAGTGTTTGCAAGCTGCTAACTCAGAGGCCGACCAAGCCTCTGAGTCTTGAATCTACGACGTTGCGATGTAATCACCATCAGCTAATGTTTAACGTGATCAGCTGCGCCAACCTTACTAATACGCTTTCTTCAGTGTTCTTCAGTGGTTCTGCTAAGAATCCCTTATGGAGAAGGAAATGACACCATTTCTGCCCGCACCTCTTAGAAAAAGCAGAAATATGCCTACCCTGCTTTCCTGTGCTTCAGCAGCAGTGTCTCCAGAAAGCAGCACGAGTTGGTACCCTGCTCTGTTCTCATCCTGATTTAAATGTACTGTAGGGAAGTGGGTATTTTCCCTATTGTATTTCCACCTATTTTCCCAGGCTCTATTCTATACCTGTTCTTCATCTTGCCATGGGCCAAGATCAGTAGCACCTGTCTTCTCATAGCAGACATGTGACCTGATTCCCAGCCATGGCTTCACTGGTCTCCTAAATGCCACATGGCTTCAGTTGTTTTCCATGTCCCACATAGCCAATTATTTATTCCACATATCTGTTTTATTCCTCCCCTAAACGTGTATATCCTCAGTGTCTCCTGTCTTGACCCCAGGCTCTACCTATTTAATCAAGCAAGAGGCCTCGCCATTATCTTCCATTCCTCTTTTCCATGCAACACCCCATCAATTTATCACTAGTTCCTGAACTTCTCTCAATTTAAGCCCTGCACACGCCTGTCCTAATTCTGGCCCTTTTCTGCTCTCAACGGAATCCATTGTGAATTGTTCCCTGTGTCAAGACTTTCTCTGATCTAGTCTACTTTGTGGACTAGAATACCCATACTCAAAACCATTGCATGGTTAATTCAAGACTTTTAGGATAGACTGTTCATCTCTCCTACACAAAGACTACTGTTCCACTGAATAGCAAATGATTTTCCTTCCCCTCAGATACTCAGTGGATGCTTGAGGGTCTCCTTTCCCATCTTTACATAGCAAACTCAGGTTCATTATCCAAGTCTGTTCTCAGACAGTTCTTCCTTTAGAAAACTGCCCTCACTGTTTTGAACCTTAATTCCAAATTTCTGTTCCTCAAACTCTGCCATCCTTCTACATCACATTTTCTGGGTGTTTATTACTTCTTTAGTTGCTTATTAACTGGGGGAGGGGTACTCGTTAAAGAAAGTAAATGGTGTCTTCCAGCAGAGGGTCTGCTAATACAGAGCACATTGTGGGTGGTGTAATAAACGAAATATATATGCTCATCCCACTGTCCTGCCTGCACATTCCCAAAGCCCGTTCCCCATCACCCGTTGAAACATCACGAACTGTCAGTGCTGTTCCCTTGCTCCCATCACCTTTTTTCTTTCCTAATCATCGTACTGAGAGTCATTGTTCACAGAGAACTCTCAAAATACCACTCTGCTCATCTCCTGATGAACTGTAAGCTGGTTGAAAAGAGAGATTGTGTCCTGTGTTTATTACCTGCAGTGTGTTCTCAAGAAGAAGAATACAGATAATCAGCTGGTCAGGACTGGAACACTGAAACACCTTCTGATGGATAGCAGAACAGATTTGATTGTCTATAGTTCAACGGGAAGCCTAGTATTTCCTGGTAGACACACTCTGGCCCTCAGCAGGCACCACAGAGGCCCGCCGGCAGTGACTGTGCCGTGCACAGGATCACACAGGTTATAATGATCTTAAGTAGCTCCAGCTGAGCTGGCAGGGAGCCAAGCTAATATTCAACCTTGGGAATCACACCATGTCATCAGAATCTCCTAGATGTAACCATCCCCAAGCCCCTGACTTCAATAAATGAGCAATGTAATGTAGTGTAAATCAAAAAATATGTGATCTACAAGCAACCATTGCTTACTTGCTGCCACTTTCAATTCTCAAACAAGTTCTGCTTTCCCCAAGTATAATAGAGGTGCCAGCACTGCACTAGGCCCAAACCAGAGGGGACTCTGTGCTGGGAAGAGCAACAGCAGCAGACATGAGCATGTGCTGATGGTTAACGTGACCATCCCTGTACCAGAAAATATTGGTAAGCAATTACCCAGAAATACAACCAGCTGGCATAATGAGAAGGAAAACAGACCAAACCGAAAAATGAAGGATCCAGCCTTACTTCTGACAGCAGCTGAGGTAAGACTCTTAGAAACTGGGTTTCGTGTGTGCAAAGTACACAGGATGGCTGTGGACCTCCACAGCTCTTCCAGTTCCACTGTTCGTTAACTAAGATCTTTTCAGCTAAGATGTTTGTGTAGCTAATACCAAATAGTTAGTAGTTGAGGGAAACAAGCAGCTAGACATTTCATTCTGTTTCCTAGTAACTTTAAACTTGCATCCATTCCCACTAAGAAACAGGCAACAGAAGATACATCATAGATGCAAACGACCAAACCCTCTTCTCCCATCCATTGATCCACAGAACAGATCTCAGAGACCTGTTCCCCCCCACCCCCCCCCCAACGGCTTACTCACTTTGGGTGTGGAGAAGCTGTCAGCGACTGGCGGCTTGCTCTTCTTGGGTGGTCTTGGCGTCTCTGGACATTTGGGAAGGGCTGGAACCCACATAGAGGGACCCGGTCTTTCCATGTCTGTGATCTGAGGAGGGTAATGTTCACCTCTGGGGGGAGACTTGGGTTCCTCCATCTCCTCATCCTTATCCCTCTCAGACGCTGGGCTGTGGGCCTCTCCGGGGCCTTGTGCTGCCATCTGACCTCCACTCTCAAAATCTTCTTCACAGACAGAGAAGTTTAGTTCTTTATTCTGGTCAACCCCTCTGTCAGCCACCTCAGCGAAGAGCCTTACAGTGCAGGCAAGGAGGTCTCTGGGAAGGGAACATAGCTTTAGGTTGGCCTTCCCTCTACCCACCAACAGCTGAGAGACACACTGCACATGTTCTCCCTTAAGTACCACACACCTAAGGCCTCAGCATATGCTGATTTCCATTCTGATTAAAGAACTCTCCAGCAACTCCCCAATCAACTGCATCCAATCCCTGTAAGAACTCTCCTGATATCCCACAGAGTCTCCCAGTGGCCAGTTGCTGTGAAATACTAATAAGATGGTTTGGCATCCTTTAATTTACGAAAAACGTCCATTAGTCAATTGGGGAGCAAGTCCATTATCAGAAGGAAATTATTTTCTACTCTTCACACCTGCCATGCATCAGGACCAATCTCTACTGCTTTCACACCCCACCCATCTCCCGGCGCGCGGCAGCAGGCAGCAGGATTCAGCATCGCTTACATATCCTCACGATCCTTGCACAACCTGTAGCATGTCTTGCCCGATGTTCACCTCCTCCTCAGTGGGGTCACCTCCTATGCCTCTGCCAGACACACCTCTCCTGATTCGAATATCATCCCTCCCTACCGATTATGAGCAGTTAAAGCGATCAGGAGATTGAACAAATGTTTGAGCTGACAAGGTTTAGAAAAGACAGCAGGGCCTGGAAGTGAATGGTAGTAAAAATTTTAAAACACAATCACTTTGAGCCAAAATTGGCCGTATTTTATAAAATGCCTTTTTTAAAGATATTTTCAATTATTTATTTTCTTCCTCAGAAGCCTCTTTGGTGGAAAAAAATGATCCCACAATATTCTTCAATGAAATTACCCCCCAAAGGCAATGAAAACAGCACCTCAAAGAGATGTCCACATCCCCTTGTTCTCTGCAGCACTGGCACAACTCGGACGTGAACCAGCTCATGCCAGCTGCAAATGGATGCGTTTCCCAAACTGTGGCACGTATAGCTAATGGAATGCTATCTGGCTACAAACAAAAGCAACCCTGCCCTTCTGGCAATATGGGTGAACCCAGAGGACACTGTGCTATTAAGTTAGTACAGTACAAATGCTGTATGAGCTCACTAATATGTGGAGTCTAGAAAATGTAGACTCCCAGAAACAGAAAGTAGAACAATGTCTTCCAGAGATTGGATACAACCGGTTTAGTTATAAGGTAGACAAGTTTTGGGGGTCTAATCCCATAGAGGAGGGACATGTTAATTTGATTATAATAATCATTACACAGTGTGTACACAAAATTATGAAATGAAAGAGATGGGGGAAAAGGAAGCCTCACTGATACTGCAGGTGAAATCTATGTGAAAGGCAGTCAGTTAAAAATGGAAAACGATGGAACATTTAAAGTGGCTCTGAAGGGGCCTAACGTGAAGAGAGCAATAGAGAGAACAAAGAGATTGAGGGACCAAGGTAGCTTAAAGAGTTTGAAACAAACTGTACTCCCCCCTCACCTGAGTCTTGGATTTACAACTGCTTCCCATTCCTCTCCCCGCTGGTCCCTTCACAAGCTGCTCCTCTCCCACTCCTTCCCCAAGGAAGTTCTAACAAGGACTCACAGAGAGGGCAGCCTAAATACAAACTGGGGAATGAGAACGCATCCTCAGCTGAAGGCTTCCTCATGAGCCAGGGCTTTGGCAGGTGGCCCACTGATGAGTTTTTCTTGGTCTTCCCCACCCCCTCCCACCAACACACACTGTTTCAGGTTCTTGAACAGGCAGCAAAATAATCCTCTTAACATGTGGAAACTCAGTGCCCATGCTTGTCAGAGGTTCAGCATCCCATAGTGGCAATAAAAAGCCATCCAAGGGAAAGGAAGGTACAGGTTACCAGCAAAAAAATTATCATCAACAGAAACTCTGAGCCCAGGTGTAAGGCTCTTCCCTTCTTCACGTCACATAACTTGCCACTTCTTCAGGCTAGCTGGTTGTTGGCTTTGCTCCCAACAGAATAGAGCCTGACATTAAATACTGAGTGTGTCTTGGACCTGAAGATGGGGCACAGCAGCTGGTCAGGTGGGCAGTTCCCAGGTAGATCAGATGATTATTGTTTACCACTGTGCCCTGCCTTTCCTCTCTCCCTATTAGACTTCTCAACTACAAATATACTAAATCATTTATTTACAAGTATATTGTTTGTCTGGGGAGGAACTGTGTTTAGCTCTTGTGTTGCCAATGGCTGTTCTCTAAGAATCTAGTGCCAGCCACACCCTTTTCCACCAATTGTGTTAGATGACGTTAGGGTGGGAAATCAATGAGAATTGAGCAGCTGCTGCTTCGATGACCCGGGCTTGCCTCTGGCCTGGAACCTCACCTCTTTTGCTGTCATGTTATACCCGATTCTCCATTCCTAGCCTCTTCACACTATGGAAAATTCCAGCTCTGCTTCAGCGCATCCGTCCCAGACATCCCATAATAACCAGGGTGATCTGTTAACAGAGGCCCCACATTATCTGTGTCAATGGGAGCAAAAGGAGTTCCTTCCCTTAATTCTGAGCTCACAGTAGGTGTTCCATCAATGGTTTTTGGATGGATTTGGGGAAATAATAGTTCTTAGTTTTGTTTAAAATAGTCAAATATTTCACTTTTTTTTAAAAAAAAAATACTCTAACAGAAATTGCTGCCTAGACAAAACTAAAAATCACAAAAGTGAAATGTGTATGAAGGAATCTAACCTCATGTGCCAGGAGGCATTCAGATCCCCAAGCCTCCTATCTGGGGGGAGTTTGTCTTTTGTAAACATACCACCAAATGGTAAGGAGAATCCACTGTGCGTCTGGGGTCTTAGCGAAAGCAGAAGCTAGATCTGCCTGCTACAACTGATCCTGCAAGGCATGGAACTTGTGTTCACCTAGATCACAGATTCTTCTAGTGGAAGTATGAAAGTATAGCCTCTAAGATTATCAACCTCCCCACTGCTGCGACTCCTCAGCAGTTCCTTATGTTGTGGTGGCCCTCAGCCAGAAAATTATTTTTGTTGCTACTTCATATCTGTAATTTTACTACTATGTTGAATTGTAATGGAAATATCTGCTATGCAGGATGGTCTTAGGCAACCCCTTGTGAAAGGGTCTTCAGCCCCCAAAGAGGCCTCGACCCACAGGTTGAGAACCACTGCATTAGAAAGATGAGACTGTGTCACTCCAAGGAAGGTCATATAGGCTGATGACCCCTTGGTCTGGAGAGAGACCACCACGAAATTCTGCCACATCATTTCAAAGTGAAGTAAGCAAGCCTGTCACTAAGATAACCCCAGTTGTGATGTTAGATTGTTCTATATTTGGTGGGACTGCCCCCACCGGAAAGCACTGGAACACTGACTTCCCAGTAATACTTTTGTTTACATTTTTCTTCTTTTAGATTCATTTTTATTTTGAATGTATGAATGTTTTGCCTGCAGACCAGAAGAGGGCACCAGATTTCATTATGGGTCCATGTAGGTGCTGGGAATTGAACTCAGGTCCTCTGAAAGAGCAGCCAGTGCTCTGAACCACGGAGCCACCTCTCCAGCCCCTGGGTTTGTTTTTCAAGAAATTATCTCATATAGAGCAGCCAGCTTGGCCTTCATCCTCTAGGAAGCTGAGACTGGCTCTGAGCTCTTGACCCTCCTGTCCCTTTCCTAAGTGCTGAGATTGCAAGCATGCACCACCACACTTAGATTAGAAAGCATTTTAGAAGCAGTTGGAGATGGTTACTCACCAGAAACTCTGAAAATTCTGAAATGGTCCAAAGTGGTTTCTCTAAAGATAGAGTGGAAGTGGGGAGCTAGACATGGCAATCTCTGCTCTTTACATCTCTTGTGCAGTGTGATTGTTTTGCTCGTGTGTGTGTGTGCGTGTGTGTGTGTGTGTGTGTGTGTGTGTATGTTCTTGTATGTGCAGGTACATGTGTGTGTATGGAGGGGTGCCTGTAGATGACAGAGGACACGAGTGACTATTATCTGACTTCTTTTCCTTTTCTTTTTCTTTTTCTTTTTGTTTTGGAGACAGAGTCTCTCGCTGGTTTGGGGATGAAGGCAGAATCCACTTGTCTCTCTCTGCCTGCCCAATGCCAGGATTAAAACAGTGTGCTTCCATGCCTGGGTTTTTAAATGTGCATTCTAGGAAGCAAACTCAGGTCCTCATGCTTAAAAAGCAGGGGCTTTACTGTCTAAGTTGTCTTCCAGACTGACCAATCTTTTACTATAAATATCTACTTATTAAAATGTTTGTGATAATATTAAATTACCTGTAACCAAATAAAATAATTACACATGTATCTTAAAATCTGATCCATAAAGTGTTGGAATGACCTCTCTCCAGTTCTGGCCTCTCAATATGGAGTTCAGTGGGCTCAGTCCTCTAAAACTGGTCTGAACCCACTTCCACAGTGTCGTTACTATAGATGCTGTCTATCCACAGACAACTAGCACTGGTATTTATAACTACATCACAGTCCTCTTTCTGGAACTTCAGATTCTCATTGATCTTACCACAGATTGCTCAGCCTGTTGAATAGGCTCCTCTCAACCCCTCCTTCTGCACTGTTTTCATGTGAGAACGACTCACTTTCTCTGAAATCCCGTCTCTGTTTCCCCCACCCCCATGCCCCGTGTCTCTTTCCTGAAGACGTCAGGCTCATAACAGGGATCCAGTACCTCACTACACGTACTCTTTTCTGCATCTAGCAGCTAATGGGCAAGAGTAAATAGAATCATAATGTTCTTATCCTAAGACTTTCCAGGGCCTCCCATGGGTGTAGTTGGAGTGTAAAAATAGATAATGGCTAGAAATGCATAATCAGCAAATACAGTAATTAAGCATTGTGTTATAAAGGAATTGCAACTCAAAGGAATTAAAGAAATAATTCCCTAAGTACATACAAATATAGGCTATTCAGTGGGAAATGTTAAGTCTCACATGATAGCAAGACTGAGTAAGATTAAGACATTAAATGGACATGCATGTTCTAAAGAGGAAACACAAATTTCTAGCATATATTTTGAAAAAAAATGCAGTCACAAAATACAAGCATACAACAATCAAGACCGTAAGAGAAAATGCACTTGAACCCAGTCGGCCACCTCGAGCTGTTAGTGGTGACTGATTGTCTATCCTCGTCCCACGTTTTACCAATTGCCTGATAGCTGCTTTCCTTGCTGGGGAATGAGTCTGAGAAACATCTGTCTTTCTCACATCTTTCCCAGTATGTGCACAGGGCTGAAGGTTACAGAGCTTTACGGTAAGTGTGAAATTCGGTCAAAACTTGAGACACAGCAGAAGGGGGAAGAGCTTTACTCTCCGACAATGACAGATGGTGATATAAATTATCCGACTCTCACATAACACTAGCCACCAAAATAATGCATGTAGTTTTCCTTTATAGGATACCAAAATGTTCATGATCTGATGTAAAGAGAAAGAGAAAACAAACCCAACACAGACTGTAAACAAGCAACCACAGAAAGGAAATCTCTGATAAATATCTATTTAAGACAAGCCCTTACACTTCCATGCCCGTATGGCCGTGGAAACCAGTAAAAGCAGCCTCCTACAAAGAGGGCTAGATAAGGAAACTTCTTGTTTCCGCTTCGTCCCTAGGGAGAGGAATGAAAAATCTCAACAAAGGATTTGGATTACAAGCCAATATTTGAGCTAGCCTTCACTTGGAAGTCACCCTGCCAGCCCTATCCAAGAGACTTCAAGCAGGGCTTTGACTCAGCTTAGTCTCAGGTTGGCTCTTCCCCATGGCTGACAAAGCAACCAGAAATCTCTTCTGTGACAACCAGACCTCAGTGACAATTGTCAAGACATCACAGCGTGGTTAAACACAAATGCACTCTGTGTTCTAGAATTGATGAGATCGGACAATTTAAGTCCTTACAATTACCATCTACATTGAGGCTGTAGACTAAAAACATTCTGTACTTTATGTAATGCAGATATAGTTAGTATTTGAGAAAGTAAATGATTTATTTTAAAATTTAGACATGGTGTTCTAGGTGAACCCGTTTTGAAATATCATTACCTCAGGCAAGTATCTCTGGTATCATGGCCTTTCTCCCATGGTTTTTCAAATACTTGTTCCCAAGCAGAACGGCTCTAACAGCTAAACTCAATGTCTCTGTATTGTTATATGACAGCTCAGTAGATACAGAGATCAATCTGGTGGTCAGGATCAAAAACATCTTTCAGACTGTGAATGTGTACACTAAAGCAGAGCACTGGCACCATCACTAACATCTTGGTGCACCTACCACTTGCAAGATACTAAATAAATTCTGGCAAGAGGGCCTATGGCTTGGGAGCCCAAGTCTCTGCTTTCACTTCCTGAGTTGACCGATATCTGTTGAGCAACTTCATGCAAAGCACTAGGAACATACTGTTGGGCTCCATGGTCAGCAGACTAGACTATGCTGAAGACAGAACATGGCTGTCAGTCTGGAAACTTCGCTCTTCTGCATCTACAGAGAGCTGGAAGTTACATTTATGGGTGTATATATAGTCCTAGGACATTATATTAGGGGGTGCTGGTAGAGGCACACATTGCCATAAAAGATCAAGAAAGGATCTTTTTCAAGAAAGAAAAAATCCATTTCCCCTAAAACTGGTGACTTTGGAAAGGTTAAGGATTATTTGCCAACCCCCATTTTGTAATAAAAAATAAAATATTGTATGTCTCAACCTCAGGAACTTTGGCTGTGGCGCAGTTTTCTCACATATTGGTGTATGGCCTTGAGAGTTTGTGAATAACCCAGCCTGGTGTGCCCTCGAATTAAAACTGGATTGTGTCTTGGCTGTGGCTGGGATTGTATGTCTCCGAACTCCCATTTCAGGAATGACCTCATTAACTGAGTGCGATGACCACTCCACATGTCTTTAGGGGATGGGAGTCAGGCTGAACTAACTAATGATGATGGTAGCAATCCCTACTCTTTTTTGGTAAAATGTTAAATTGCAAGTCTCATATTTGGAACTAGCAGCAGCTGTGGGCAGTCATTGATGACTCTCTTGAGACTAGGATTAAGCATATTATTATTGCATCCCTGGCAGGAAGACCATGAGCTTCACAAAGGTCCCTGGAATAACAGGTAACACAGAAACCCACCAAGTCCTTGTCTGAAACTGGGCCTTCTTGAAACACGGGGTGACTTGTGTATCTATGTAATTGTCTCTTGCCATCTTATTTTTTTCTTATGATTTTAATGGCTTCTTTTGCATACTTCTGAGCTAGTCACCAGGTTGACACCTCCCCCCCCAAGTTGGGACATTCAAAATTTTATTTGTTAATATAAAGGGAGTTCCTAGGCAATCCTTACTTTCTAAAGGCACAGGCATAAGGACTGACCTCCCCCACTCCTCTGACTTCTTTTTCTGCTCTTTTTAATGTAGAACAACACCCATAACCCTCCAACTTAATATCTTCAAATGGCACATACACAAGGAAATAAATTCCCAGTGTTATCCCAATCAGTCACCCCACAATCCTGAATTATGTGTAGATTTGAAACATCTGGGAAGTCAGCAGTCCTCTGCTTTACTTCCTGACTTGGAAGCAGCTTTCACCAAGCTCTCAGGATTATATAATATATGTGCTCCGGTCCTTAAAAATAATGGTGACGTACACAAATTCACTGTGGAATCCTAGGTGGCAAGGCGCTTCAACCCACGCGCAGGTGGACAGACTAAGGGATGTCCGCCCTGCACCCAACACTCTGGGTCAAGAGCACCCACATACAGAGATGCAGAACTGAAGCCCAGACCAGGCCCTGGGGCACGGATCCCGAGCGGGCCACTTTCGCGAGCTTCCGGGCTCTGCCCATCGGCTGGGACAGGGGCAGGGGCAGGGGCAGGGGCAGGTGTGGCCAAGCCCGGCGGGCACCAAGAGAGCGGCCGCACGGCGCAGAGCGGCGGGGCGGGCAGGCCCGGAGGGGAGTGCCCGCAGCCCGCCCCGCCCCTCGCGCCTCGGCTCCGCCTCGCCTCGCCATGGTGGAGCAGGGAGACGCGGCGCCGCTACTGCGCTGGGCCGAGGGCCCCGCGGTCTCTGTGCCGCAGGACCCCGCGCTGCAGGCGGGAGGATGGGCTCGGGGCGGCGGTGGGAGCGGCCGAGCGGCCGCGGAAGCGCCCCGAAGGCGGGAACCCGACGAGCCAGCACCCCCCGAAGTGCTGCTGCAGCCCGGGCGTCTGGAGCTGGGCGACGTGGAGGAGGACCAGGTGGTGGCTGTGTTCGTGGTCACCTTCGATCCCCGCTCGGGTGAGAGACGCTTAGGGCTGGAGAGATGGTTGGGAGGGGAGGGCGACCGCCCGCTAGGTTGCGGGGGAAGGACCCGTTGGAGGCGCACTCCCTGCACACACCTGCATCCCTCCGCGCCCGGGGGTCCCGGGGCACGGGGGCGCTGTGCCCCAGATGGGAACCCAGGGATCTTGGGGGCTTTGTTCCGCCCGCTTCCCCGTCCCGCCGCGGCTCTCAGCTCCGCTCCGGTGCCTCTTCGCGGCTCTCCCGCTTGCTCCGCTTCAGTACGGGAGGGTTGGTTTGTGGCCGCGGGCACGTTGGCTTTTGTTTTCTCTCTTTTTCCTGCTCAGCTGGAAGGTTCTTTCGACGCCGAGAGGAGGGAACCCACCCCCACTCTCCATCCCCGCTTAAGTCGCCTCCCACGCGGGTCCTGAAAGACCCTGCTCTGTGCTGGTTGCTTCCAGCGAGGTAACTTTCCTAGGCGCCAAGTTCACTTTCTCCGAAGGCTTTATTTTGAGGAATTAACGTGGGAGCATTTGGAGATGGAGCTGGAGAAGCCTTCTCTGGCAGGCTGTCTTTCTAGGAGAACTAACTGGTTATGTCACACTGTCTTTACCCTAACCACCCACTGAGGGGGGTGTGCGTTGCCACAGTGGGCGGTTCCGAATGGGGGGGGGAGGTAAAAGTGAATGCAAGGGCTGTGGGCTCTGCATCGCAATCCCCAAGCCGCTGTACCGCTTCACATTTGAAGGAGAAGGAACGCCCAGATTCGTCCTCCCAGCTTTCCCCTTGGAGTTGCTGGAGTGAGGATTTGGTGTTTGTGAAGGAAGGAAGTGTTTTCTTCTTTCTGGGAGTTCCTACTTCCAGAAACCAGTCTTCCTACCCTGAAGGTATGCATGGTAGGAAGATTTGGATTCTGTGAAAGGGATCCAGATGTGATGGGAACTGGTGGCTTCTCGGAAGAGCGGCTTAACTGTGGTCAAAGATTCTGAGCCCGCAAACAGGCATACATGGTCCCTAACTAAGGCAACAGCCCCATTCCTAGTGGCAGGGTTTGTGGGAAGAACTCGAGTCCATTTGGTTCCTGTCTGCCTCTTCACCTCATTCCATTGACTTTCAAACTTTTTTTTTTGACTTCGACCTGCTATGTGGAATTAAATTTACATTACAACCAGCACATTTGAACCAAATGAAGCCAGAGTTTCCTGAAATAGCATTGACCGCCCCCCCCCCCGTACTTTTTTCTTACTGCTATTACACATATTGCTTGACTCTTACAACTAGGACTCTTATACGTACATGGTTTTAAAAAATACTAAGATTTAAATAAAAAACCCAAACCCTTAATGTTAGACAAAACAATACTTTTTTTTTTTAAAAGCTAACTGTATTTCCTGTGGAGTACCCCTTCTTGTGAAGGTAAATAGAGGCAAGCTTAAAAGTCACTTGAAGTGTATGTAGGAACTGGAAAGTGGGCATTGATGGCTCCTGACTGCATAATGGTAGCTGTCTGGTGATATAGTCGAGGGAAAGGAGGGGAAAAGAAAACCTCACAGTAATCACAGGCAGAGCTGAAAAGATAGATTATTGATCAGTTACTATCACTGATCAGTTATTGGTAGCCATCAGTTGGTAATTAATATTGATCAATTCATAAAAGCTCCCAAAGACTGTGTGGGCTTCTAGTCACAGCTGCTGACTATGGTTTTCTTGTTTATGCCTCTCTCTCTCTCTCTCTCTCTGTGTGTGTGTGTTAGAGAGAGAGAGTTTTCAGACTAAGGTTAATGTGAAAAGACAGAGCTGTCACTCACCCTGCCACGTGTGCAGGCGTTTTACTATAATCCTGTTTGGTTTAATTCGAACTGCTCTATAATTTGTTGATTATTTATACTTAGTTTATTCGTGAGGAAAGGCACCAAGGATGGTTCCAGATTTGGGGATGAACTAACCAGTATCTACTTGACTCTTAATCAGCTATCTTTCTAGCTGCCTGACCCTCTGTCCCCTCACTTTGCCTCATCACAAACCTAGGGATCTGGGGAGAGGAAGGTGTGTGCACCTGGGTAGGCGTCATTAGCTTGGTTTAGTGGTGAGGAGAAAGCAGCTGTTTCCTATCCATCTCCTTTCCTCTAATCCTCCCACCCTGTAAATGACTCCTCTCATCCTGCGAAATCTGCTGGTAGTTCTTGTGTAAAATAAAGTTGCATAGCACATCTTTTAGAAGTAGCAGAGGAATGGATGAAGGCTGCTGAGAAGTCCTAGGTCACTAACTTCAGCACCAGGACGACAGAAAGAGCACACGGGCCCCGTGTGGATGGTGGTTGAGGAAGGACAGTGTAAAGAGGTGAGTGAAATCCACTCTGTCCTGCAAGCTGGAGCCATCACTGCGGTTAGAATTGTGTCTCTGTTTTAACCCAGGATCTCATCCGCTCTCTGAAGCCCCATCTGCCTTATGTTCCTAATTAATACTGAGCACCCAGGCAAGTTCCCCAGCCTGTGTTACCAGAAGTAGTCAAGTAGAAACTTCTGCTGTGCTCAGATCAGAGTGGGCCTCATCAAGTTCACAGGTGTGTAGGTTCTGTCTCACGTCTTCCCCATGTCTTTCCTGTCTCCGTCCTCAGAATCCACCCAACCACTGTCCAGACAGTGGACTGTTCATGTATCCTCTCACCCAATACGGGTTACTTTTGGCGTATGTACAAGTCAGTGTGTAAAGGCAGACAGACAGACAGGCAGACACACACACACACACACACGTTGGGGTGTATGGAGAAGAAATGGGAGGAGGAGAGACTCCGTAGCTGTGGTTTGTCTGTCTGGCGGTGGCTGTAAGGGGGGAACTGGTTACTTTTGTAGTTTCTATTACAAAATATCTGACGAGCAACTTAAGGAAGCAAGGGTTTGGCTCAGCGGCGCGAGTGTGTGGTGGTTTGAGGAGACACAGTTCACCATGATAGGAAAGTCACAGCGGCACGATTGTGCCGTGGTGGGTAATAGCACATGAACAGGAAGCGGAGAAAGATGAATGCTGGCTCCCCGCTTGCTTTCTCCCCCCTTTCCTTTTTTGTTCAGCCCAGGACTCCCGCTCATGGACGATGCTGCCCACATTTGGAGTGAGGCTTCCCTGCTCGGTCAACACCCTGTCAGACACACCAGGGTATGTGTCTGAGGTGATTGGGAAACGAGTGAGGTTGACAGTTAGGACTAACCATCCCGAAAAGCCTATGAGGGAAAAGTGGATCCCGGCTGGAATAGGGGTGCTGGTGTCAGGACGGGGATGAGCGGTCCTCTGGTCCTCTGAGGAGTGAAAGGAGAGTAAATTGTTTGCACTTTTAAGCAGAAGCTTGGGAGAGCTTCGGGCATCCAGCAGAATAATCAGAGGGAAGTGGTTTCTTCTGGGCTCCTGGCTCATGGCTTGAAACTTAGGGTTGTCTGACCTCCAAACGACACGAAGATCCAGGGCTTCAGGTTCAAGGTAAGACTTGCATAGAGACACACAGAGGCTTTATCTGAAGCTGGGAACTAGCTGTCGGGTGGCAGTGCTGGCCATCTGGGCCACAAAGCTGCTATTGAAACCAGTCCCAGATGATAACTTGGCATGCTGGGTAGAAGAGGTTCGCTGCCAGAATATTGCTTTCTTCGTTGTGTTCAGTTCTGTGACGACTTAGGCCCAGATTTTATATTGGTTTCTAGGGTTTCTAGTAAAATTTCCTTTTTTTCTGCTTGGTTAAGGAAAAAATAACCCCACCCTTGGGATGCCCCCTGCTGGTGGCAGGAACTGCTGTCCCAGGGTAGTAGAGGTCAATGCAGTTTTAACCTCTCGGTTCCTGGCTGGGGTCCTATGAATCTAGCTACTTCAGACCATTTCTTTACAAGAGTCACTGTGCACTGCTCTTATTATGGGGCATTTCCAGGGCTGTGTGTGTTCGCCTTGGGGTGGTTCAGAAGGGCAGAGAGATGGTTGCAGGGCATATCACCTGGCGAGCTTTTCCTTCCTGATTACAGATGAATCACCTGTTCTCTCTTAGCCTCCAGCCGCTGCCCACATTACGCAAACACCTCTTCCTTTATCCAAATACTGCTGCGCATCTGTCAAATGGGGACATTTGCAGTCAGCCATATGCACAGCCAGGTGTGGTGGTGCATGACCAAAATTCACAGTTCAAGACTACTCGGGGCTACATAACAACCTATTTTTTTTTTTAAGAAAAAAAAAATCTACGCACACTTGTTCTCATCTTAAACTTTGTCCTGTCATGGAACTACAAGAAGAGCAGGTGGAAAGGAACTATGATATTAGAGCTAGGTCTGGTGCCCAAGTCAGTAATGACTTGGAGTGCTGCCCAGCTCACCTGACTCCTTGCAGACGTGGGAGGGGCCGGTGGAAAGCAAGCTCTGGGAGTGGACAGTAGTCCTCAGAGTGGCACTCATGGGGTGGGAAGGGGAAAATTGACCCTGATAGGCAACAGGAAAGTCGCAGAGGAGGGCTAACTCTGTCACCATCCTTCCTCCGCGTTTTCCACCACCTGTCAGTGGTTGATTGGAATACCGTTGTGGTTATTGATTAATGCCACGTTGGCAGGCGTTTTCCTGAGCTGTTGGTGATTCACCTGCTTTGTGGTTTCCAGCCTGAAAGTTGTAACCATCTGTTGTGAATTTAGTTTCTTCTCTTGAGGACCCACAGAGAGAAAAGGAAGGGAGGTGGTTACAATGCCCACCACGTACTGTATGCCTGCTGGGGTCTCTGGGGCTGTACTGTGGTGTCTAAGGAGCACACCTTTGATCCTCCCAAAGAGTCTACACAAGAGAGAAATAGGCACCCAGAGCTGTGGAGTACACCAGAGTGAGAGTGGCCTGTCACGAGTTTGGTTTTTTTTTTTCCCTGTGTAAAATTAGTGCATTGGAATTCAGCTGTAGGCTAACATATGGCTGCCTCGAGATTGCCAGGATTAACTTCTCCCTGATTCAGAACTCCCCATTCTGTCTCTGCCTCTTGTTTTGGTTGTGTTCTCGTCTAAGGCAGTGTAAGATTACATCAAAAGCAACTGATATGGACTAGACAGAAGCTGGGCCAAACACTCTTTGCAGTTTTTTCTGTCTCTAGGATTCAGTGGCTTGTTAAAAAGTGATTATATATAAGTAATCTGTTGTTGGGACCAACAGTGCTCCTGCTTCTTGCCTTTATTATTGTCTTTTTGTTACTTTGAGGCAAGATCTGTCAATCTAACCCAGGATGACCTTAAATTCACCATATAGCCCAGACTGGCCTCAGACTCTTACACTGGCCTCTTGAGTGCTGGGATTACAGATATGAGCCACTATATCTGGCTCCGTCCTGAGACAGAATTCCTATTTTACCTCCTAGCTGAAGCCAGAGCACAGAAGTAAGTACTGATGGGAAATAGCTGAGGGAAGAGATCAAAGCCAGTGTACAAGTCTCAGGGGATGTTATACAGCACCCCTGCCCTTAGGCCTATCGGAGTTGGAAGATGCTGCTCACTGTCTTGTCCAGGAAACCTCAACAGGAAGTGCTTGGCTGGAGCCCCCCAATAGAGGGAAGTGCTTGGCTGGAGCCCCCCAATAGAGGGGAGAGCCTGATTTCTAACTTACAAGAGAATGGAGTCGAGATTGTTGTTTTCTCCACTTTAAATATTTTGAAGTGAGCTTTGTCAGCTTGCAAGCCAGTTTTTAGGAGGATGTGTACCGTACTGTGTGGACTGTGACATCCAGTATGTAGGGGTAAGGTTATTTCACTTTTAAGCAGAATATTTGGGAGATAGACACAGCCCTATATAGAGGGGACAACCTGTATCATGAGTTTTGTTTGTTCTATTGTACCTGGAATTGAACCCAGGGTTTTACAAAGACTAAGTAAGTGCTCTGTCCCTACCCTGGGACAGCCTATGTCTTGTCTACCTCAAGAGTTTCTAAAGCCTCACACAGAGCCCCTAGGCTGACCTTAGGAGCAATGGGATGGCAGAGTTCATGCCAATGTCTACATCCACAGCCTTATTACGTTCCCCTAGATACACAAGCTGCTAGCCCAATTATTTGTTCGTCCTGGTTCCCTTGAATAGGAGTATGTTTGCCTTTGCATGAGCTCAGCACCGGACACTGTGTTGCCAAGTTAGGCCCCACCAGTATTTACTGAACAGCCAGACTGGCTGAATGTACACAGTTCAGACCACCCCATTTGTTCCTTTGGTGACCGTGTGAAATCCTCCCCCTAAGCTGTCTTTGTGGGAAAGACTAGGGAGGACCTATAGGTCCCTGTGATATAGGCCCACAGCTGGGAGGATACAGAGCTGGAAGGAAGCCAAGTTGGAAGGGAAAGGCCTGTGTTAGTGATGACGCTCTTTTATAAGGTCACTCCCGTTGAATTCTTCCACGCCGCCAGACTATGTTTTTGCTGATAGAGTGAGGATGTCGGCGAAACTGAGAGCACAATATAAAGTCTGAGCCTGGAATAGGTAGGGAGGACTCTGTGTAAAGCTTTTCTGGCATTAAATATTTTCCCTTAAGGATTTCCATTTTTGTAAAATCATTTTTCTTTATACTTCTACAAATTCCAGGTAGAAGTTGGTCTCTAATTCAGAATACTTTTTTTTAATAGAAAAATGACCTCAAATCATAATAGGTATGGTCCCTTAATTGTGGTTTTGCAAAGTCCTTTATGTATAGGTAGGTAGGTAGATAATAGATCCTTTTTGTATAGTTAGATAGATAATAGAAAGATAGACACACACACATATATATATATATATATATATATATATATATATATATATATATAAATTTCTACCATTTCATTTGTTTCCCTGATTTGTAGTCAGATTGGTTAAGCCTCAGGAAAAATCTGAAAGAACTTGCGTATCCTTCATGTTGAGTCTCCATCTGTTGACATTTTTGTCATATTGGCTTCATCCTTATACAGTCAGTTCCACTATAACATGAAATAATGTGTTCCAGAAACCTCTGCTAGGAAATATCATGCCGTGCAAATCAATTTCATGAGAAAAGTGAGAGGTGGGCACAGCCCTCAGATACATCAGAGACACAGAGAAAAAGGGGAGGGAGGAGGAAGAACCTAGTAGGGATAGTAGGAGAGTCTCCAGTATATGAGGTGGGTAGGAAATACATAAATACTGCATAAGGGTGTGACGCTCTCAGAGAAGCCTGCAGTTTGCCTAAGGAGGCGAGTGTTGAAAGGCTGAGCAGGGGGACTGTGAAATAGGACAAGGGCTACCTGAGCTCGGATGGAAAGTTGTAATACTAGTGGGTGGTGATGGTTCCCAGCACACACCAGACAGAGGTGGGAGAAGGAAGAGCATTGCTCATTTCTCCGTGGCTTGAGTCTTCTGCATTGTCTGGTGTTTCTCATGGCTGAAATCATGTGAAAAATAATTTGAAGATGTCTGTCATCAGCCCCCGAGTTAGTAGTTACTTCTCCCTCTGTTGTAAGATACCTGATAGAAACAGGTAAGTAAGCCTGGCTTTTGTTCCTAGTTTCAGAGGTTCTGTTCACGCACCTTTACCCACTGGGCCATCTCGCCTGCCCAGAACTTTAGAATTAATTTCTAATTATTTATTAAGTGACTAACTGGGCTCCTTTTTAAAAATTGGGATTGCATTGACTCTGTAATAGAAAATAAGAAATTCTTTGTGTTCAAATTGTTCCCTAATCAGCACTGACCCAGATTTAGCAGGCATTGTAAATGGCATTGATTTCATGTGGATTTAAATATTACCCCCACCCCAGCCTGAACTAGTTGAAAATAAGTTGCAGTGATGTTTATATCTCACTTCTAAATAATTAAGAAGTAATTATTAATTACTTACTTCCTCCGAGTAAGGCGGTTTTCCTGTATAACCACAATGTCATTTCCATTCCCAGGGTAATTACCACTGATTCATCAATTAGCTGTTTAAAAGACATTGCTTGTTCCTAATAAAGCTGTATTGTTCCCATTTGTTTTGGTTTTATTGCCCTTCCTCTCTTGTC
Source organism: Microtus oregoni (assembly GCF_018167655.1). NCBI lineage: Eukaryota > Metazoa > Chordata > Mammalia > Rodentia > Cricetidae > Microtus > Microtus oregoni. Next base: position 36,027,520 of record NW_024543085.1, on the reverse strand, counting down.
CCAGGCACTGAGCTGTGTTGGGATGTGAAAAAAAAAATCAAGCCAAAGTCCTCCTGTCCGGCCTTTCAGAGTCTACAGATTAGCAGAGAGACCAGCATCTAAGGCATAATAGTCTAGAGGAGCAATATGAGTGGCAGCTTGTTTTTCTTTCCTTCAAGGAGCATATCAGCAGAAATGAGCTCTGCCCAGAGCGGTGTTCCGAACCTCTGCTATGTCCACAATCCACTTAGCTGCTTCTGATGTACCTTGCTCCTAACCCAGAAGGGCTTGCCTTCCTCTAAAAGCAAAGGATGCAGCAGGCAGGATGTCCTCCTCCCCTCCTTGCTTTGGCCAGGCACAGAGCTGCAGTGGAGAGGATCTTGAAAAACCAGGCTGAAGAATGGCGACATTATTCTTTAGGGCAGCTGTATTAAGTCGAATATGGCCTTGCTCATGAATACCGGGCATCCAATAGCTGTGGTCTAATAAAGATAGGATCCATTCCTTTTTCACGTATGTCTTAGCTTGCCAAAGATTAAAGAATCAGCTCAGATCTATGGAGCTACCCAGGGACCTGGGTTCATGTCGGTTTATAGCTTTGTTGTTCCTCATATCATGACATCACCCGCATCCCATGCTAGGAAGCATGATAGAGGAAAGGACAGCGTGTTCCTTCCCTTTCGGGCACATTTTGGAAGCTATGCGTCTCACTTCTGTCTGTATCCCACACCTATGTGCAGGAAGGGCTGAGAAACAGTCTTCATTGGGAGTCCTTGTACCGAGCTAAAAATAGCAGGGTTTGAGAATAGATATGGAGGGGCAGCTTGCAGTACCTGTTATACCAGCGTGCCTAAAAGCACCGAAGGGACTTTCAATAAAATTAGTCCCTGAAAATGGTCCATAAAAATGCAATTATTGCGAGGCATATTGATTCATGCCTGTAATTCTAGTCCTTGGACTGAGGAAGAGAATTGGGCTACGCAGCGAGTTCCTGGTCAGTTTAAGCTAGAGTGTGAGTCCCTGTATCAAAATCCCACCAAACAGACAACAGCAAATAAAGCCCAGATGTATTGTCAGTGATTTTGGAAAACATTAAGCACTATCGATCTTTTTGCTCAGTGAAGGTCTATAATAATAATAAAAAAATACATGGTGGTCTTTGTTCAACTTAAAAAATCTGGCCATAAAAGTGTTTCACACCATACTTTATTTTTCTTTGAGAAAACATGTTCACATTAGCTTTGGGATTCCCAAAGGTTCCTCAGTGAAACAACAGGGGTGTGTGGGAATTGTGTCAGTCGAGACTCGGACAGAAAAAGAGCAGCTACGTCATGTATAGAAGGATCTTATGTAATGCGGGGGCGAATTTGCCAGTCTGTGGAGTTTAGTATCTGATGACATGGACGTGAAGGAGGACAGTGATCTTGGGAAGAAGGAGGCAGATAGGACTCATGGGAGTGGATGGGGGCCTAGCCCAGCCTGTTACTGCTCTCACTATGTAGCCCTGACTGGCCTGGAATTTAACCTTATACTCAGAGATCTGCCTGCCAAGTGCTAAGATTAAAGGCGTAGGCTACCATGTTTGGCCAGTGTTGGTGATGTGGGTATCCTATAAGAGAAGTTGATATCTGGGACTGGAGAGATGGCTCAGCAGTTAAGAGCACTGACTGCCCTTACAGAGGACCCGGGGTTCAATTCCCAGCCATATGGTGGCTCACAACCATCTATAATGCCGGATTGTGGCATAAAGCATCTAATGCATTTAGACCGCTTATACAACAAATAAATAAATCTTAAAGAAATAGAAGTTGATGTTGTTTGTGGAATAGAAAACATACCTACCTTCCAAGCTCAGGTATCTGTAGCATCAGCAGGCCTGGCTGCTGTTCCCACCTTAGGAGGTGAGGATGAGCAGCCCTGCAGGTAGACAGCTCAATGCCCCAGCACCAACCTTCCAGTGTGTCCATCACATCCACCTTCAGCTGTCAACTGGAAACAGGTTTAGTGGAAGTCTGAGCCACGTAGTTCAGCCTGCTCAGGTAAGAGCCTTCAGAAGCCAGCGCAGGCACTTTCCACATGGCAGCGATAGAATTGTTCCAGTCATGCTAGCTGTCATGGCTTTCAATGGGCACTAACCTAACTGGGCATCATAGTTTAGTAGATAAAGTGCCACGCCCAAATGATAGAAGCGATATGTGGACACATCATTCTTATTACCATAGGTGAACAAAACATGAGCAAAAGACATACTGGTTGCTTTTATAAAATTTGAAAAGGGCCAAGCTGATTCAGAGCCGTAGTTACCTGTAAGAGGATGGATGTGCATGGAGGGCTCTCCAGGGGTGCTCTGATGCGGATGCTTGACCTTCCTTTCCTGCCCGAGCAGGAATGCTCTCTTTGGGAAAACTTAATGTGTTGTGTAATTTATACTTAATACTAGGCGTCAGTGCAAAGTTTAAGTTAAGTTTCCTCAAGTTATAAGTAGTTATGGGTTGAGGAATATAAACTTTTTATTAGGTGAACCCCATAAAGAGTAGGGTAGAGTCTAGGGATGTAGCTCAGCTGTGTCTGATATGCACAAGACCCTAGGTTGGGTCCCTTAGGTTTAAGATGGATGTTCGTACATAATAAGGGAGAGAATACAGGGATATGGGGAAGCTTGATGCTTAGGAAACTTACCTTTACTCTCAAACTTAACACTCCCTATGAACATGTTTTCTTGTCTTTAACCCAATTAACAGAATGTCATTTTAACCTTTTTCTGTTTTATGGAATTTTAATTCCCTTCTTTTCATGCTTTTTTTGTTTTTAGTGAATTCATTAGTTGGATATAATTGTGATTCTTTTCTCCAAAATTTATTATTTGAAAGTGCCTTGGGCTATTGAGTGTGGGACTGGGTGATCCCCTGTGCTGTCTGCAGTGGCTTGCAACTAGATTGTGTTCTCTGATGATCCAAACAATTATCTGAAAGTGGTGGTGGCTAAGAGAGTTGATGGTGTTTTTAAAGCCTAGAAAACTTGGACTTGGAGTGCTAATCAGTTTGTTCAAAAATGAAATCTTACAAGTTACTTATTCTTTGACTTTGGGAAGTTTTGAATATGCAAAAACAGGACAGATGATTCTACGTTGTTCTCTCTGCCTGTAGCTTACGTGGCTGATTGTGCAGTGTTCATACTCCCTCTTTTGGAGGATGATTGTTGCTGGATTCTACCTTCCTGCCTTCTGTCATAGCAATCATCCAACGGAGCTGTAACTGCTGGTCCTTTTCTCTGTCACCTTTTAACCATAGTTATGAGTGACAGAGCCCCAAAATTCCTGAAGAGAAGACTCGATAGTTGATCTTGAAGATCACATCTGGGAAGAGATGAGAAGGAGGTGGTATATGCTACACTGCTCAGAGAAGTAGGAAAAGATCCAGAATTGTATCTTATCAGGGAAATTGGGAGAAAGAGAGGCGTTTTGCGGAATTAGCAAACATCACAAGGTGGTCAGTGAGAATTGAGGGTTTTTTCGGGTTGCGGTCAGATATTAGTGGCTATAGATTGTAAGATTAAAAACAATATCTCAAGAGATCAAGGTAAGAATATCGGATGGAGAAATGGGAGCATCAAGTTAAATAAGTAAAATCTCCCTATACTTAGAGCCATAAGAGGAAGGTTTGGGAAGGATACTGACTTTCAGGAGAAGATGGGGTCCCTCCATTGTCCCGTCCTGGCCCCCTGGTGTAATTCATCAGGACGTGGATGAGATGAGCCTCCTGGTTCTGGACCCGTCTGGTCAAACAGCGCATTTCCGAGAAGCAGTGTGTGCTGCGCTGTGCTGCGCTGTGCTGGGCTGTGCTGTGCTCTTTCGCGGAGTGATTTTTGTTTGTTTTAACCTGACCCCCCTGTTTCTGCAGGAAACATGGTAGAATGGTGCTTACCACAAGACATTGACCTTGAAGGTGTCGAGTTCAAGTCTATGGCCAGTGGGTCCCATAAAGTTCAGTCTGATTTCATGTGAGTACCTCTGAACCCATCTTGCTCGGATTGACCCCTCCTCTTTCACGCTCCCCAGAGCATGTTATCACGAGGTGTCTTCAGGCAGTGTATGTGTGTATTCTGTGTTTATCTGGTTTCCCAGCAAACAGGGTTTCATCTCTCAAGCTTGCAATGGGTCCTGACGCTCCCAAGCCGACAGCACCTACAGTAGAGGTTCTGCTATTACTGCATGATTATGTAGCCCCTGTGGAGGTTTTTGGTTTCAGTGTAAGAGAGGAGTTTCAGTTTAGTGTGGGTTAACCTAAGACATCTGTGTCATAAACTTGGAGTACTAGCTTTAAGCGGGCCAGTTTTTAGTGCTGTGCAAGCGGCACATTGTGAATTTTGCGAGAAGCCAATGGATATGCTTTAAGGATAATTTGTAGCTTTAATCTCTGCATTGGACTGGAACCATGGCTGATCCAAGCATGTAAAGGGAAGGAAATAAAGCGTCGGCCTCACTGGAGCTGTCAGAAGCCAAGGAACTGAGTGCGTCAGGGTTTGTTCTGAGAAAACAGACTGCGTTCCAAAGGCGCCTGGAGGTCAGCGTCGGTCCTGGGTCTCCCCTTGAAGCTGTTAGTTGTGCCAGAGAGGATACCAGGGTCTGTGACTGTGAGCATTTGAGCCGCACGCCTGTAGAGACCACATGCTATCGCTAACCCTTGACTCTGGGATGGCAAGTTCTAGAGTCTTAGAGCCTTGACTGCTCTCTGGGAGACTGAATGACTTCTTTTATGGCCAAACTTTGTTATTTGGAGCTCTGAACGTAGCTGTTTGCACCAAGATTGCATTACAAAGGAGAAAAGCAAAAAGTATGTCCTTTTCCTAAGCTGGAGCCACAGTACATATTTGGTCTATTTCAGCTATTTTCGAAAGGGGCCCTTCTTTGGCCTGGCCTGCTTTGCCAACATGCCCGTGGAGAGCGAGCTGGAGCGTGGTGCACGGATGAAGTCTGTGGGTATCCTCTCTCCATCCTACACCCTGCTGTACCGCTATATGCACTTCCTGGAGAACCAGGTTCGGTAAGTGGCTTCTGTATGTGGCTTTTATATGTTGTGGGAAAGAGCAGGATCAGCAAGCTGGAGCCTGTGCATTGAGTCCCTGGACGCGGAGGCCAGGACCACAGGTGTCTTTCCTATAGCATCTGTGGCCCTGGGCCAAGCCTCAGTTGATGCTCCTTTCTTTCTTACAGCAAATTATTGTAAAATAATTCCTTATCGTAAAACGAAAGCTGGGGAAGATACTTGCTTTCAGTTTTTATTAATACTCTCATCAATTTTAATGACATTGTTTTAATCAGACATGAATGTGATCTTTGTTTATACTCAGCTGCTATACTTACCGTCTTCCCAGGTAGGCAGGTAGAACATAAATATAAAGTGTTTTATGTCAAATCACTTAATATTTGGAGTAATAAAAGAATATATAGCAGCAGAAGAAAAATTATTACTTTCTCTTTATATATACATACACACACACACACACACACACACACACACATATATATATATATATATATTGTATAATGCAGATAACCTAATTGAACATCAAACAATGCTGGAGAATGTTATCTCTAATCTACTCTTGGAAGCACTGTTAAAATTTTAATCTCTTTTCTTATATGTATATTTGTGCTTTGATAAAATATGCTTGACAAGTGGGCAGAGTGACCCAGGAAATAAAGGCTTTCAGTTTACATTACTAGCAACATACCAAGACCTTATTTGTCACGCATACAACATATATTAGTGTGTGTATGTATAGTGTGTGTATGTGTGTGTGTACTTAGCATAGATACTATAAACTATTTCATTTTATGCATTATTTACTCATTCATTCATTTACTCATTTTGAGTTAGAATCCTGATTCGTAGCCCAGACTGGCTATTTAATTTGCAGTCGTATAGAATCCAGGCTTTTTATGTGATTAATGGCTTATAAACTGCAGTCCTCATGATTGCGCAGCTGTTGCTCTTAACCACTGAGACACCTCTACAGCTCCCCTGGGTCATGGTTTCAGTGGATGGGATCTAAGCTAGTCCATCCTTCTTTCTTTCGTTTTTATGTATCTCACATTTTATCCTTAGAGTCTGACTCTTCCCCCTGCCCTTCCCCGCATCTGCCCGAGTACTTTGGAGTGAGCAAGACTCTCAAATGCTTTTTAGTACAAAGAAGTTGGTTTTCCCAGCCTCACGAGATCTAAATCAGTAGATCAGAGATGATCAGCTTTCCTGAACAGCAGTTAAAAAAAAAAATCACTCTCTTCTTCAGCTCTTAAGCCAATGGTTTTTGTTTCTATAGCAACTCATTTTCTGGGTACCAACTTCTGCTTTAGCTAAAATAGAAGCTAAGTTACTGTAACAGAAAAGAGACCCCAACATATAGCTGTTCTAACAAGTCGGAAGCCCACCTTTCTAGCACAGCTTTCCCAGACCAGATGGAGGGAAGGGTCTCAGCGTGGATGGCGCCTGGAATGCGGTCCTTCTGTCTCACCTGTCTTCTAGCATGATGGTGGAAAGTGACTCATTGCTATCCTGTGACATTTCAACCAGGAAGCAGAGAGACTGATGCAAAAATCTCAACTTGAACACATCACTTCTGTGCACATTCCATAGGCTAGTTGTTGGCTGCTGGCCAAACCCAGCTGTAGGAAGTCTGAGGACATGTCGTTCCCGAAAGGGTGAAGTCATCTAAAATGTGGAGGCTCTGTATGCTGGAGGAAGAAGTCTCTGCCAGTGCCATAAACTGTAGACTTTCCTCAGTTACCATAGCCACCCAACAGCCCTATTACCACTGTTAGTTCCGCATGTCTTTAAAAATTGATCCGTTCGCATGATTGCAGATATAGATCACACAAGAGAAAGCATGTGCCATGTTTGTATTTTCCCTTCTCCTTCAGCAGTAGAGGAGCTCTCATGTGGGCACACTGGAGGCTTCCCCATCGTTTTCCCTTGCTGATTCAGGAAGACTAGAACAGAGACGAGGCTTTGATAACAGGGCACAAGGAAAGAGGAGTCAGGTCTAGATGGGACAGTAACTTCTGTGTAGGTTAACCAGACTTCGTTTCTGCACTGCCTAATCTTCATTTAAATTGACTCTGACTTCCGATGTCCCAGGCTTGCTTACTAATATTTTAGCTATAGTTATTACCTATCTGAATTCAATCACCACAACCCATGTAAGAGAAAAAGCCCAGATGTGGTGGGGCATGTTTGCAATTCCAGCACTGAGGAGGTGGAGAGGTGGATCCCTAGGGCTCACTGGCCAGCCATCCTAGTCTACCAGGCAAATTCTGGGCTAGTGAGAGACCTTGGCTGAAAAAAAAAAAAAAAGAGTCCTCAGAAACTATACCTAAGGTTGACCTCTGATCTCTACTTATACTATTGAACACACGGTCTGGGTAGCTTCACAGCGTGGCAGAACAGGTAACTCCTGATTTATTTAACCATTCCATTGTATTGAGCTTTAAGATGGCTTATTTTTTGCACACGAATTTCCTAGAAATGGAGTCGTTGGGTCAGAGGATGGACACAGTGTGCAGTTTGACACCCCTTCAGAACAGGTTTCCCCCTGAACCAGCAGTGAATGGGAATGCCTGATGGTTCTGTATCTATAGAGCCCACTGACAGACTGGTTCAGACAACAAAGTGAGGTCGCTGGCAGAGCATCTCTGAGACTCGGTGGATGAATTAGTGCGGAGTACGGTAGGGGACAGCAAGGGTCTCTGTCCTGAGCATCTGCACAGCATGTGCCCCATCAGTGCAGTGGGCTGTGGGCCTAAAGAGAACCCAGCCTGGCTGCTCCTGCAGGGAAATCCTTGCTCTGTCATTTGTCCCCGCCATTGACAGGACTGTCACACAGTATCCATGGGTGGCATGGTATGTGCTTCAGTGTGGTGGTTTTTAAATTTACCTGCCCTTATTGAACATCATCGTCTCCAGCTTTGAAAAGCCACCTTGTCTTCTGGCACTCTGTGGCTCTAGTACCTTTGGTGTTGTGGTTTGTTATCTATTACAAAACCTACAGTGATGTTTAAACTCTGAGGCTTCCATACAACGGTTGGATAGCACTTCTCTCTGGATTTCCGTTTATGCCTGGGCCTCTGTGTTCCCTTCTCCATTGTCTGTTACTGCCATGTTAAGGCAGTGATACCTTAGGCTGTCGAGGGCAGAGTCCTGATTAGCTGTTTTCGTTTCACATCTAATGTTTATTTTTGTATGGAGGAGTGAGATCAGGCTTGATGAAAAGGATTTTACCTGCTGAGCCATCTCCATGGCCTTGCCTTTAGCTTCCTGTCTAGAAGCCTCACAGTGCTGACTTTTTCTGGTGGCTCTTGGTCCAGCTACAGCGCTGACTGCTGTCAGAGTAAAGACCAGCAACTGAGTAGCAAATCAGCAAACAAAATGAAGGTGCCTTATTTAAATTACTGTGGATAAGTTACCTCTTTGAAGACTGAGTATATAGATTTTTCGTGGGCTGTTAAGGGAAAATGGATCTTAACTCAAACACATTTGAACTTCACACATTTGAACACATTCCAGCTGGCACCCCGCTGCCTTTTCAGAATGACTAGCCAGACCTTAGCCACCAAGGATTTACCGTCCAGCCCAGGAACGTGTCTGTGAGTTACAGCAGTTGCTGTGAGTGCCCTCATGCTGGTTCATCGCTGCTCGAACATGGCCGCCTCCCGAAGCGAAGCTTTTCGGACCCCGAAAATTAGAGCGAGGTGCTTATTTTTAGTAATTATTTTCTAAACTTTTCTTTGGGAGGAGGCAAGGGCCCATTGTTTAATTTAGGCTAACCTTGAAGTTATGATTTGCCTGCTCAGCCTGTTGTTGGATTATAGGTATACACTGTCACAAACAGCTAATAACACACACACACACACACACACACACACACACACACACACACTTTTTTTTGTTTGTTTGAGACAGGGTTTCTTTGTGTAACAGCTTTGGCTGTCTGGGAATTCCCTTTATAGACCAGGCTGGCCTGGAACTCACAGAGATCCTCCTGCCTTTGCCTCCTGAGTGCTGTAATCAGAGGCGTGCGCCACCATGCCCAGCAGCAACATCTTTTTTAAGCACAATGATGACGGATGTTACTGCTCTCAATACAAATTTCTGGACAAGGTCTCTGCCATTATCTTGCCATTGAGTGCCTCTGAGGGGGGGCGACGAAAGCATCTGCTACTACTTTTTCATTGGACATCTTCCTCTGAGCAGCTTGAGTTACAACGCGCGGCATAGGTGATGCCAGGTTGGTAGACGGGAGGAGCAGGGACTGCCTGTTTGTGATCAGTGTCGTTCCAGCTGTCATCCGTGATGCTCCTTTTTAATTGTTCAGTGGTCGCTGGAAAATAAACCAGGGTTGAGAGGACTTTTTACTCATCCTTGTGTTAATTTGCTGGGACAGTCTAACAGCATCTGTAATGGGGTGCCTTAGAAGAAAGAGACTTCCTGTCGCATAGCTCTGGAGTCATCAGTGTTACCTCTGTTGGTTCCGCGTCTCCCCCAGCTCTGTGCTTTGCTGGCGGTCTCTGGGTAGCTTGGCATCTGCATCCCCAATGTCTACCTTCATCTTCATATAGCTACCCCAGGCCTGTGAGTGTATATGAATTTCCCCCTTTTAAGTCACACTGAATTGGGGTTTCCTTGAAAAATACCTTGGTTTAACCTAATTACCTCTGTGCAAATCATCCCAATAAAGCCAATATAGGTATTGAGATAAAGGTACCGAGGTAAAGGCTGAGATTCCAGCATATCTCTGGGGAAGGAACAAGAATCAGCTTATAATATTTCCATTAATCATAATGCCTTGGTTTGGAGGCAAGATTCTGTGTTGTCCAAATGATCTAGGACCTCAATGATATTTTCTTGATCTAAGGGTCAGTTAACAAGACTTTTGGCCTAAGCACAGGGTGAGTCAGAGTGGAGTGCAGGGTTCGTGTGTGTGTGTGTGTGTGTGTGTGTGTGTGTTTGTGTGTGTGTGTATATGTGTGTGTGTGTGTTTCTGATTCATTTACATTATTACTTGATGTGAAAGTGTGAGCCCCCAGTGGCCTTCAGTCATAGCTTTTCCTTTCTCTGAGACACTATGGGCTCAGCTTCTCCCTGTTCCTTTCTACCAGCACCAAGCACAAGCATGCTCACATTCTACACAAAGCAAAGCAGCTGTAGGCAGGACGTGTGTGACTTTCCAGGTTCTTCCCACAATAAACAGCGCTTGGAGAAGCACAGGTGACCAGCAGCATAGCTTGCTTAAGAAAATCAACACTTGGCCCTGCCTGTTTGTTCTGAACATTTTACATGGTGCCATTGGGGAGTTTCAGGCCCATGTGTGCATTTTTCACAAAGATGACTTGAAGGGAGCGTCCAGGTGCAGACCTCCGGAGTACGTCTGGGCCTTTAGCTCTCTGGGTGGAGATTCACAGTTGTGCTGGGCAGAGCCGCTCAGCTCACTGTGCGTGTGTGTGCTCCACAGACACCAGCTGGAGATGCCGGGACACTACTCTCATCTGGCCGCATTCTATGAAGACAAGAAAGGGGTGCTCCACGCCGGCCCCGGAAGGGGCGGCAGCCTGCCACCCGTCTACTGGCTGCCTTCCATCCACCGCTACATGTACCCCGAGATGAAGGTGAGGCTGGTCATCCTCTCATATCTGGGGATAGTCATGGTAGGTTAGTTTTTAAATGATAAGGAAGTTATGCCTCAGCCTCGTGCAGAATAGTGCTTTTGGTAGAACTGGGTTAAATGTAAGCGTTTGAGTTCATTGAAAACAGAAGGCAAATTGCCTTAAGCAATATGGCGTCTGGAGCCTTCTATAATCATAGCACAAATCCACATACGCTGGGTCACAAGGGGCGATCTCCTGGGATGCAGGATGCTTTTGATTGTGTCGGTTGCTTCTGCTATTAATCTAGCCAAACATTCGAACTAAAGATGAAGAGTTTGATGAACAGACAAGGTATTTCTTAGCTGTGTTATTTTGACATTATTTTATTTGGAAATTCTGTCGCATCCTTTGCACTTGTACTAGCATGTTTGTTTAATGTTAACAAGAAAGTCGACCGTGCAGCAGGTGTTGAGAAGATACAAAAGCGTCTAAGAATATGAATTTCTGTTGTCTCTTCCTTCTCCTTCTCCTGTGGCTGGGCACAAGATACTTCAGTAAAACTCAGGACTCCTCTTTCAAAGAAATTAATTTATCAATGCCTGTTGCAACATTCTTTTAAAGCCAGGTTTAAAGAAAAGTGTTCTTTTTCTGTTGTTTGTTTTTTATCCTCGTTGTCTGTTTAAAGCAACTGAATGGTTCACTGACTTGCTGTAGGCCTTTATAGCTAGGAGACTGGCAGAACTGAAACACAGGACTGTCAAAGCCCGTGTTCACTCCCTGCCTCCTTCACTGCTTTTCCAGAGATTTGGACCAGAAAACAAAGACATGGCTCATGGGCCAAGAGCAAATTACTTAAATGAGATTGACTTTTTATGTCATTTGGCCATAAGGAAAAAAAAATGAAATAAGTAAGATTTTATCAGCAAACCAAGAAGAGTATGCTAGGTATCTAAAACTAATTCAAGACAGGAGCTCAGTAGTGGAGGGGTCAGAAGACTGAAGGAGCAAGCAGAGGACACAGTAGCCCCTCCCCTATATTTGTAAACTCGCCACAGTTGCTACCCTGTATTGGCCAGCTATTTCTGCCTAACAAACCACCCAAGATTAAAAGCTCGAAGTAGTGCATGTATGTGATCCCACAGTTTCTGTGAATAAGGACTTCAGTCCTGGCTTAGCTGAATCCCCAATTTAGAATCTGCTATGAGAGACTTCAGCTAAGGCTTCAGCCAGGGTTGAACTCTCATTTCAGCACAAGGCCCAACTGGGCAAATACCCATTTTTCTAAGTTCATACGGGAGTTGACAGAATCAGGTTTCTTTTTCTTTTAACTTCTTTATTGAAACTTTGGGGATTTCACATCATTTACCTCAATTCTGTTTACCTCCTGCCCCCCCATATTCCCTCCTCATTTCTACTGCACCCCTCCATACAAAAGAAAACAAAACGAAGTAAGCAAGCAGACAAAAACAAGAACAGAAAACCCCCAGTAAACCAAAAGAGAACAAAAAGCACATGAGGAACAGAAAAACCTCTGCTTTTCCTCTCCTGCCTCTCCGTCACCTCTTCACCTGTCCTGATGGCACTGGGGGAGTTGCTGTGTCATATAGTGTACCCCTTTGTCCTATCAGCTTGACCGGCAGATGTTCGCTGCAGTAAGTCACTGGTCTGGTTCAAGGCCCCTTGTTTTTGGAGCACCATCCTCCTTGGTTCCTCATCAGAGCTCCTCTGGTGAATCCTGTGGCCATCCCAAGTCTTGGAGATCTTGTGGGTATTGTTCCACAGGACCAGTCCCTTCATGAGCTCCAGCAGGTCCCAGGTAGGGTAGATGCTAGGGTGGGTCAGCCAAGGTCTAATTGCGAGTCTGGGTGTTAGCCAGGCAGGTCAGATTGAGCCACAGGGGGCACCCACCTCGGGCGCGTCCTCAGGGTAGGTTCATCCTCGCTTGTAGTGAGGGGTGGGGATCCTCCCGAGTCCAGGGGCCAGCTCTTTTACTGTAGTGACCAGCAAGAGGCAAGGGCAGCTTTCCCAGGGCAGTGAAGGGCGAGGCCAGCTCAGCATAGCCCTCTGATTTCATCTTGCATGGTTCCTAAGGCCTCCTGGTGTGACACTGGCCACAGGCGTCAACATAGATTCCAGCTGCTGCTGGACCACAGACCCAGACATGGTCCATGGCAGCAGCCTGGGTCCAGACAACATCCTGGTTCTAGGGTCCCACTCAGGTGGGAATGGTCTGGCAGTCGCGTGGCTGCCAGACACCACCAAGGCCTCAGGTTGCAGCCCCAACCCTGGGCCACTATGTGACTGCTAGAGTGTGCCCTTTAGATATGAAAACACCAGAATTTTATATGTGTGTGTACATATGACTGTGTAATTCACCACTGTTTAAGTAGTAGGCAGCTAGAATGTCCGTGTAGTAAACAGCCATTATGAAGAGTGAATCAGAACGCAGCTGATGCAGGAAAGGTCTGCCAGGTCTAGTTTATGTGCGGGTAGCAAGGGCAGAACACTGTACGACTACGATCACAGTTTGTTGAAAACTCAGTCTCAGGCAAAACCATCATGTACATATTCTGTGTATTTTCCGTGAAGACAGAAAAACATGAATGAACACATACATATGTATGTATGAATATATACATCGTGATGCCTATGTAGCCGGAGAGCAAGGCGAAGTGCAGAGAGTCAGGGAGGGCAGTGCTTCTGTTTATAATGCAGAAAGGGCTTGGGCAAAAGGATGGGACTGGAAGTGGTACAACCTAGCCCTGTGCCTGTGGTTCTGTCTCCAGAGCCAAGCAACACATCCGTACTGAACATACACAGGCTTTTTTCCTCATGATTCTGCAGACAGTGCTGCACAATGATTACATGGTAATTTAGTTCTGGTTTCGGTTGCTGTGAAGAGACACCACGACCACGGCAACTCTTATAAAGGAAAACATTTAGTTGAGGTGACTCACTCACAGTGTCAAGAGGTTAAGTCCGTCATCATCATGGCAGGACATGGGCGGCGTGCAGACAGACTTGATGCTGGAGAAGTAGCTGAGGGTTCTACATCTTGTATGCAACAGGAATAAGTCTGTAACACTGCGGGGGACGGGTATCTTGAGCATATATGAGACCTCAAAGCCCACCTCCACAGTGACACATTTCCTCCAACAAGGCCATAGCTACCGCAGCAAAGCCACACCTCCTAATAGTGTCACCCCCTTTGAGGGCCATTTTCTTTCAAACCACCACATATAGCATTTGTAGGGCATTAGGTATGTCAATAATTTAGAGGTAATTTAAAGTCTGTGGGAAGAAGTGTGTATGCTACATACTAGTATTATTTCATTTAAGAGATCACGATCCACAGGATTTGCTACCTGGGAGTGGGTCCTGGGAAGCAGCTCTCCATGGATACTGACCATATATATTATAACTACATTTGCTTTTTATGGAAGATCATGGACATGTTCAAAAGGAAACTTTATTTTCTGCAAAAGCCCCTGAGAAACAAGCTGAGAAATTGTAGACATTTAAATCCAAGTAAGAGAAGCACCTGTGTCTTTGTGCACCTGAGTGGGGCGCAGCGAAGAAGGGACGGGATCTGCAACTGACCTCAGAAGAGGGAGGACACCTGGGGTGGTCTGCGTGCACTAACATTCCCTCGGCCCCACAGCTTTGTATACACTCATCCTTCAGCCAGAGAGTGTCCTGCAGATTCGTTCGCTATGTTGACGCTTAGACTCCACTTACTTCAGGAAGCCTTCTCCGTCTTTCAGAACGCAATCAAGCGCCTTCCCATTTGCCCCCAACAGTCGCTGTCCTTGTCCTGTCACCTCAGGCTATATTATGGTTGCTCTTTTACTTGCTCTGCTCATCAGGTAACTGTCAAATTCAGGGTCTGGGTGTCTTTATTTATTGTTGAAAATAGCTTAGTGATTTGGCACAAAGTAATCACTTAGAAGATACTTCTCAAGTTAGTGGATATGTGTATCTATGAATGAACGAATAAATGAGATGAGAATTTAGAACCATTTATCCTAGGACATATTTGCACAGTCCCCGGCAGGTCTCTATGCAGCACAAGCACATTCATGTCAAGTGCCTAAAGATGGCAGAAGGAAGGCAGGGGAAGAAAGGATTGTGTTTGAGCTCCCTTTTTGTGTGGCTGCCATTTGACTCCATAGAAGGCAGTGACTGGAGAGATCTGACCAGCCTTGGCCCACGAGGGCCCCTCTCCCTGATAATTGAATAAAGGGCACAGAAAGTAGGCTAAGAGTCACAGCAGGCTTGCACAGTGGACGGTGGCCTTGCTTGCAACAAGGAGCTGGTGAATGATATCAGGGTAGAGGTTGTAGGTTGCTTTGGAAAGGAAAATTTCCCTCCCAGGTAGCCCCATCGAAGCTCTGTAGATTGAGGACAGCCAGTGGAGGCGTAGTACAGGGGCTGCAGCAGGGCTGGCTTAGGACTTGGCCGCCCCCCATTCCTGCAGCTGTCAGACTTTCAGCTCCGTGTGTACTTTGGGGAAGCTGCCTGTCTTCAGAACTGTGCCTACCTGCCTTTCTTATGGCAGATGAGCCTGCTATGCCTACAAGGAAGCGTCAGAGTGGCCTTCTGAGCTATCACAGGTCGCTGGTTTGACGCCTCTGTTCTGCTAGTGACACCGGTGTTTTCTGTGCTTTGGTGTTCCTAGCTATAAGTCACTCATGTCTCCAGTGGTCCTTAAGCCAGCTGAGGTAACCCATCATCTGGTCTCCCTGTTTTACGGGCTAGGAAAGCAGACTGGAAACATTGGCTCCCTCTCCCAGGCTTCCCTGTTAGTAAACAGCTAAGGCAGGAGCACAGTTCTCAAGCTGACATTCTGAGCCCCTACCTTTCAGAAGGTAGCTCCGAGGTAGGGTGGCCCCCTGCAGTTAGCGTCCCAAGGAAGCTGGTTGGAGTTGAAGTATGCCAGAGGTAGCCATGAGACTGTTGGACCCTCCCTGCCTGTAACTGCTGCAGATACTGGACTGTGCACAGGAGAGTCGCCAGGTCCCTGCTGTTGCTGTCTGTTTGCTCGTCATTGTATTGCAGTGCTCAGTGTTTTGTGTTGAATGTTCTCATTGAGGCATACATACATATCTTCAAGTGAAGTTTCTAAAAGTACATACTTTAAAAAATGCCTGCATTTGAAGCCCATGTGCACATACAGGCACATGCGTGCCCAGGCCAGAGGAGAGCTCGGATCCCTTGTATCTGGAGCTGCAGGTGCTTGTGGGATGTCTGTTATGTGATACTGTGATCTGAACTCCTGTTGTCATGAATGTACGTTAAGCACACTGAGCCATTGAGCCATCTCTCCGTCTTCCAAACTGCTGAGTTTCAAATAATAAAATCCAGCTGTTTCCTCTGCACTACTCTCCAGAGTAAAGTGTTTATAGTTCTTAAATTCAGACTTCATTCTGTTGGGAGAGCTGACACATCAGAGGAATCAAGCACCAGGTAGCATTTAGTGTGGAAGCAACTGTCTCTGAACTCTTGGGGATTTCTCGGAAGGCTCTTTCACAGTGACCACTTCTAACAAGCTGTCCACCCGCCCTTGTGTGTTTCCAGATCACACACCCGGCTGGCTGCATGTCTCAGTTTATTAAGTTCTTTGGAGAACAGATCCTCATTCTTTGGAAGTTTGCCTTACTCCGAAAGCGCATTCTGATATTTTCTCCCCCACCCGTGGGCGTCGTGTGCTACAGAGGTAACGAGAAGCCCAAGTGAGGGGCTCTTCCCAAACACCCAGTACATACGCCCTAGTCCTTCAGTTACTGAGCAAGTTAGGAAGAGTTTGGGCCCAATCAGTGGGGTCAAGGCTTCTGGTTAGATTTGTATTTTAGAATGTGGAGTCTAGAGGCAGCGAGGACAGATGAGGTTTCACCTTCATATCTGGGGGAGAGATGAGAAATGAGGGTCTGGGCTGAAGCAGAGATATGAGGTAAACTGGACAGGGTTGACTGAAGTATGCAGGGATAGTTGAGAAAGAGTCTAGGACCACAAAGATGATGGGGCCACCAAAATGGGGAACCGAGGCATGGGGGTGGGGAGTAAATTTGGGTGTGTACTTCTTGAGACATTTCCGGAGAGATGTATGCAAGGACTTGTGTGATTGGGTCGTGACCTGTGGGGAATCGTTGACCTTGAGAAGAAGGTTTGAGAGGGATGGACAGCATTACCTGGACAGAGTGTGAGGAATGAAGGTGTCAGGTGTGAGAGGCTGACGAGAGTAGTGCAAGGACAGGTGAATGAAGGAGATGATGGAGAGAGGAGGACCAGAGGATGGAAGGTTCCAGAGGGTATTGAGGAGGGGGAAGGTCAGCAGAACCAAAGTCTAAGTCAGGTCAGTGAGAGAAATTCAGAAAACACCTGTTTGACGATACATTGCTGATGAGACCTTCAGGATATCCAGTTCTGCAGTGAGGCCCTCAAAGATTTTCCAAGGCCACCTGGTTACAGGATAGGTAGCACAAACCAGGCCCTCCCCAGCTCCGGAGACAACTTCCCATTGCCCTAGCAAAACACAAGAGGCTGTGAATTCCTAAGAGGTTTGTTTGGGCTTTTAGTTCTGAAAGTCCAAGAGAGCGATGCTGGCATCTAGTCATCTTTTGAAGATCCCCTGGCGGAAGAGATGGTGCAGGAAAGAGTCGTGTGGGGGAAGGAGCAGAGCGACTCTATAGCATGCTTTAGAGATCACTGACTCAGTGTCTTCAGACACCAAAACTTGTATGAGCGTGACACCTCTTTGACGTAATTCCATCTTAAAGATCCCGCATCTCTCAGTAATACTACGTTGGGGGCCAAGCTTCAGTGCGGGGTTTGACAAGAAAAAAACCACAGAATGTAGCAGTTCCCATGTAGATCAGCTGTTTGGAGGTATTGACCTGCGCTCGGTCTTGAGTGGGGGAGATGGAGCAGAAGGGAAGATTCCTCACTTCTGTTGTCCCCACCCTTCCAGTGTACTGCTGCTGTTGTCTGGCCAATGTCTCACTGCCTGGCATTGGAGGCACCATCCCTGAGTCGAAGCCTTTCTTCTATGTGAATGTGGCTGACATTGAGAGCCTGGAAGTAGAGGTGTCCTATGTAGCCTGTGAGTATGGGGCCCTCCCCTCCCCTCCCTGTGTCCAAACCCTTTCTTCTCAGAAATAGGCTCTAGGACTCTTGGCTCTGTAGTCAGATTGGGGCAGCTTTCTCTTGGGGCTACCTCATTAATCCTGGGCTCCACAGGCACCACAGAGAAGATATTTGAGGAAAAGAGGGAGCTGTACGACGTCTATGTGGATAACCAGAATGTAAAGACACACCACGACCACCTGCAGCCCCTGCTGAAGATCAACAGCGCCGACAGGGAGAAGTATCGTCGGCTCAATGAGCAGAGGTGAGACAGCTGTCCGCCATATACATGCCGTGTGTGCTAGTCAGTGCAGCCCAGGCCAGCGCTGTGCTAAAAGGACCACAAGTTTGCAGGGCAGTCAGGAGCACCATTCTGTTCAGGATGGCTCTGTGAAATCTGTGCAAAGCCTACGCCGCCACCCCTTTCCTTGAGCATTCCTAAAAGCGGGGGATGGGGAGCAGGGGGTAGAAATCAAGGGGTGCTTTAGGAAGCTGACATGCTACCCTTGCTGCAAGGTAGCAGACACTCATGTGTGGTTTCTGGTGGGCTTGAGACTCTGAGATCCCACGAAGGAGCAGTAACAACACCAGCTTTTAGAAACACCCCGGAAGACCTTGTTTAGATTTGCCCATGTATGTTTGGAATAGCCGTTCATCTGCATGGTATGGTTCCATTAGGAAACTTGTCTATGCACACCGTCCCACGTAACTTTCAATTCTGTTTATCCTAGGAGAGAAAGGGTTAGCATATATTATCCCTATCCAGTGGACAATCAGGCAAGACAGTCACCTGACTAAGGGGGTTCCAGTGGCAAAACGGGCCACAGATCCTGGGTTTGAGTCCAGGCTTAGCTCATTCTCTTCCTAGTCTCTGGCCTGGCGCGAACTCTGCCTGGTGCTGTTTCTTGGGAGATAGGGACATTGTTAATGTTGGATTGCTGCCCATCACGTAATTGGGTGCAGCAGCCACTAGAGCCTGATAGTGTTCTCTCCTCTAACAGGCAGATGCTGCTGTACTCCCAGGAAGTTGAAGGAGACTACAACCCTTGTGAAGAAGACCTCTTTGTGCTGTGAGTTGGCCTGGGCAGGAGCTGTGGGTCTCTGGGAATCCTTTCAGTACTAACTTCTATGGACAGACAACTTGGTTTGAGCCCATGCAACCCACTACAGTTTTGGATGTCCTTTATTCTCAGAGCTCTCAGGGCTGGGTCCTTAGTGGTAGCCAGAGTCCTGCACACCTATCAGGGTGAACCCAGAGTTGCCGAAGAGATAGGGACAGGTCCTAGAGAACGGGGACCCTGAGCATGCATCTGATTGACATTTGCATCCAGGATGTCACCACATAGCTGTCATCTCTCCGCCCTCTCATTTGTTGACCTTCTGGAAAGACCAGTTCCTTGTACTGAGTGTTACGAGGTCAGCTGGAAATTCTACCCTTGAATCGAGGGTAACCTTTCCTCTCCAGATCTGGTAGACATGGGAAGGGCTGGCTTTCAAAGAGCCCCAGGAAGTCCTGTTTCAGAATCAGAGCAGAATGTGGTTGAAGTAGAAATAAATGCTCTGGAGGGTCCTTAGCTTTGATGAGGGCATCTCCACGGAGCTCTGTCTTGTTTCCGAGTCTACTTCCTAATGCACATGCACTGTCTAGGCAGAGTGTCTTGTCAGGGTGTGACAAGCCATTTTCTTACGTCTGTGGAAAACCCCTGACTCCAAAGCAGCATGGCTGAATGAACGCCTTTCTAAACACAGCTCGTTTACTCTCCCAGCATGTGTACAGCTGTGACCCTGAAATCCTTTTCTTACTGTATAATGCTCCCGCAGACACCCTCCCAAATGGGGCAAACACCAAAGAGGCGCTATGAGCCTTGCCATCCTCAGTGAGTGCAGCGTGCCTCCCCTTTCCACTGCTGGCTTCAGAACTGCCCTGTGCCTGCTCGAGCCCCTCTGAGCTCTCCCTGTCTGCGGGCAGCATCAGCGACCTAGGGCTGCAAGGCCAGCGCAGAGTCCTGTGCTCTCTAGCGAGGCTTGTTGGCTACCAGCTGCAGCGGTCCAGGCAGGGCTTTGAACAATGTGCATTTTCAGTCTCTCGCTTGAAGTCTTGGCCTCAGAACTGCATTCCCAGGCTCTGTGTTTTCACTCTTCCCTGAGGGTTACACACAGGGAGAGAAGCTGTTTATGGAGCCTCTCCGGAAGGCCATGCTTAAAACAGGAAAGTTGTAGTCAAGCCGCCATCCCTACAGATTACTCTGTCATATGGTGATTCTTGCCCTATGATTTACTTGCTGACATCATTCACATTCTAATAACCATTTTACATTGACTTCCTCTAAAAATTGTTAGATTTAATTTGGAAGTTTTGCACAGTTCGGGCTCTGTATGTTTTGGTTATATGGTTGACCTTTTGCTGTGTCTTCTCTCCCTTTCCTGTCTTGGAAATGCAGGTTTTTCCTAGAGCAAAACAATCGGATTTTTCAGACTCTGTTGGAGGTGTCCGCCAGTCAAGACAAAACTCTAACAGCAGAGCATGCCCGAGGCATGGGACTAGACCCCCAGGGAGACAGAAGCTTTCTGATGGACCTGCTGGAGGCCTATGGCATCGATGTCATGCTGGTCATTGATAACCCCTGTTGTCCATAGGAGGAGGACCAGGACTTGGTGGTGAGCCGCTCATGTGGGGTGACAGGAGCCTGGCGTGCACCCCAGGCCCTCGGCAGCTTCAGTTTAAGTTAACACAAAGGACTGTTTAGACTCTCCAACCCATGTAATGTGTGCCATTTCCTTTCTCCCCTCCGCCCTGGGGCTGAGGTGAGGCCATCGGGTTTTGTAACCTTTGGTTGGACATTGGAATCTACTGTCTTCCGCTGCTCCTGGTTTGGGTTTAGTCTTAGGAGTTCCGTCAGTCAGAGGGAGAATATGATACCCATGAGTCCTAGTGTGGCCTTAGATGTGCATCTGCCTAAAACCAGAAACTAATCAGATGACCTTTTAGGGTCACCAAGTTCTAGGGGTCGGGTTGTGATGACCTACTTGTCACAGGACAAGTCTGCGTCTTCTGGGTTGATGGGAGTGGTGACCACAGAGAAGGGAAGCAGTGTGTCTGACAGAATGTCAGGGAAAGGTGGAAAAATGGGATGAATCTTTGAAACCCTTTCTAAAGTAAGGTCATGGTAGCTACACAGCATAACACACCCCTAGCCCCTCCTGCATCTGAATCCCCTCCGGATGGCTTGGTGAATTCTGAAGGTTGGAGCTGGCCCCGGAGCTTATATAAGCAAGTTCATTTGACATTTGAGTCTCTTTTGAGGGCTGACTATCTTCTTGGTGTAACAGGTTCAACAGGTAAGGGAAGACATCTCAAGGTTCTCTGAGAGCTCTCTGGAGGGATTGTTTGCTGTCCTGAAGCAGATATTTCTAGTGAATTCAGAAATGTAGCCAGGGTCTGAGCTGGTTGACTCAGTTTGGGATGTGGTGGGAACAGGTCTCTTAACTGGTTTAAAACTTCCACATACTTATCTTTAGCAGAGAAAACATTCCTTAGCCTAAGTAGCTGGGTCCACAGATCCAACAGATTTGACAGGGAAAATAAAAAGTGCCTCCCCTGCCAGAAGAATAGCTGGAAATCGCAGATGAACAACCAGGCTCGCTTTCTTTGGCCTGGGATAGAACTTGCAGTCAACTTGTTCTTTGGGGCCAGGTCACTCGCGACTGCCAGGTTCCTAGATGAGACACACTGGATGAGAGGCAGGTGTTAACCATACTCAGAAAGCCAGTTCCAATGCTAGTCTCCTTAAAGATTTTGACCGAGTTTGCGTTTTCAGTAATGATTTCTTCTCCTGTGCTCCTACTGCCTGCCTCTGTTACATGTGAACAGCTAGCTAGCCATCCAACATCCATGTCTGTAGCCAAAGAGCAGTTGGGCTGATGTCTGCAGCAGACAGAACTTCAGATCGCGGGGCTGGGCCTCTTATCTCAAGTCTAGGTTCTCGCTTAACTCAAGTATTTTTGCTGTAGTTCCCTGATTAAAAATCCAAGAAGGAAGAGATTTGGGTGTGTGGAGATGCAAATACACACTGATGAGTCAGGGTAACATCTTTTCTGTAAATATATAAATAAGTTTATGCATTGACATAAACTGTTCAGCTAATAGGTCTCTCTCTGCAACGTGGGTTTAGCCGTCATCCCAGTAACGTTTACAAAAAACAGCTGTGCGCAGTGGCTCAATTTTCACCTATTCCTTCCTGTGGCTGACTTCTCCTCGTGCCCCAGGGCCAACTGAACAGGGACCATCAGATGCTGATGAAACAACACTTCCAGTAATCTCTGAGAGCCTCCAAGTTGGACATAGATATCCAGCTAGAGATAGGAAGAGCCTTTTCTGAGAACCTCCCCAGAGCCTGCTGCTTGCCACCACTGTTCCTGTGCTGATGCAAGCTGATCTAAAGATAGCAAGGGGGAGAAAGGCTGTGCTTTGTGAAGTTGGGCCCTGTGGACCCTTTCTAACTAAGCCCCTGATTTCCTGGTCTCTTTGTACCCCGCCCACCCTTGCAGAGGACAGTGTATAGGTGGCCCAGAGGGATACAACCCCCAGATGATGCCATGTCTTAGGTCATAGGTTCTGGGCTCTGCTGACCCCAGAGCAGGACTTCTTGTTCAACATCTCTTTCGATCCTTTCCTACTCTGCCAGCTTCCTCCTGCAGCCAGAACCTGGCACAGACCTCTGTGTGGTCCAACAGATGTATGTTAGCACCTCTGCAGCCTTTGCCTCCATTATCAGCTTCAGAGTATGCCTTAGAAGTGAATTCCTGTCTGTGTCCCCGTGAGGTCTCACTTCATCAGACTGATCCCCCCAGTGGCGGTGAGCGATGCAGGCCTGCCTCATGTGCTGCAGGTTCCCCATACAGCAAAGACATTTGGGTAGACGGATACAGGACCCCTCTACCATGATGGCACAGAACCTCGCAGCCACAGGATTTTTTTTTTTTTGCCACTTTTTGAAATACTTTCTAAAAACCCATCTTGTTTTATTAGGAAGAAAGAAGTGAGTTCATACCCTTCACAACTTTCTAGGTCTGATGGTCAGCAGAGTCAGGCATTTTTTTTTTTCTTTTAAATTACCACTGGCCTCTAGGAAACAGGGTTAAAAATCAGATGTGGGTCCTGCCACTCTCCTGGTGGCCCCCACCAGATCCCTGCCTAAGCTAACAGAGCCCTTCTGGGGAGCACTAAACCCCATCTGTACCATGCTATGAACCATGTGCCAACCCAAAACACTTCCTGAGTTGCTGGCTACTCAGTCATTCTTAAGTTAGAAGAAATTCCAAGTGGCCACAATCCTCAGAGGGATTGGGGTTTTAGAGTTGTGGACATCCATATTAAGTATAACAAAGGCCTCTTAAAGTGGATGTTGTCAATTTCATTAGCAGATGGTAGGAAATAGTTGGCTAGCTGGTGCCTGGCTCAAGACTCTTTCTCCAAAAGGAATAAAAAATAGCAGAGCTTATCTCCCCAGAGTCTTCAGAGGAAGGCCAGGTCATTGCTTGGTATTAGCTTGGGCTTTAAACATGGAGCCTTCCCTATGCTGGGCGCAGATCCAGGCCAGTGTTGGTGTCCTACCTGGGGCCCATATGGTCCCGCGAGTTAGGAGTACAGTGTGACAGGAGGCGTTGGCCTCCCACACTCCCACCCTCCCTGGCTGTGGGAGAACAGGATAGGAACTCGAGACTGTCGCGTACCTTGCTGAAAACCACAGGAAAAGCACGGGAAGGGTGAGAGCGACACTCGGGGACAGGAGTGTTAAATGCTTCGTTGGAAGGTTCGCTTACATACTTACCTGACGTTAGTTAGCTAGGAGATAAAAGTAAGTTAAGTCATAGCTCGTGGCTGTCTTCCTTCTGGTGGTGGCAGGCGGTGAACCTGCTCTGTCTTGAGGCACTGAAAGCATATGGATGCAGTGAGAGAGGAAAATGGGACTTTCAGGGAGACTTGCACAGGGTGGTACCCAGTTAGTCTTCTGGTGGCAAACGCTAGCCTCTAGAGACACAGGCACTCAGGAACTGTCCTTTCCCTTAAACTCACAGCGGAGAGTGGATTGCGGTGCTCTCCCCAGGTTCCGTGCAGTGGTCCTTGTGAGGTAAAGAAGGGATACAGGGTGTGGATGAACAGAATTACAGGATAATGCCGAGCTTCACAGTGTGGAAACGGGCGAGAACCTCTGTAGGAAGACCCAGCAGGCCCCCCAGGGCTGCCATCTCCCCACCAGACTTGCAGGCAGGTAGGCTATGATTCGAAGAGCTGTCAGCCCTCCTATCTCTCACCCACGGCTCACAGTTCTACCCCATGGTGAGGATCCTGGGGGCCTGTGGGCTTTACCTCAGCAGACCTAGTCTCATCCCTTCTCATCTCATGAAAATCCTTTCTGATTCAGGTAAGGGAAGGGGAGAGGCTGGGGGCTCCTTATACCCAGCGCGTGGGTTTTGACTCTTCCACTTAATTGCTAGCATACCTCTGCTCCCAGAAGCGACTGGAGTACTGAGTGTTGTAGGAAAAAGACTGTGAATTAAGGTAATGTTTTCCCTATGAGAAACACAAGTTTATTTTTATATCAGTGTTACTGAGTACTAAAGTGTTGCAATGGAAAGGAATTGCAAAGTCATAATCTAAGAAGGAATAGGCAGCTTTGTAATTGGACCGCTGCCGAGGCCCTTAGTGTCATTGTCCATGACAGTGTACTGAAGCTGAGCACAGACTGTGAGAACTTCTTCAGTGGCACTAGTTGGCCTGGGAAGGATGAGATGGCCACCACCTTTGGCTGAAGCTCCAGGACAGAAGGGATAAATGCAGTCCTTCGGTGACTGCTTCCTCCTGGTCAAGGGAGACGGTGGGAATGGGGGTGGTTTCTAGCTGGCACTTTAATTCACTGAAGCGACTGCAAGTTGGGTGATGATGCTGTAAATTTAGAAAAGGAATAGGAAGTTTCTAGTGCTATATAGAGAAATGAAGATGGGATAAAGAAAGCTCTGCTTTCATCTTGTTAGAACTTATTCTAGAACCATGTTGACTTAAAAGTCTTTACAGCAGAGGATTTATTTACTTTTGCAGCAGGTTCCTGCTCAGTCTCACAGTGAGTTTATTTTGGTTCCGATGATACTGGGGCTTATGGGGGCAGAATAGGGTTTTATAAATTGTGTATAGATGGAACTTCAAAGTGAAATACCCAGCAAATATATTTAATTGAAATTGTATCTGGGTAAATTAAATAAAGATATATAAAAGTTAGGAAAACTAACATCAGCCATCAGCAATGGGGCATTCTGGCTGGGCTCCTGAACTGCCAGCATGGGTGGCTTCTAGGATTTGGGGTGGAGGTAAACAAAACAAGTTCTTTATTTGTCCAGAACTTGCTGGCTAAATTTTTATATAAGTCTGGAATATAATCCTTTCCTGAAGAAATAGTTGTCACCAAGGAAATCTGTTTTCCAATTTTTTTTCTTTTTAAAACATTAACTGTCCCTGTTGCCTTAAATGTAAAAGCCTACTTTGAGTAATAACCCCAGCCTAAGAGTTATAGCAATAAGAGAATCCAAATCTATTTTTGTTTCAAGTCTTTACCTCTATGACAAAGTCAGAAAGATAATTGGTAAGTTTTGCTCTGGGTATTACTGCAGACCAATGTATCCTTTCTCTGTGTCTTCAATTGTGTGTTATTTACAGACCTGGAGAGAGCTGGGCTTAACCCTGAGGCTAAGTGCAAATGTTTCTTGAATTGATTCTTTCTGTGGTACAAGTAACACCTGTGTATATCTGTATATATCTGAAGCAAGTTATGTGCAGAGGTTGATAATAACTATATTTACAAAAACCCCCAAATTTTTACAATTAAAGTCCACATTTTAACATGAGCCTGTGTGCTGTGATCTCTAGCAAGGTGTCTTGGTAGGAAGGATGATGGCCCCAGCTGTGAGCAGAGCCCGAAGGCTGATGCTGCTTTTACCTAGAGATGAGGACACACACTGGGGAGCGGCAGCCAGTCCTTTGAGAGACTGTGGTTGGATAAACATCTCCAGGTAATGGAAACTAAAGTCAGAGAACCAGGACTGTGTATCTTTAATCCCCACAGGAAACTTCTAGACTCTAGAGAAGCTATTTTGTGTCAGAAATATCTTCTGAGAGTTTTATGTGGCATTATATAGATATATGTGCACATGCTTATCTGTACTCTAAAACTTTTATTTCAGCTTTGCCTTTGGGGGAGTGATTTTAAACCAGTATAGAGTGAATGGCAACACTGACTGATGGCAAGGCTAGGTTTCTATTTTCTAAGTGGGATGGCATATCTAAGAGTGTGCCTTATAAGAACTAACATTCTTACAGTTGTTTTTATAATAATGTTCTTATAATGCCAGTTGCTTGTATAAAGGCCAGAGGTGACCCCCATGATCCCCTTGGCAAAGCTGAGCATCTGTATACTTGTTAAATGTGGGTATTTTATGGATGTCCAAAGAAAAGTAGATAATGAAACCCAAGCCCTTAAAGGAAACTAGGGAGTAGCCACCCCCCATCCCCCGCCAGACAGGGTTTCTCTGTGTAGTCCGGCTGTCCTAGAACTCACTCTGTAGACCAGGCTGGCCTTGAACTCAAGAGATCTGCCTACCTCTGCCCTGAGTGCTGGGGTTAAAGGTGTGTGCCACCACCGCCAGGCATGTGAGTAAAATTCTTAATGTGGATCCAGTATCTTTTCCTAACCACGTGGCACTTACGGTTAGACTCTGCAGCTACACGGTGTTCTAAGAACGAACACTGGATTCCATACTAGTCCTTCATGCCGTTACAGAAGCACAGATTCTTTTATCTCCTTACAACAGAGCAGCTCTTATCATCCACAGCTGGCTTGGGGTGAGTGATTCATGCTCATCTTCAGACTCACCTGTTGCTGATAAAGCAGAACATTTGCCTCCACCATAAACATACGGAAATAAACAGACAAACCTTATTTTTGTATTCTTCAATTGAGGGCTTTCTTGTAGGTGCTGTCTGTCTGATCCATTCATGCACTGATTTTACTGGAATGGGACATGTGGATGGGTATAACACTGTCTTTAAATTTTATCTTCCTCAAGTTCCTGTTGCTATGGCTGTCACTTTCCCTTTCAAGACGACAAGGGCTCAAGCCAACTTCAGACAGAGTAGGCCTTCTAAAGTTCAAGGTCTTCTGGGTATGAGCAAAGGAAATGCCCATGCTAGAATTAAAAGTAAATGGTACTGGGGCTGGAGAGATGGCTCAGTAATTAGGACCCAGGTTCAATTCCCAGCACCGACATGACAGCTGACAATTGTAACTTCAAGATCCGACACCCTCACACAGATATACATGCTGTCAAAAGACCAATGCACATAAAATAAATAAATAAATAAAAAGATGTTTTTAAAAAAAGTTGATGGTACTAATGATCTGGCAGGAATCCATTATGGAAGTCAAGTGCTTTTAGTTCTCAGCTTGCAACAGACTAGAGAAAGATCTAATCAGATTGTTAGTTAAAAGATCATTATTAATATTCATGCAGTAGTATGCTTTTTCCTACTAATTTCAAAGCAATTAAAAATGATGTTATAATTCTTACATCTATTTTGTGGGCTCATGAGTAATAAAAATAAAAAAGGAATATAACTGATACAGAATATCCTTGTCTCACCAGAAATAATATTTATGTATCGTATAAATGAACTAGTTAGGAGCAACAACATTCTAATAATATAATTTTTAATTACCAAAAATTCATTACTGCTTTAAATAACTATTTCTAATAATATGGAACAATAATTGTTAAAACAGTTGTTCTGTAATGAATTAGCACTTAAGCTATTTTTGCTGATAGACAGTGGTATAGAGATGTACCCAAGGGAGAGAAAAAAATAATTTAAAAATTTCATATAAAAAGAGTTCACTAGTTTATTTACATAAATAAATGAGGGGTGCATTTAAATTACACTGGATATGTTTAAAAGAATGATGCAACACTTTATTTGTAAACAACGGTATTTACACAACACTAGAAAGTACACTGACAAGTCTTTAGCTTCCCATGAAAAATGATAGATGTCAACATGAATACGTGATTTTTTTAAAAAAAAATAATACATTTGGGAAAAGCAGGAGTTTTGAAGTAGTTTTAAAATACATTCTCCAGGTCTGGTTGGTTCAGCTGTGAAGCAGCCGTTTAAAATGAAGATTCCTGCCAGATTGAGCTACACAGCTTGGGGGTGGGTCCCAGGTCGGTTAGTTTCAACGTGCGCTTCTGTCATACACATGCAAACTAACAAAGAAGAAGCGCAAATTTGTCTTTTAATAGCATTTTATCATATGTTAGCCAGGGCTGAAAAGGAAACAACCTCACGTCTGCTTTCCAGATTGAGACCAACCAATTGGAGCACGGAGGAACAGCACCCATGAGAGAGGCACCCAGAGAAGGCAGCTGCTTCCCTTGGATGCCCTAGGATGGTCAGAAAACGGGAACCGTAGCTTAGTCTCCATATTCCACTCTCCACTGTGGGGCAATCACAAAATTCCAACCCTTTCCAACTCTGCACAGCTGAGCACAAGAACTTCCTTGAACCGGCCTGAGCAAACCACTAAGGAGGAGGGATCGACTACCACAGCACAGGAAAGCAGGACTTAAGGGATGCTGGTCACCAAGTGGGTGAGGGTGACAGGGTATGCTCACTAGGAAGCACTACAAGTCAGGAGAGGAGAGGTCAGGACTACTTGCCATGAAAATTCCCTTGGGATCCTGTGACAACACTCTGGGGAAAGAAGCACACCCATTCCCTTGTGGTCCCACTGGTGGCGTGAAGGGCAGTCCGCCAGCGCCGTGCTGCAGCCGGATCACTGAGATGCACTCTGCAGCATCTGCTCCCTCTTCCGTGGGTCACAGAAGAACTGCAGTTTCCTGGGCATCAGCGTCACCTCCACAGGCATGGCTTCATACTCCTCGCTGTCGATGCTGAAGGAGCCCTCAGTTCCCTGCAGAGAGGAGGGATTCTAAGTGCACCTCTATGACCTTCATGATGAAGAAGCATCTGCTGAGGTCAGTCAAAACAAAATCTCCCAGTGCTCACTGGTCCTGGAAATACCTCAGTTCTCTCTCCATCCATGAAAAGGGATTTTTCTTTTTAAAACTTCTATCTCAAAAAATAATTTTGTAGCTTGAATAAGGTTAAAATTTTAAAATATTTACCAAAAGACAATAAATTATCAAAGAACTAACATGATACATAAGCAAGGATATCCATTAGGAGAAAAAATAATGACCATGTAACTGAGGGCCAGGGACTATAATTCTTCTAGGCTAAAAGAAAAAAAGTCAGGTAATTTTCATTTGAGGGACTGTTGAAATACGGAGCGGCAGGCTGTGTCCCGCCACCCGGCTAGCTTTACCCGAAATAATTACACGGAAACTGTATTCTTTTAAACATTGTCTGACCCATTAGTTTCAGTTTTTTATTAGCTAGCTTTTACATATTGATCTAACCCATTTCTATTAATCTGTGTAGCCCACGAGCTGGCTTACCGGGAATGATCTTAACCTGCGTCTGTCTGGAGTGGGAGAATCATGGCGACTCCCTGACTCAGCTTTTTTCTCCCAGCATTCCGTTCTGTTTACTCCGCCTACCTAAGGGTTGGCCTATCAAATGGGTCTAGGCAGTTTCTTTATTAATAAGAAATCACTCCCACATCAAGGGACATTGTGTCTCCTGACTCATTTTCATTATTCCCCAGACTTGCTGGGCTCTGGACGTGGATGTGCCAACACTAGTACCATTAGAGACTTGGGGCCGGCCCAGCCGTAACCCAGTTAATGTAGCATTTGCTCCATGCAGTTGCGGCGGCAGCACATGCGACACCTCCCATTGGCCTAGAGTTCAATGCAGTGCAGCAGCACCACGGCCACAGCTCTTCAGAGACCTGCAGTAACCTGTGGGGCAGCAGCAACCACATCACCTTCAATTCCTGCATCTCCACGTTTGATTCCTACTTCAACAGGTTACTACTCTAAGCATAGCACACAACAGCATACTTTACAGAAAAAGTAAAACCCACTGCTTACCAGCTAGAAAATTCCTAGACAATAATATGATTATAAATGTCTTTTGCATTATTGGCATGAAGAAGCAAAGGGCAGGGGACGTAAGAATCACTTTGAGGGAGGAGCCTGGCTTAGAGACTCGAAGTCCTCAGAGGCCTGATCCATATCAGTAACTTAAAGCCGTTCTCCCTTACCTTGGAACTGATAATGAGTTTGCCAAACAGAAGGTGCCTAAATGGAGGTCAGGTAATACGGAAGAAGGAGGAAGAAATGGAGGGACAGACAGACCAACCCAAAAGAATGGTCCCCCCCCTTACCTCAGGTGGTTGCCCCCACCCCCACCCCCTTACCTCAGGAAGGAGGAGAGTGCAGTGGCTGGCCTGGAGACACTCAGTACCAGCTGCACGCAGGTCGGGGTCTCTCATCTTCTTACTTCTGTTAGTGGAAGAAAAAGCGAGGTTAGAATCCTTGATGGCAGTTGCATTAGGCTGCAGAAAGCCCAGTTCTCCCTTATGAGGGCAAGGAAACCACTGAAGACCAAGGCTCAGTGACTAATTCCCTAGGATTCTGGCCCAGTGTTGTAATAGGTTCCAGGCCAGTAGACTGACTACTGACGTTCTTGCTGCAGGGAGCGTCATAAAGCTGAGGCCAAGTTTCTCTCAATTGTTCTACATCTATCTAATTCTTAAACTGTTAACCTCACATTTCAAAATTAGGATATAATTAAATCCTCTGAGAAAAGCACCACACTTCTGTGACCTTCATTAAAGACAAAGTAGTCTTATTCTAGCTTGCGGTAGATACCTCTTTAATCTTGAAAGTCCCAGATAGTTTCTGATAAATCTCCATATGTAACAGCCTGCTTTGCACATATACCTTTATTAGCTGGCCTTGGAATAAAGCAGTTGGGCACAAATACACCTGACCTCAATGCATATGTACCCCATTTCACTAGTTATAACAAATACAAAAAGAGGGGAAAGGAAAGAGGCAGGAGTTTACGGCCAGCCTGAGCTACTTGGGGAGTTAAAGGCAAGCTTGGGTCTAAGAGACCCTGTCTCAAAAAAAAAAAAAAGGTAAAAAGTCTATTATCTATCTTTATTTGGAAACAATTCTTTCCTGTGGGGTTGTCATCAGCATTTCCCCACGTTCCTTTAAGATATTCAGGACACATGGATTGCACACATTCACACATTTACTTCCCTTAGGAACCAAAAGGAAACTTGCTGATAAGAATGCTGACTACAGCGCCATCTAACTGAGGGATACAGGGGAAGTTTTGTTTGGCTGTCAATTTTATAAAGGAGATTTGAATATGGCTGCCACCACTAGCCACAATCACTCAAGATACAGTGTGATCTGTGCACACTGTAGAGGGACAGCCTTTTCCTTCTTCCTTTACTATACACCGAGAATAATCAAAGGCTGCAAGGAGCCATTAGAATCTGAAGAATTTGTATCAAAGGCAAGACAACACAGATTAATGAAAGCCATTCTGCTGCCCACGCTGGAATCGATAATGACGCAGCCATGGAGACGCAGCTGCAACAGCAGCAATGTCCAATCCCTAAGTGGGCACGAGAGGGAGCACCAGGACGATGCAAAGGCAGCTGAGCAGATTACTGGTTGGCATGGGAACACACAGCTCCACAGATACTTGGGAGATGTCTGGAGGGTTACAGAATTCTTAGCCAATGAAGTTCCAGCTGAGGCAGGACTTAACAAATCAGGCAGGAGTCTGAGGAGTCTACTGGATTACTAAAGGGAAACCTGGGAAACGTCCAGGTACGCAGTGTCCTTTCAAGTTTGTCCTTGATGTTCTGGGAACAGGGAGACAGGGAATGCATGCACAGTAAGAGATACTGGGGAGTGAGGCTCACTGTCAAAAGCCTCCTGGAGACTGACAAGCAGTCCTGAGACAGTAGACATGATTTCCTTCTGTTTTACAGATGGCAAAGTACTCAGACAAGTAGATGACCCTAGAGTTCCAAGGCCAGGGAGGAGCCACTCAAGCTCCTGCACTGAACCTCGAGTCCTTGACTATGCCAGAAACATGGAATTCTTTCATTTCAGTTGAAAGGCAGACTGTTCCATTCTCATTTCCCAAAATGAGCAGAGGAGGCAAAAGCATTCAGGCACCACAAATGCCAGCCCCATTCTAAAAAAGAAGAGTTCCCAGACAGGCAGACAGACAGACAAGGCCTTTGCCGGGTCTCCATCTGAAGTAGACAGCCCACTCCGAACAGAAAGGGTTGACAACACAAGTTATTTCATGAACCTCCATTTCCCACAGGGCAGACACTTACCCTATGGTTATGAAATCTCCTTTGCTGACAGTATCAGGCTCGATGCAAATGTTCATAAAGTCTTCTTTGCTCTAGAAAGATCAAGAATATGAACGTTAAGACATGGAAATTGGGCTAATGCAGCTCTCACCCACAGGAGTCTGTATTTAAAATGTAAACATGATAAGCAATCTGTTGACAGGTTTCTCTGCCTGGTTCCGCAGCTGTTCAGTCCCAATAAAACACACAGAGGCCTATGTTAATTATAAACTGGCTAGCCTATTAGCTCAGGCTTCTTATTAACTAATTCTTACATCTTAGAGTAACCCATAATTCTTGTCTGTGTTAGCCAAATGGCTTGGTACCTTTAACAGTGAGGCCTTCTCATCATGCTTGCTCTGTGTCAGGGTGGTGACTGCAGACTGAGCTTTCCTCTTCACACAATTCTCCTGTTCTCACTGCCCCACCTCTACTTCCTGCGTGACTACTGGCCAATCAGCAATTTATTAAAAATAATGTTTTATTAAAAATAATACAAGTGGCAAGATAAAAGACCATTGTCCACAGCAAGCAACCCTTTCTATTTCCCAATAATCACTGTAAAGCTTTGTGTTTCTATCCATACAAAACCCTGAAAGATTAATCTGTAGGGAAGCACTGTGGCAAGAGGCACGATTACTGTGCCCCTCCTCATTTTGCTCCTAGTTATTAACTAAGAACATTAGCCCAGCTTTGTGAAACAACCCAGCACTTCTATGTGGCTTTCTTGGAGTTCAAAACACATAGGCCCAGGAGAAATACACAAGCCTCTGAGCCCTTGCCAGAGCATCACAGGTACCACCAAAGCACAGCTGAATCTACTGGGAATCACACGATACTCTGACCTAATGACTGCTCAGAGTTCTCATTTCACTCTGCTACCTGCCAAGTGCCAGCGAATTTCAGCAATCCCTGAAATGTTTGGTTTACATCACTAACAAAAAAACACAAGGAGTTTAACCCACAAAGAACTTACATTTCACAGTAGAGAGTGCAGGGAGTAGAACAATAAGTATATTTCAGAATACAGTAGAAAACAGTTATACTAGAAGTACATCAGAATATATTACAAAATGTCATAAATAGACGAGCCTCAGATGACATTGGTTGTAGTAACTTTTAAAGTATTTATTTACTTTATGTATTTTGTTTGCATGTATGCCCATATACTACATGTGTTCAAGATGTCCATGGAGGTCAGAAGAAGGTATCGGATCCCCTGGAACTAGAATAAACTGGTTGTGAGCCACTGTGTGGGTGCTGGGAATTGAACCTGAGTCCTCTGAAGACCTGGATCTTCTGGAAGAGTAGAAATATCTTCTACTGCGGAGCCATCTCTCCAGCCCCAGTGAGCAATACTTTAAAGAGAGCAGGAGCCCGGGAGGTGAGCAAGAAGAAATATCTTCATCTACAACAACAGTCTTCAAACAGCAGGTGCCCAGGGGGGCTAGACGACATCAGGATCCTGTTTGTATTTGCTGGTTTAAAGTTAATTATTGTACAGAGACTCAGACTCTGCTATCATTCTCAGAGTTCCTTGCTCAGGGCCTGCTGTGAAGCTCAAGAATTTTTATTTCAAACCATATCCAAGAATCTGATGTTGCCGATCTAAAGGCCATATATTGGAAACCATTATTCTGTGAACAAGCCATCCACACAAAGGGAGTGCCCGGCAGAGGCCTTCAGGTGGCAGAATCCCTGAAATGTACAGAGAATGGAAAAGAAATCCACGTGTCTGAAAGAGACTGAGTGGCAGGGCCAAGAGAAGCAGATGAAGATGGGGAAGAAAGCATCTTGTTGGCAGGGCTCTGCAGACCCACTATAAGGAATGTGTTTTTTAGGTTGGGTGAAATGGAGAGCCGTGCAGGGCTCCAAGGAGGTAATGTTATGGCTTTTGTAACAGGGCCACTCTGCTCACTGTGCTCTA
Organism: Microtus oregoni; assembly: GCF_018167655.1. Classification (NCBI taxonomy): domain Eukaryota; kingdom Metazoa; phylum Chordata; class Mammalia; order Rodentia; family Cricetidae; genus Microtus; species Microtus oregoni. The sequence continues at coordinate 35,993,448 of NW_024543085.1, read as the reverse complement.
CCTGCAGAGGCAGGTGAGAGCCAGGGAGGAACATGACAGAGAAATGAGAGGGAGGAGCAAAGGTTCAGCAGATGCCAGGACAATGATATGGGGGGATGATGGGACATGGCATTGGGAGCTGCCCGGGAGCAGGAGGGAAATGATCCAGTTGCCAGGTCTAATTAATTCACAGGGGATAAGGGGAAAAAACAGCATATTTAAATTTGTTGGCACAGGCATGTTCATTTGTTCCCTGGCTGCGGAGACATGAAATAATCACTCAGAAACTATATTATTTGCAATACTGTTTGGCCAATAGCTTAGGTGTCTTTCTAGCTAGTTCTTTTATCTTAGATTAACCCCTTTCTATTCTGTGTATCACCATGTGGCTGTGGCTTACAGGACAAAGTTCCATCGGTTATGTGGCATCCCCCTGACTCTGCCTACTCTCTCTCTATATCTTTTCCAGCCTTGCCAAATTCTGTTAAGCCATTGGCTGAAAGCAGCTTCTTTATTCATTAGCCAATAAAAGTAACACATATACAGAGGGACTTCCCACATCATAAACTTGCAGCAGGACAGCACAGCCATCCTCCAGTTAGAACGGACACCAGCATGTGTTTTCTGGTAACGGCCAGAGAGAGTTATCACAAGTCTCTATGACTGCACTAGGTTCTGCAGTATAAAACAGCCATGCAGTACTTAATAATATGTTAGTGTGTTCGCATTCCAACAGAATCCACAGAAACTTGAATCTGTGTGACTCCACTGGTGAAAATGTAGCGACCCCTCGCTTGAAGGCGGCTGGTGGGGTGGGCCTGTGGTTAGCCTCCACTGACAGCTACTCTGCGGCTTTGTTCGAGGCAGTGATGTGGCCTGGAAGTGGCGCCTGCTGTTAGTCTCCAGATTTTACTAGAGGAAATGTCAGCCTGGACTCAAGACTACTTTTGTCCCATTACTGAGGAAAAGCCTTTGAAAGCATCAATACCCCAGAACTGACAACTATGTTCACGTTTACCTGATCTTGTTATGTGTAAGATAACCAGGAGTGTATTCAGTAACAGGCAAATACTAAAGACAAAACCATAAAACTCCATTGAGAGAAATTGAAGACATTACTAAGTGAAGAGATACATCACATTGATATCCCAGAAGGGTCAATACTATAGAAATGCCATTTCTCCTCAAATTGATCTATAAGTACAAGACAACCTTATGAAACTTTTATGAGGAACCTAGTAAACACTCTACAATATTTACAGAAATCATGGAGCTGAAGAGATGGCTCAGGAGATAAAGAGTGCTTGCTGCTCTTCCAGAGGGGCTGAGTTCAGTTCCCAGCACCCACACTGGGTGGCTGAACCACCTGCGCAGCTCTGGGGGAAAAGATGGGGGGCACTAGAATAAACTGGCCCGAACAACTGGCAACTGAAATGAGTAAATAAAATTGGAGCCCTGTCTTCATCAGTTACCTCCGCAATGCATCAGTTACCTCCACAATGCATCAGTCACCTCCACAATGCATCAGTCACCTCCACAATGCATCAGTTACCTCCACAATGCATCAGTCACCTCCACAATGCATCAGTTACCTCCACAAAGCTCACTTTCACGTGGCAGCTTTTCTCTTTTAAATAAAAAGGGACCAACCACCTCATGAAAATCATTTTAAGTTGATTTTCACTTAGCCATATATGATTAGTATTTTGCCACATTAGTAAATACAAAGATCACATATTACTTTAAGTAAAAGCATAATATTCATTTAATCAACCTATTGAATGTGTTGCTGTTAAAGAATAAACATGCTTTATTAAGAGACATTAAATTTCTGACATTCTACACTCCTAAAGCTGTTTTCATACTTGGAGATAATATTTTAATGATAAACATTTCAAGCTATTACATCAGCTACAGTATCTGAATATCTACTGTATTTGCTTTGCAAAGCGGTGGGGGAAAGAAAAGAAGAGTGTGCTCCACTAGCGACAGCCCAGTGTCGCAGACCTTTGTAATGAGCACAAGGAGAAGAGCAGTCAGCGTCCTGGATGTGGCTCACCTAGAGCTGCAATCACAGCTCAGTTCAATGCATCACAGAGATTCACTCATCAGAGAACAACGGCAAAGGAGGACAAGCAATATCCTGGGAATACACTGTCACCAAAGACTAAGAATAAAGAAAATGTGTAATAGAGATTTTATCTTCTTTTCAAAAATCTCCTGAACAAGGACTTTTCAACCTCTCGGTTCACGGTAGTTTCAGAATTCTGTCTAAGTACACTAAGAATTTAAGTGTTCACGCCCACAAGCTAAACAGCTATACTTGTCAGGACAAGGGGTATGCATGGGTTCTAGACTCTTTATAGACACTACCAAAAATAGTGTCACAACTTACAGTCTCCTGAAGGCTAGGAGAGAGGTCTGTGCCCATGCACATCACCCTGAGTGCTACTGTGCTGTGTAACACATGGCGATCCAGAAGTTAGTATTTCAGGTTCTGCTTCTTTGGAATTGATTTTTTTTTTTAACTCTAGTATAAAATGCAGTTAACTATTTACACACAGACTCATGTGGTATAGTCTGAGGGTAACATAACTAATTTATGTAAGATTCTGTGAACAATGACTCACTCCCATATAATAATATCAGCAAATATGAGTTCTGTTTCCTCAAAATTTCCCTTTGTGCATTTTCTATTTTTAGCCCTTGGACCATTGTTTAATATTGTCTCTGTTCACTTCTTATTGATTTATTTGAGGAGTTTATGATAAGGAGACCTAATAAATGCTGGTCTGTCATACTCAAATATTCTCCCTAATTGTCACTCCGAAGTTATTCTTTTTAAATAAGTAGATTAATTCATCAATATAAAATTTTCCCTAGGTGTCATGCTTAGAAAAACTTTTGTACTTTCCAAGTTTATGCTGATAATCATTTAAACTTAACTCAATACTTACCAACACCAGCCAAAACAATTTTCTACAGCAATGGACGTGTTCATGTCTGTATATTTAGTATGGCGATAAGCTACATATGGCTATTGAACATGATATATGTCTACCATGACTAAGGAACTGCATTTTAAACTTTATTTTAATCCCATATACTTTACTGCCACATAAGGTTAATAACTACTGCTTTGTACAGTGCATTAAATCATATATGACAGCCTACACATGGCACACTGGCCTGTAATTTTACCATTTAGGAGGCTGAAGCAGGAAGATCACAATTTGAGGCTAGCCTATACCACAGAGCAAGACTCTGTCTCACCAAAACCAAACAAAACCCCCATATGTGTATAGCTATGGATTATGTGTTTCTCCTGGGGAATCTGAGTCTATGCATTTAATATATTCACAAAAAAATAACACATGTTTACTCAAGTGAAAGTTCAACTTTTTTCTAGCTTTACACTTTTAAAGCTTCTGTCCCGAGTCTTCCAAGGTCACGCAAACAAGAGTCAAATACTTGTCCAGAGATCCCTGCGCTCCTGTGCCCCAATGCACTCAGCTACCACTTCTCAATGCTATTGTCTCTAAAGGCACACAACAGCCTCCTTTACTTCATCCTTTCATCTGTGTCCACAGAGTAAAACATAAAAATACTGAATTAGTGCAAGGAAAGCACCCGTCCTTTTTCCCCAGACGCCAAATTTCTTTTTAAAAAATGAGTGCACTTGCCATCAGGTCAAGTTGGCTGTTTCTGGTTGTGATGGACAGCTCAATCGTGGACAGTTGTACATCTTTCCAGATCTTTGGGCTCACTTCTCGGGAGAAGGCTGTGGGAATCCATCAGACATGGGTCAGTGCTTCTATTGACATTTCACACACACACACACCAAGACTGTGCTTGGCTTCCTCAGTCCTTTGTCCAGCTCTGTACTTTACTCTACCTTTCCTCTATGAAGGAATACACACTGGCTCTGTAACCTAAAGCACGCTCACTGAAATCAGGCACAATGTCAGTGACAAAGAGTGCACAGAACCTGCTGTGCCCATTCACAAGGCTTTGACGCCTGCCCTGGAAACACCCAGAAGTCTGAATTCAACTGGAATGGCTGGAATGGCTCCTGCTCCACTTAGGTATCTAGAACTGATTCTTGGTGTCTGCTCCAGGGCATTTTTGAAGCAGAGCAGGGCTAGTAACCCACAGTCACCATGTTGCTCACCATCCTGTGGCTGTGCCCAGAATGAGGCAAGCCTGCGCAATATTCTCCTGTACAGAGAAGGTCGGGGAGGGATCTCTTCAGGCTCACTGGGAGGTCGCTCTGTAGGTTCCGTGTAAGAGATGGAGGCCTGATGAGTCTGAGGCCACTCCTGCCAATGAAGAAGAAATCAGTTTCACCAAATCCAAAAAATTTCTACCTCTGGGGGCTTTGCTTTGGAAAGGTCAGAACTCTAACAAGGTAACCATCTCTTCAATGGGTAGAGTTCTCTCTGCTTTGAAATGTGAAACCTTTAAGCTTCCTTTTCTTCTTAAAACCTTGCCTTAAAAACCATGAACACAATGGCCCATGGTCTCTATTACTTCCCTAACATACAGCAGGGAGACAGCCAGGTGGAACTGACAACTACTGCTAATACTTATCCAAACAATAGAAATCAGTATGAATGAGCAGTGGTCCCATAATAAACTGTGTAGACCAGACTGGCCTCAAACTCACAGAAATCTGCCTGCCTCTGCCTCCCAAGAGCTGGGATTAAAGGTGTGCGCCACCACTACTGGCTGTCTCCATTTCCTTTCCTCTCATTTATTTCTTAGTTTTCTTTGTTATAATCTAACACTGCTACTTTGGAGCTTGACAAACCTTTGGCAGCTAACAAGTTCAGAGAACACTCCCTGTTCTTATTTAAACTCCTGCTGTTGCTTCCTAGAAGTTGTACTTTCTCACTCTTGAAATACCTCTTCTATTGGCTGCTATATCGATTCCTTTTTTTGGCTTTTCTCTTAGTACAGTCATTTTCTAAACATTTACAGTCCTGTGTGCCATTCCTGGTCATCTGTTCTTAATGGCACTTTTACCAAACCCATACGTTCAATGGCAGTTACATCCTTAAGACATGGAAACAGATTTCTTTATCCTAGAATCTCTCTGAGGTTCAGACAGATCACAACTGTGTCTATACCCCTTTGTACTACAGATATGCTACCCTCACCACATACAAAATAAAATTTCATCTTCCTCCATGAACTGGGTCTTACCCTAATATCATCAACATTAATGAAAAGCTAAGTTACACAACTCTAGCCCCTCAACTAGAAATCTGGATCTAATATTCTTCAGCTTCTCAGCAACCTCAGTCTGCACCGCAGCACTTACTCTCTCCCTATCACTGGATGACCTGGTCAGTCTTCTGTCTGCTGTCTTGGTCTATAGCTACTCATGCCCAACTCCTAGTGCATGCTGACGCCAAACAGGTTTTCCACAATGCAGATCTCTGTGTGATACCTGCCCAAGTCAGCCCTATTCTTCCAGCTCCGTTTGCAGACAATCTACTGCACCAACCTGAATTAATGATCATGGTTTATCACACTGACTCCACACAGTCCAATTGACTATCCCAAATGTCCTTTATCCAGTTCTACATAGTTCCAAATTTAGCATAAATGTCACCTCTCTCAAGAAGGCTTTGTGACCCTCGGTGAAGTTAGGAGGTGCTCCGCTGTTCCTGTCTTACCATCTACACTTCTCTCCTGCCGTCTGTCAGTCCGCTGGTCCACTGCACTTCTCTCTGGCACATGATGACGTCCTGAGGCCAGAAAGCCTGTGCAGTGTGTGCTCTGTGTGCCAATCACCTGATGAGTACTGAGCAGGGAGTGTTTATAGATCTAGAATGCCATCATCTGAACAGATGGCTACTGCTTCTCCCTAGGTGTTACCGCTTCTCCAGCAAAGTTAGTCTCCTTAACAACAGTAGTTTTTACTAACCAGTTTGCTTTAGGAGTAGAAAGAGATTGGCTTTCCTGTTTGATTTTTTAAATTATGTGTGTTTTCTCCAAGTATTTTACTGATGTTCGTTTTAGTTTTGTGTATTTAATTTTTTATCCCAAGTGGAATTTCTTAGAAGGTTAAGAGAACTACATTTTTCAGTGTGTGTGTGTGTGTGTGTGTGTGTGTGTGCATACAAATACCAGATAACTCTAAATATTAACACTGGAGCCTACTTTCTTACACCAATTTTCAGATTAGTGAACCTAATTTTGGTCTGCATGAAGAATGAAGATAGAATATAGTTCATCTATTGTGTGACTTTCCTATTTACTTTTTCATCTATTTGACATAGTTGAGTCTTTTCTATGCCCCCTACTCTCTCATTGGTAATCAAACCGAGGGCGTTATACATGCTAGACAAGAGCTCTGCCACTGTACTATGCTACAACCTCAGACCTTATTACTTTTTAATATATTCTCTATAGAGCACAGCCCAGCAGAACTTTGTGATGAGGGAAATGTTCTGTATCAGTACTGTCCAGTATAGTAGGTACCACACTTATTTAACCAACACAGTTTAAAACCTACTGATAATATATAGACTCCAATATAATTAATTTATCCATAACTGACTCCAAATCTTCAGGTCATTACCAGGTACTAATAGATACACATATTAATGATCTAGACATTCTGTTCAAGGTTTGTCTGGCAAGGGTGTGTGAATGAGTAGCAAAGGCAAGTATCCAAGACAAATAAAAAAATTTTTTTTTCATGAACAGAATGAGCATGGATGGATGGACGGACAGACAGACAGACATGAGGGGTGCTTGTCTATCAAAACAAGAATGTTTTCTATAAGTATATAAATCAAATGCATACAACATGTGATATGGTTCTATAGCAAGGAATTAATATCTCAAATACACGCATCACAAAGAAACATTGAATTAACATAGGTCAGGTTCTAAATTGTAAATCGCTTTTACCTGTAGAGTGCTGAAAAAGTGGGCTGCTTTGATCTTCAGTGGACCGAGATACCAGTACCTTAGGAGACCAGGATGAAAGTGAGAAGAGTGAGCAGTGTTAGAAATCATCGAGGACAATCAATGCAGCAGGACTGTACCTCTGCTGTGACTGGCTGCTCTTGAGGATTGGCTTGAGGACTGTAGCATAATACAGCCATAATTTAATATAAATTTTAATAGCACACTTAATAATATGCAATTAGATGGTAGAAAGATTCTTGTAGTTAATAAGAAATGTATATCCTAAGTCTCTTTGACCCCTAAATTTACAAATCATTATAATACAGACTTTCACTAATATAATTGATTCAGTATACAGGCAAAAGAGCCACAAGAAGAGAACAATAAAGCCACACACACATATTGTATTATGGATGCCGCTTGACCTAATATGTTATAGGATACAGGACAGAGTTCTGTATTCCATGGCCCCTCCCACATAAAATGTGCACATTCATATACACTAGTATAGCTCATATTACACACCTTATACAGCTTTAATATTCCAAGTATAAATTCTCAGAGTAAAAATTCATTGCATATTGCTAAGTGCATAAAAGCTACTTGAGAGAAGAAGATGTCAGGTTGCAATCAGAAAGTGATGTAAATGCTACTCGATACATGTAGCAGATACCTACATGCTACTTGATTACTCCTGACTGATTCATGTCAGAAGGCCTTTATTTAGCTCCTATTACATATATGGAGAAAGGTATGTAGAGTATAAACATGCAGAAAAACACTTTAAAATTCCTACCTTTGCACCCATGATTTGAGAAGTTAACGACTCCCAAATAATACTAACTAATAAGTGACGACATATGTTGTAGTATAAACTGATCACTATTTACTGGTAAGAAAAGTAAGGAAGAAAGAAAACAGGGTGGTCACGCTGTGAAATAAAAGACACAGGATAAAGCACAGGTATGGAGCAGAAAGTGACTGGAAGCGACCCAAATCTAGACGATGAAAGAGGGAGGAAAAAACTTCAGGTCGGATGAGGGATCACAGCCAGAGAAAGGGCAAGACTTAAAAATAAAACAGAAAATTGGCCATTAGGGACGATGGGGCCATAAGTTGGGCCCAAATTCTAGAACAAGGAAGTCAGATAAAGCCAAACTAGAGCCGTTCTAAATTACCATTCAGGTTAATACTGTAAGGGTATCTATGAGGGCCTTAGATATTTGGTATTTTATGGTATTTTTGAAGTCCTCTCTCTATACTCCCTTTTCCCAAGCAGAAAAACGCCCTGATTCGGGCTATCCATTTCTAAAGTATCAGCAGTCCCTTGCACCTTTTCCAGTAGTGAACCTGACACTGTGGTTGTAGTCTTCCAGTGGCCAGCAAGGGAATGGTTCTTATTTTACACAAGAAGTGACTCAGTAGTCAGTCCTCGCCAAGGTGTTATGTGACCACCTGCAGATCTTAAAACTCAAGGTTCAGAAGCCATGAGGCAGGAAGATGAGCAGTTCCTAAGACAGCTGACCTGCACTGGTGCTGAACTGCGGACCAGAATACCGGGAAGTGGTTTGTTCTGAGCAGACTTTCTCAGAGAAAGCTAAGCAATTCTCCCAGCGAGCTGTGGGAATCCGAGATGACAGATCAAACCCAAGGTAACCTGTGGCATCCGCATAACCATGGCACACTCGCAAACAGAAGGACAGGAAGCATTTACGACTGTGGTGCAATGAGACACAGCAGGACTCTCCTCCTGACACTCCGCTCTCAGGAATCCATCACCAGGGACAACAAGAGTGAAGCCTGTGAGCAATCTCTGTGAAGAATGTTTAGCATTCTGTCCATAACTGCGAGAGAGGGTCCTGATGAGAGAGCTGTACACTAACTCAATCTTACCTCAGTGCCTCTCCTACAACCATAAGCCCTGGGCTCTAGGCTAAGGAAGGACGGCACCTCCACTAGAAATGAAATGAACCTTGGATGTTGTCTCCTTCAGTCCTGCCTCAGGCAGCTGGCCCACACTTTTTTCCTAGGCGGAAGCTTCATTCCACATGAGTCTCCAAAAGTAATTCTATCCCTATGAGAGCCAGCAGCGGCCTGCCAGTCGCTCCTCCTGAACCTGTTCTTGCAGTCAGCAAATCCAGACCTCACCTTTCTCCACCCAAACACGGTCTGCTGGCCAACTAGGACCTTACTTGCTCCCTGAGGCTAACGTGCAGGCAGCACCTTGGAGTTCATCTAAGTATGCTGCTGTGTGATAAGCAATGCCGGTTCTTTCTTCTAGGTAGCTTGAACCTAAGCTACATGTGAGAAAACAGACATGCCCTTCTCTTTATGGCTATTCTCAGTCCTTAGCTTATAGGTTCCAAACTCTTAGCTGGTGCTCCTATTTCAGTATCAAAACCAAATTCAGCTACCTGGCCAAAAAGATTTACCCACAGACTATTGTTTTAAAACCTCAAAAGCAAGGTTGGAATAAAACGTTTAAAGAACCATCACGCATGAACACAGCAATCCTTTACTTGCTAACTTTGACGCCAGCATCTCTGAAGGATCCCCATCGGAGGCCAGTCATTGCAAAAACAGGTTGTTCCTTTTCGCCCTGGAAGTTAAATAGAATTGATTTAGCTTTGTGAATATATATGTAAATTCATAAGTATCTAGAAAATGTTCTAGGCCTACTTCACATCAAACCAAACATTTTATATGTAAGTTCAAATATTAAAGCAATTAACACTATGCCATTGTAAAAGTGCTTGAATGATCCACACTTGCATTAGTTCTCATGAACCTACTGGCAAGGGAACGTATTAGCTGTAATTCTGAGTAGTTAAATTCCAATGGCTGAAGACTGATAGATACCAGGCCCCACATTCCAAGAGAAGTACAACACTACACACAACTCCAGAGTTTGCTGGAAGACAGAAGGACCAACTTAGATTCTCTCATACCATCAATTCTCTGCCATGGCCAATATAAGCTAGGATCAAGACCTGGGCAAGGGGGATGGAGGGAGGATCTTTGGCACGAGAAGTTGCTGTCCTGGAGAAAGTACGTTGCATCTTGTGTTCATGGGATCAAGGGCTCCTTCAATCCCAGCACCAGCATCATTTCACTGTGTCCAAGCCAAGCAAGGGAATTTGTTAGAGAAACACACAGTAGGAGAACCGTCCAAGGAGACACTGACCGCTCACCCATCTGCTGTGCACCTGTCATGCAGTAGAATGGCGTTGCTACTCTCTGTACTAAGACAAGCATGGGAAGAATAGCGGAGAGAGAGAGAGAGAGAGAGCAGAGCAAGCAGAGAGGGGCTGCTGAGGCCCCAGCAGACTGGCACAGTAATTAATTAATTAATTAATTGTCTCTGGGTGCTGAGTAGAGAGAACTTCCTCTGAGAGCAGTGGGCCAGGGGCTAAGGCACTCAGGCATGAGGAGGCTATGAAGAACACTCAACCTGAGAATTAGAGTTCAAATAAATAAGGCTAAAACAGATTTCCAAACTCAAAATGCAATGTCATGGGGAGCTATACAAAATTCACATACGAGCCCATTAGAGACCCAGCAGTGAGGCACCTGCAGGTAAAAGGGAGATAACACTACCAGGTAAGCAAGAGTTTCTGCTAATCCTGCTCCTAGGTTCCCACAAGAGAGAAACTAGAAACAATATGGTGAGAGGACAGTGGAGCCAAAATAAGTATTTCAGAGATACCGCTAGGAGGATAAATGACTAGTTAATATGGGGATGAGAGAAGATGCAGTTGATAAGTATCATTTGAACAGAGACCCGAATCAGTACCATCCAGATGAGGTCAAGGGGAACCAGATCAAAGACATTAAAGGGAGGAGACACTACCGAGGCCTTAGAGCAGAGAAGTGATGTGTCCTAACCTGTGACCACACACTGGTTGTTACAAAGCGGAGGCATGGTCATAGTCAGAGAGCTCTGAGAAAAGATAAAGGCCACCAGAAAGGGACAAGAGACTGAAGAAGAGATGCTGGCCTCTAGATAGGTTTTGAAGATGGAGCCCACATGGTTTCTTGCCCCTCTCCTATCTGTGGTCTTATATAATACATCACAGGAGGAAACATATCTTGACTTCCTTACCAAATTGAAATGTTCAATGAGATGTGAGCACACAGTGAACAGTGAGCCAGCCAAATATGATACCATTATATTCGGTGATATCATGAAATCTGGAGAATCTTTAGTTCATATTAGCAGGTTATGGTGCTTGTGGAAGGAAGGACTGGCATCTAGCATTGCCTAGAACGCTTATGGCATTAAGCTTTGTCTATAGAGCTTTTTCTTCAAATTCCAAATGCAATTTTCAGAAAGAAGACAAATAGGAAAAAAATCAATTAAACCAAACTGATTCCTCAGAAACTAGGGTAGAAGCCACTGTTCCACATTTTAAAGAATTGACTTGATTAAAATTTTTCTGCTTCCTGGGCTGTGTCATTAATATACAGAGATTATAAAAAAATCTGATAACAATTTGCAAAATCAGTATATATGAGAGAAGGGGATTGAAATGAGACATTTAAGTACAAACACAGCAAGAATTTCCACTTAAATTCAATTTACTTTGTAATATATCACTTCTAATACATATATAACAAATACTAAACTACTGAGTTATTTTATTAAAATAAAATCTCCTGACTCACCTTCTTTGGTAATGATCATATTTTACAACAATGTCTTTATAGCCAGCAGTCTCTCCTAGTTATTCTTTAATCAGTCCTTTTGCTTTGTGAAAACAACTTAGCTGTATTATATACACTAAAGATCAATTGCAATTTAGAGTATGATTAATGAGATCATGACGGGAAGTCTAGACATGGCTGTACACTTGTAAGTTCACTGTTGTTGAATTGTTGTTTTTTGTTTGTTTGGTTTTTATTTTTGTTTTTTTTTTTTTTTTCGAGACAGGGTTTCTCTGTAGCTGTGAAGTTTATTGTTTCTATGCCCTTTCACATATTTCTAAATCAATTGATCCTCTACACATCTACAAATAAGAAAATGTTTCACAGTTCAATAGAAAAATGAAAGATGCAAGAAGCTATAGAAAACCTTATTCACACCCTAAGAACAAGAAAGGTTGGACAGATAATCAACAAAATCCTAAATTTTTTGTTTTTGTTTTTTCTAGACAGGGTTTCTCAGTAGCTATGGAACCTGTCCTGGAACTCGCTCTGTAGACCAGACTGGCCTGGAACTCACAGAGATCCGCCTGCCTCTGCCTCCCGAGTGATGTGATTAAAGGCGTGCGCCACCACCAAAATAAAATCCTAAATATTCTTAAACTAAGACTTGGAGCTAAAACTCCAAGACAACCAAGTGAACTGAAAGATAGAGACCGGCTACTCCAGCAGGGCTTGAGAAAAAGTTTACCTGTCGCACAGCATGAAAGAAAGATGCAGCCATCATTTAAACAGGTACAGAAATCAGTCATTGTTTTAAATACTTTATGAGCTTTTTTCCTTTTAGAAGACAGGGTTTCATGTGGTACAGGTTAGTCTCAACTTGCTGTGTAGTTGAATGACCATGAAAGCTTCATCCTTGTGCTTTCTCCAGAGAGTAGGGATTATAGATAAACAACACAATGTCTAGCCTTGAGGGTTCTTCTAATGCTCAAAACAACAATAGATGGATTTCTTGTAGTAGGTGTAGGAATTAAAAACTAGATATAACTATATTAGGAAGTTACGCAAAGAGATTTTTGTGAGTAACAAAGAGGCAAAGAGGCAAGTTCAAAGCTAAGGTATCAAAAGGTAACATCATACATTTAACACTACTGAAGAGCAGACTTAAAATGACTACAGTTGTCAGTTTTATATCACATGATTTTCATCACAGTTACTTTGGCGAGGTCTTAGGGATTAAAGCCATGTAGACACACACTATCATTACCTACGCCTTCAGCTCCAATACAATGGCATTTAAAGACGGATCATAAACATATTCATTAGTGATAACAGAATCATGAACACTGCTTTTCTCTGGAGTCTAATAGTGGGGATAGGAAGAGAAAGGGACTGCCATGTTCACCACAATCCCATGTGAACTGTTGAAACTTCATCTTCTTTAACATGTCCTTATTACTTTCATAGTTTTTTCAAAATCTGAAGCAAAGATTTTTACCTTGATCTGCAAGACATCAAGCGGAACCGTTTCTCCTTTCACAATGGCGAGTGTGGCGTCTGTAATGTGTCTAAACAGGGAAACATGGAGAGGGTCTGGTTGTAAAAGGTAAACACCACCTGCTCGAGAGCACAGAACACATACATGTGTGCATACACACCCAACCTCACATACTCAGAAGCCTAGGATAGATGTCAGGAAAAGCTAGAGTTCTCAAATATTATTATTTTTTAAAAAATATTCTAAGAAAGCAGAAGGAAAGCATGTGAAAGAATTAGCAATTCAGAACAGTATAAAGTTCTTAGAGGTTCATAGAGAAAGATTTGGAGCTTATATAAGATACTGACCATTTCTTTATGTAACATTGACTGAATCACTCCACTGTGCCTATTACTGGGAAATGTGGTACTTAAATACACAATGATAACACAGCACCTTTTAATCAGTGTAAGAAATTCAGTCATTTCCCCCTAAGAACAACTTTCTTCCCAAATAGCCAGATGGTAACTAAAGGACAGGACTTAGAGTTATCTTAGCAAACTATAAACCAGAACCCAAGATATATTTTCTTATTTTCTAGGGCTACAAGGATGTTCTTCATGTTTTTACTGTTAATTCCTTCATTCAAGATACAAGACTCTCCTTACATACATTCTGACAATCTCTTGAAAGATACACACACACACACACACACACACACACACACATACACACACACTTCATCAAAAGTAAATACTATGTATTACACATACAGGCAATATAAAATTATGCCAGATCTGCAAACAAGCCTAGAGTTTGTACTGGAAATTCAAAATCAGACATATATAAGACACAACAGAGGGTCAACAAGGGAAACATGAAGTGGCTAGACAGAAACACATCTGCTCTCATGTGAGAGGATGCATAGACCACATCAGATACCTGCTCGGAATGGCCGTCAACCCTTCCGTTCCCTAGGTGCAGCCATTACAAGTCCGTTCCTCTCATCCCTCAAGTCTAGCAGATGATACCACCCAGAGGGGCCCACTCCTTCCAGCCTAGCAGAAGGTCTTTCACTGTGATCACCACTGAACTGTAGCTGTCCTTTCGTAACCACAGTCTGAACTTATTAACATTATCATTGGCCTCCTGGAGAATAAAAGTTCCCCAAAGCTAGTGACAATTAGTGTACAGACCATGAACTCTCCATCAGCACAGTGCAGGTCAGACAACAGGCAGTCAGTATTTGCTGAGTACAATACTTTATTCTCTAGAATTTCCAGCACATAAACTGCAGATAACTCCTGTATATTCCTCACTCGTATTCAACAACCATCACCTCATGACCAATCTTACTTCACAATCCTGTAAGGCTTAATCAATGAAAGAAAATGTGATACCTTAAGAGTTTATTATGTATCTTCATAAGAGACTTTTATGAGATATTATTATACTTAAAATACTGGCCCACTGTGTAACAACATATTTATTCAGTTCTCAAATTTTAACAATTAATATACACATATATATGTTACCTCCTTTGTTCAAGTCAAGATTCAAACAAGACACATAAATGGTAACGGGCTTGTGTTTTAAATCTCTTTCACTCATTAACTGTTCTATTTTGTTTCGCTATTTATTTAAGAAATATGCCATTTGTCTACTGAGTTTCTGTGACCTTGAACCTTAGCAATTATATGTGTAAGGCCCTGGTATATGTATGCATGTATGTATTATTATATTAGTATTACATTATATATTTATTATTATTACATCAATATATTATTAATTACATTATTATTACATTAATATATAAACCTATATTAAAATTTATTCATATATATATAAATTTTATGTATTTTCTGAGTTAGAATACAAAATTTATATCAATTCAGCCTTGAGATGTTGGCAACAATAATCCCAATGTGGAGTATATACTTTTATCAGAAGATAAAAAACACCTGGTTGTCTTTTGGTGATGATGGGAACTAATGAAAATAATTACCTAGATCCATTCCAAACTAATAAAAAAAAAAAACCTGAATTTTCTCTCCAGTCTGAATTCTACCATTCTTTCTACTTTATCTTCTATCTACCAAAGAACCTTCCCCTCATTAGCAATCTGGATACACTATAATGAAGGTCTGATGGAGGAAGGTCATTGGCTAATAAAGGAACTGCCCTGGCCCATTTTATTGGTTAGAGGATAGGTGGGAGGAGTAAACAGAACAGAATGCTGGGAGGAAGAGGAAGTGAGCTCAGAGACTCCACAGCTCTCTCGGGAGCAGACGCCTGAGAGAGACGCCATGCCCCACTGCCTGAGAGAGACGCCATGCCCCGCTCCTGGCATGAAGCTCCGACCCAGGATGGACTAGGCTAGAATCTTCCCGGTAAGACCGGTTCTCACAGATTATTAGAGATGGGTTGATCGGGATGTGAGAATTAGCCAGTAAGGGCAAGGGCTAAAGGGCCAAGCAGTGATTAAATGAATACAGTTTGTGTGTTGTTATTTCGGGGCATAAGCTAGCCGAGCAGGCGGCCGGGGTGCTGGGAACGCAGCCCCGCTGCCCTTATTACTTCAAAGGTCATATAAGAAAACCAAGATTAGCCAGATGTGGTGGCACGCACCTTTAATCCCAACATTCAGGAGGCAGAGGCAGGTGTATCTCTGTGAGTTCAAAGCTGTTACATAGAGAAACTGTGGCTTGAAAAACCAAAACCAAAACCAAACAAACAAAAACAAGAACAATTTAACTGTTTTAAAACCATGAGACAGGGTCTATGTATCCCAGGCTCGCACTTTGTAGCCAAAGATGGCTCAACTTTGATCTCCCTACCTCTCTCTCCCCAGCGCTGCAATTACAGATGTGCACCAGGGTTTATTCCATGCTGGGATGGAAGACAGGGCTTCATGCTTGCTAGCATTTTGCCAACTAACATCTCTTCTCCCTTTTTCCTATTTATTTCAATAAGGTCTGACTTTGTCCCCCAGTTGACCTTGAACTGGCTACATAGATCAAGCTGACCTTGAACTCACATGCCTCTGCCTTTTGACTGCTGTAATAAAGGCACGCACCACATTGGTCCTCCCCCAACCCTGCCCGATTAAAAACAACAACTCTAAAAACCAGTTTTCTAAATAATAACCTGGTTTCCCATAACACACAAATGTATTCAGTATTTCAATTTTACATGTTTTCTAATTATCACTATGAAAATGATCTGGCATGTTTCAATACACTGTAGATATTCACCTTATTGACACAAAAATAAAGATGGGATAAAGGATCGCTATATAATTAATGGTGAGAGATAGCCACAGAGGTATATGCTGATGTCAACAAAACTCAGAAAAACTAGAATGCATCTCTAATGCTTGCTTAATCAAATAAAGTTATTGAAGTTTGAAAGGATTATGCTTCTTTTTATTGTGAAACTCGTGTGTGTGTGTGTGTGTGTATGTGTTTGTGTGTGTATGTGTGTGTGTGTGTATGTGTGTGTGTGTATGTGTGTGCGTGTGTGTGTGTGTGTGTGTGTGTGTATGGGTGTTGATAGGGATCAAATCCAGTACATTTACATAAAACTTCTTTTTTAGAGCCATCTTAGGCCAGGTTCGTAGGGACATTTAAAGGCAAATACAGAAGTTTCCCTAGATAACCCTTCCCTCCCAGAGAGCTGTTCTATTACCATACCCTCCCTCCCCCAAAACTGGTCTGCTCTTTTGTCACAACTCAAGAATTTCTACTGACTTATTAATGTCATTCAAAATCTAGTTTTGGTCATAGCTGCAGCCTAACTGGGTTGAGATAAGGTTAGTGGCATGTACCCACTATCACAGTACACATAAAGGAATTCAGACATCACACAAATCTCTTTGCACCACTACAAGCCCTAACAACTCTCCCCTTCTTACTGTGGTAATTTTCTAGTCCAGATCTCCAACAGTTGGAGTCATACAGTGTAGCCTTTTCCACACTGTTTTCCTTTACTTGGTCACATGCATCCAAGTTTCTGTTTTTCTGTGGTTCATAGCTAATGTCTTTCTAGCACTGAATGAGATTCCACTGCTTGCATGTACCAGTTTATTAATCCACTTGACAATTGTTTGTTTCTTGCATGAGCAGTGCCAAACCGTCTTCGAAGGAGTTGGTTTGTTCCGAGGTCATCAAACTTCTGGGCCTAGAGTTACCATCCTTTCCATGTCATAGACTCAGCAGCGATGTCTTCTCTTTCATCACTAAAATTAAGCATTTGTGTCCTTTCTAGTTTTTATTTTTCCAGGCTAGAGATTTGTTGACCTATTTATCATTTCCAAGAACTAGCTTTTCCATTGACTTCTATTTTCAATTTATTGAATTCTTATTATTTTCACTTGTTTATTCTGGATATAATTTGTCTTTCCTTGTGTTAATTCTAGATTAAACTTGCTTTGCTCCTCTTCCTGACTTCAGAGGCAATGTCTGAGTTTGTAGCCAGGCTGATCGCAAACTCACACTCCCCCTGAGTCACCTTCCCACGTGAATGCCTCTACAGTGTGACATCACAGTTAATCCTGCTTTGCCTCTGTTCTTATGCATAAATTTTCTCTACATGCTTTAAATTTTCTCTAACCACAACTTACCACCATTCGGTTACCACAGGACACATGCTCGTTGTCAGCACGCATACTTAAAGGAAACCATCAGTGCAAATCTGCCCTCCCTTTACAAAAGGGACTTACAATGCAGAAGGAGAAAAACTGTATGGGTCAGAGATGCCATCTCCGTATCAGCTCCAATGACATTAAGTACTCACCTCTACCCTGACTTCGGGAATTCCTATTAGATTAGGAAGGCACCACAACACAATTGGGAAACACCCCAATTCTCTGAAAGGCTGGATACTCCCTCCCAATAACGTGAAGTTTCAAACTACCAAATCTGCAAATTCGACTGTATCATACATGTGGATCTCTGTCCTAGGCTCTATCACCTACAAAGGTTAGCATTCCATAGTGACAACCTACTGGACTTTGTTTCCACTTTCGGCAAAGAGGGTGTGACTCAAACTACTGGTCTGTCCCAGCGGGATAAATCCAATTGGAATCTTACTGAAGGTAGCCTGGTAAAACAAAAAGAAGAGAAAGTTGTACTGTTATAGTCAGAAAATTAGGTTTAACAGAGAGGCATCTGTGTGTCCTCTATGACAAAGCAACTGGCCTGTGTCTTCCTCCTCATCTCCAATGCCCCCTCCCTATGCCAGTGAGCAAGTACTCCAAGTGAGCATTTTCTAAAACAAAGCAGTCCATGAAAACACAATGATGCAGAATTTAGAAGATATCCTTGGGTGCTCAGTACTTGCAATTATTAGTATGAAACTGGGCTAAGACAGCGACAGTCTTACAGCTACTGGGTCAATTAAGCAGTGTGAGAGTTGCTAAGCTATCACACGTCGTAAGACATATACAGACAAAATTCAACTAAAATATCTACTATTTCTACAGTGACGAGTGACCAGTGACAGGGGGCACTGTTTCATAAGCTATATCAAATACAAATGAGGCAAAGAGTAAGTCAAATAGCTGTCAGTTAATGACATACTAGGTGATTTAACTAAATGTCACATATGTAACAGATACTTAAAGATTCTTAAAGATTATTTTCAATAAATTTCTAACAAAATCCTATAAGCCCACAACCCAGATTTAAGAATATTTATCGTTTTGTTTCTGATGTTTTATGAAATAAATTGGATCTCAAAATTAAAATAAATAAATAAATAAATAAATAAGTAAATAAATAGACAGAGAGACAGATGAAATCCTTTGAGATTCTGTTCTCCTGCCTGCTCTTCGAGGAAATCATTATGCTAGGTTGGTATGACTTTCCCAACTACATTACTTTTTTCTTACTACATACTATGCCACAAATAACACACAGTGGCGGTACTGTTTCCTGCATTCTGAAACCATGTGGAAACATACTCCAGAATCTTACTCTGTAGTTACCATTTCTAAGATCTAAAGATGTAGACACTCATACATCTAGATCATTCCTGTGCATGCATACACGTCTTTCTGTGCACAGGTGTGTGGGTGGTGCTGAGGATGCACAAAGAGGCCAGAGGGCAACTTCCCGGCCTGCTCCCTGGGCACTGTCCACATTTGTCTTAGACAAGTGTCACCCATGGCTTGAAACGTGCAAAGTCGGCTCTCCTGGCCAGCCAGCACCCGGTTACCAGCAGCACCACCGACTACAACCAACTGATTTTATATGAATCCTGGGGAACAAACTCAGGTTCCCGTGCTCACCCTTAACTAAATAAGCCTAATCCATTCATTTCAGGGCTATCTAGTTCCTCTTAGATGAACACATCACTATTAATTTATGAAAGCATTCATTAAAGAAAAGATTCTACAGGAAATTTTTCTATAGTACAGACTATTGTTAAAAGGTACTGGGTACTCTAGATTACCAACACAGCAAGTCCACCATGGGTTCATGAGAGTGACCTATGACAGAGGAGCCAGTATTGCTTCATCTGCTCAAAAATCCAATCCCATCACAACTGCACTGGACTGAAACTATAGCACAAGAGTTGAGCATGGTGGTCTGTGCCTGGAATCCCAGAGACTCCAGAGACTGAGGGAGGAGAATCACAAGTTCAAGGCCAACCTGGGCAACTTATCAGGACCATGTCTCAAAATAAAAATTAAATGAATAAAGAGCTGGAGGTGTAGCTCAGTGGTCCAGTGCTTACCCAGCATTCACAAAGCCCTGGATTCAATCCGCAGTATAGCATATATTTGTATGTGTATATTGATATATACATGCATGCATACATATAAATACATACATTATTTTATACATTATATAAACATAATGCATAAATATAAATATGTATGCATGAATCATGAGGAGCAAAAGACAAAAAAATGACAGCAAGTAAAACGTAAATTTATTGTTACAAGCTCACCTCATCTGTCCTTCGAAGGACTCCAGTAACAACCTATAAGTGTAAAAAAATTATTATAAACAACATGCATTTCCTTTATCATAACAAAATTAGATTCAAATTTCATGGACCACAAACTTACTTGTTTTCTTCCAGAAACAATGTTAAATGATGTCCTAGATCTTAAAAACACATCAATTTCTCAAATATGATCAAGGCTAAATTGGATTTTATTTTTAACCTATAAGTAATAATAAAAACTAAGATAAATTATAGAAATTCCATATTACATTAGGAAAACTGTGTTTCAAGGTCTACAAAACCTAGCTTTACTAATGTTAATGTTGTAGGTTCAATAGAAATCTGAGCTCTTTTCAATTATACAGAAAAGTCTATGTTACCCCTTTGAGATACATAGACAAAACGATGCCTTATTATAATCAGAAATCTATACTCGAGTGTTTCTTCCTAAGGGCTATAAAGACAAGGGGCTAAACAAGTAGTGTTAATCACTTCTTTATTTTATTTATTCCACCTTTGAGACAGGATCTCATTAGGTAGTCTAGACACACAGCATTCCTCCGGCCTCTCCTGGGTTCCTGGAAGCAGGTGCGAGCGGTCATCCCTACCCAATTCGTTCTCTAGCCAATGTCTACTTTAATGTGTAAGAGCGCACCAAATATACAAAACACTGTCTTTCTTTAAAATTATTTTGTAAAAATAAAGATTGACACATCTCATCCCTTTATCTTGTCCCACCCAGCTCACTGGGTTTCAGTATTAAATGGGCTGTCAGTGGTCTACCTCATCCATACAGAACTCTTTCAGTATTAAATGGGCTGTCAGTGGTCTACCTCATTCATACAGAACTCTTCACATCTCATCAGTAAGCTATAAAAACAACTACAAGATCGTTAGCAGAGAATTTTAAAAAAGAAGGTTACTAAGGTTCAAATGACAGCCAAATAAAAAACAGGACAGTCTCTGCTGTTCCTTTCTGATCCCTTACAATGATGAACCAAAGAGAGTTCAGTCAAAGGCAACCATAATGTAGTGTGGGTGTACAGTACAGCATCTGGTAAAACTGATGAACCTGCATTAAAATTACAATCAAAACTTTATTGTTTAGATTGTTGTTACGCCATGCGATGCACATTACAGGTTTCAATAAACAGGTAATGAAACCTAGACATCAGTATCATCTCTACAGTATTTTCATTGCCCTAAAAGGCCTGTGTGCTGACTGCTCATCCTCCCCTTCTCCCGACTTCAGGAAACCTCTTCACCTTTCTACACTTGAATGGCCACGAGTCAAACAGTTGAACTGTAAACTATGTATTTTCATGCTTTCTTTCACTTAGTAATAAACACTATGATTCCTCCAAGTCTTGTCATAACAATAATTCTTATTTTTCCATGCTAAAGAATCCATTACTTGGATATGCAACTCTACTTACCCATTGACTAATTAAAAGGCACCTTTATTTCTTCCAAGTTTTGTCAATTATAAATAAAAACACTATAAACATCCAAGTGTAATTTTTTACTTGTATGTACAATACCTGTGAACTCCTCTGGATAACTTCCAATGAGCACAATTGGTGGACTACAGGGTAAGAGTATGTTCAGTTTTATGGGAAACCATTCATTTTCCATTTTGGTTATCTTAGATTTGGGTTATTCTAATATGTAAAGTGACTAAACCATTCGGCATTCCCACCATAAATGAATGATAGTCCCTACTCAACCACCCTCATCAGCATTTAGTATTGCCTGTGTTCTGGATGCTGGCCATTCTAATAGGTGTAACATCTGACTAAGGGTAAGCGATATTAATATTAGAACAAAGACAGGGCTAGGGATAAAGCTCAGGAGTGCGATCTTGCCCAGCATACAAGAGGTGTGTTCTCTAGCACTGGCTGCCAAACAACCTTAAAAGTGACAGAAAAATAGAGAGACGCATACATGTGACCAAGCAGCACCTCGTCCTATAAATGCAGTACTAAGAGTTAGCTTTCTACACAACAGGGGTGATGTGAGTGGGCAGAGAGGTGTTTTCTTGAGAGACACTGTCGTCTGAGGAGACCTTGTCCTCAGTGAACCCATGAGGCCATCACAGAGCTGCTGTGCACCAGGATGCACAACATAACAGGTTCAGCCCATCCGTACCCATTCTGCCTCCTGTCTCAGTCAACGTCTGAGATCTAATCTTGCTGTGTAGTCCAAGATTAACTGCAACTCAAGATCTCCCACTTCATCCTAAGTGCTTATATTTATAGAGCCTTGTTTGTTTTATTTAATTTCGTCAAACAAAATTTATTGCATATAATCCCTTCTTTTTGCTGGGAGGAAGGTTTACCAAAAGCAAGGAAGGAAAAGTACAGGAGCAAAGCTTAGGGCTGTATTAGCTGTGAGCAACAGCCCTAAAATAATGAACTCCAACAGTTTCCTTAATTCTTGTCGCCACTGTTCTAGAACTAATTTTTATTCTTATCCCCTTAAAAATGTTCCTGGATGGGGAGGGGAGGATCCTACCTCCTGCAGTGTCCCATCTCCTCCAGCAACGATGATCACATCTGTGTTTTCCATCAGTTCCAAGAGCTTCTTGGCCTGTCCCTCATAATCTGTCTGAAATGTAAAAGAACGCTCTGGTAAATCTGTCACTGTAGGAACACAAGTTCAAAGGATGAAAAGATGAGATACGCTGTCTAAAGTTTAAATTGACTCTATTTTCTCAAGAAAATTTTATGAAAACAACTAGGTATGAATTTTTATACTTTTATACTTTCTGAGTCAGGATTATACTTCAGAAACTATCTACTCAGCTCCTTATTTTAAAAATAAATTCAAGCCCAATAACTTGTTTCAGTGATACAGCTAGTCAGCCAGCGGGCTCATTTCCAGTCCAGTGTGGCTTCTGTGACACTGGTGACAGGAAGTCAAGTGCACATGCAAATGGGGAAGCAGATGTAATGGAAAGAGCACAGACTGCAGCACCCAAGAGACCCACAGCAAATCTAGGCTCTGCTACTTTTCAGCTGAATGGGCTTAAACTCACTGGATCTTAATTTCCTCATCAATGAATTTCCATGCATCAAGGGAAGGGTAACCAAGGCTTCCTGCACTATTGCTGCACAGCACAATCTAAGGCAGCTAGAAAAGTGTTTGCAACTGGAACTCTGCTAAGGTGATGGAGATTGGTATTTTTCTTTTGTTTGCTATGATATTACAAAAAATGCAGGTGTGTTTTGAAGTTCTCACAGAAGAGTACTTCACCTTCCCATTTTTTATAAGAATGCTCATCTCAGATACATGCATACATGTAAATGTACATTTCAGCCACCACCAGGAGTGCATTGATGTGTACGGCCCTGAAGACAAATGTTAAGAGATTAAAGGGCATAAAGTCAGTGAAATAGAAATATTACCTCCAATCCAAAACACACTAGACACACCAGCAGGCCAAACCTAAATACTAATCATCAGACGGGATAAAACACCTGTAGTATAATTTGAACTATCTGGGCTTTGTGCTCTGTTCTAGCAGAGAGCTCTGAAGATACAGAAGATCTCCGATACTCACAGGAAGCGCCCCTCACACACCAGACTATGTGCTACAGAGGTAGCTTTGGGAGGATCCCTGGGTGGCTTGGAGATGGGAGCTGGTCACCAGAGAGCAGCAGATGATTTAACGGTTAGAACTGTGAGCTCCTCACCCTGACTTCCAGGGAAGAGAGAGGAGCCCAGGTGAGCTTGTTCATCAGGGCTCAATGATTTCATCTGTGTCCTTTTAAAGAAAATGGCCTTCAAAAGGGGTAGCACTATTAGGAAGTGTGGCTTGTTGGAGGAAATGTCACTGTCAGGTGTTGCAGGAGGTCCTTCTGCTCCTCCAGCCAATAACCCCTGAGATACCAGCCCATTGGGGCGTGGTCTCTCTCTTTAAAAAAGCGGCCTCTTCCCTCCTTGCTCTCTCTTACTTCCTGCTCTGCTTCCAGTGACTAGACTCCTTCCTGATTGCACAGAGGGCTGTTGTCTGGGATGGTGATCTGTAAGTTTTTTCCCCTTTAAATAAATACCACCTTATTAATCATAATTCCAAACTGCTGTGGAATTGTTTGTGACTTACACCTTCACCTGGCGCCCAACGTTTGGTTTTAGGACCTCTCCTTCCCCTGCTTGGCTGATGGCCATGAGTTCCACTTGGTGCAAGCCCTCCCTTCCTCAGCCACGGCCTGTGCCTTGAGGCCTGTGCCTTGAGCTTGGAGCTGGTCATAGACTGGAAATGTCTCCTAACAGTCTTTGGAAGTCATTAAGAGTCTTTAACCGGTTTCTCCTAATTTGTGCCTTTTGCGTTTTAATTTTCTCTAACCCTATTCTGTAACCTAGGTAATTAATAGAGTTTCCCTGAATCTTTTCAGGGGCAATTTGTAATCCCCACCTAGGCAAGACTTTCTTTTAAGGACTTCCAAAGATTGTTAGGAGACATTTCCAGTCTACGACCTGCTGTTGAGAAAACACCTGATCTAATAGTTCATTTAAACAAAACCTTAGATGGTGATAAAGATTTGAATAGTCCAAGAAAACTGACAGATGAAGCAGAAAAGGAACTGACAATGATTGAGGAAAAATTACAGGAGGCACATGTGGATAGGGTGAACCCAAATCTTAGCTGCATCCTAGTCATATTGCCTTCCAGAATTTCTCCTACAGGGATTCTAATGCAGAGGGAAGATAGTATTTTAGAGTGGATATTTATACCTAATAAACCAAGTAAAAATATTAAAAACTAAATGGAAAAAGTCTCTGAATTAATTATAAAAGGTAAGCTGAGACTTCGTCAACTAGCAGGTATAGACCCAGCAGAAATTATAGTGCCTTTTACTACTGAAGAAATAAAAAAGTTATGGGAAGACAATGAACCGTGGCAAAGAGCTTGTGCTAATTTTTTGGGAGAAATTAATAGCAACTATCCCAAAAGTGGTAGACTTAATCTCACAAAGAGAACTTCTTGGATTCTTCCTAGAATTGTACGTGATGCTCCAATAACTGGAGCCCGTACGTTCTATACTGATGCAAATAAATCAGGGAAAGCAGGTTACAAGTCAGATGAATTGAGTAAGGTGGAACAAAGCCCTTATAATTCTGTCCAGAAGGCAGAATTATATGCCATTCTTATGGTGCTAAGGGATTTTAAAGAACCTCTTAATATAGTTACAGATTCACAATATGCAGAAAGAGTTATTTTGCATATTGAAACCGCTGAATTTATACCAGATGACACAGAGTTGACTTCATTGTTTATCCAGGTACAAGACATAATCAGGAATAGGCTTTGTCCGATGTATATAACACACATCCGGTCTCATACAGGTCTGCCTGGTCCTCTAGCACAAGGCAACACTGAGATTGATCAATTATTGATTGGAAGCGTGTTGCAGGCCTCAGAATTTCATAAGAAGCATCATGTCAATAGTAAAGGCCTAAAGAAAGAATTTTCCATTACTTGGCAACAAGCTAAGGACATTATAAAGAGATGTCCTACTTGTTCTTTCCATAATCAAACACCGTTGCCTGCAGGGAGTAACCCAAAGGGTACCAAGAGAAATGAAATCT
This sequence comes from Microtus oregoni, assembly GCF_018167655.1. NCBI lineage: Eukaryota > Metazoa > Chordata > Mammalia > Rodentia > Cricetidae > Microtus > Microtus oregoni. Next base: position 35,967,878 of record NW_024543085.1, on the reverse strand, counting down.
GGCAGATGGATGTGTTTCACTTTATGGAATTTGGTAAATTAAAATATGTACACCACACCATAGACACATATTCAGGTTTTCAATGGGCTACTGCCCTGAGCTCAGAAAAGGCTGATTCAGTAATCACACATTTATTGGAAGTTATGGCCATCATGGGTATACCTGCACAAATAAAGACAGATAATGGTCCAGCATATGTATCTAAGAAAATGAAACGCTTTTTTTATTATTATAATATAAAACACATTACAGGTATACCAAATAATCCTACAGGTCAGGCAGTTATAGAAAGATCAAATTGTACTATAAAGGATATGCTGAACAAACAGAAAGGGACCGAAAATACCCCCAGAAATAGATTACATAATGCTTTATTAACCTTGAATTTTCTTAACGCTAATGAGAAAGGAACGACAGCAGCAGAAGGACATTGGATAATGGAAAAGTCTGCTGAACTAAATCAACCGATTTATTTCAAAGATGTGCTGACCTCTCAATGGAAGCCAGGAGATGTGCTACATTGGGGAAGGGGTTTTGCTCTTGTTTCCACAGAAGAAAAATTGTGGATACCATCAAAATTAATAAAGTTTCGATTTGAAGAGGAGAAACCTCTTGGAAAGGAGAAATGACAGCTCATCCACAATGATGATATTTATACAAGTGGTAAGAAAAACATATAGAATGGGGGCAGGGTTCTCTTCTTATCTCTGCAGGAAAACACTCATCTTCAGAAAATTCAAGGAACCCTGGATATTTGAATACTGACAGATGGAAACTATTTACCACCCAATAAGAATCAGCAAGTAAATAAAATAGGTCTCGTAAGTAAAATTATTCTACTCTTATCTTTAAATATGTATTAATGTGCATTTATTTATAAATATATAGAGCTGGTTTTGAAGTTGGACTATGGCTCAGTACCTCTCCAATTCCTAGCCTGTTGGTAAGAGAAAAACCCAGAGTTTCTGGAGTTTCTGTCTCATGTCAAGAGCCATGATATGGGACAGCAAGAAATATGAGTTTAGAAAACATCTTTGCTTTTCTTCATATCTATTATACTTTTCATTGAATATATCTATCATGCCTTTCATTGAATATATATATGTATATATGTCTATATATGTCTATATGATTAATGTTTAAGTTTTTCACAATGAACAATGAGTTTTTCCTGAAGTGACATTTGAAGTTTCCAGGAAGAAGATGGGGCCCCATAACAACAACTCTACCTGGTTGATATGACGTCATGATACTGATAGCGCTACTACAAGACCTGTTTTGGGTACCAGCTGCACAAGACAGTTCCAACTTGGTTAGCTGAAATGGTGCACATCTTATACAACATTTTGGCCAGACCTGCACAAAATACTCAGAGACTATTTGCAATTTTAAAAGACATTGATCTTGAAATTTAACCATCATTTTACTTTCACAGGATCCCCCAGAAAGAACGTCGACCCCATAACAGCTAGAAGTAATTCTAGAGGACGACGTCCCCTCTCCCAGTAAAGTTTGCCCTTGGGTTTAGGGACATCATTTAGGGGTTGATTATAATTAGTATACGTTTGACGGTTGGGGGAGGAATTTTATAAGCTCAGGGATCATTTGAAAAAAAAAAAGACAGATAATGGGATGATGGTATAATAGATTGGTACATGTTGGTACACGTGAGTTATTGTTTTGAGTCAAATATATTGGTATCGATTCTTATATATTGATACAAAGTGAAATTATATTGACTATTGTATGCATGCATGTTTCCACCTCTGTTTAAAACATTTTTATGTATTGACATATATTGTATTGATATATATATATTGTATATATTTACCATATTGCAGTGTACATTTCTACCTCTGATTAAGATACTTATATAATGTTTGTGTATTGATATATATTTACCATACTGCAATGTATATTTGTACATTGTTTATATTTGGAGGTCATTGTCCTCATTTGTTTCACAGTCGTTTATTGTCTTAGTCTTTAAAGTTAGATAGATATTGAGAATTATATAGATCAATAGTCATCTAAGTTTGTCATTTATAATTAGACTAATCAGGTTCTTTAGATATATAGAGATTATACTCAGTATGGATAGATAATCTTCAACCTCTTCAAAGAGCTGTAGAAAATGGCCTTTAATCTAACTCAGAGTTTCATGATAGTGAAACACAATTGCTCTTGGCAGCACCAATCTTTTCCCGAGAGAATGTTGAGCACCAAAGACACTCCACCTGGAGCCTATCTTTTTGGCTGAACTGGTCTTTGGGCAAAGAAATGCCCATACCTCAACCACTGACAGAGATACAAAATATCCATGAATGGAAAAAACAGGACTGTCATGTCTGGAAGCGGAGCAGGAAGTAAGAGAGAGTAGAGACCTTTTTCTCAAGCCTCACTCAGTGTGACAGTCAGTCTACTTCCTGTTGCTCTGAGTCAAGATGTGGGACTCTCAGCTCCATGTCTCCTGTGCAGCCATGCTTCCCTTCATGATCATAAAGGACCAACCTCTGAAAATGTAAGTGAGCCACCCTCAACTAATGTTTTCTTGATAAGAGTTGCGTTGGTCACTGTGTCTCCTCACAGCAATAGTAAACCCTAGACTTCATCCATGAGCTCCACACAGGAACTCCTACACGTACATTTATGTCAAGAGAAATTATGCACAAACAGTAAAATGTTAGTACTCTGGGTGAAGTAGATAAATATATATGTTTTGTTTTTGTAACTCATTTTGCATATCCAAACTTTTTTCCAAATAAAACTTAATATAAAAGATAAGAAATCAACCTTTCAAAAACTAATAATTTCAACTAAACTAATAAGAAGAAAATATTAATATTTCTACTAAGATTAAAATTTCTAATACCTATTTTCTGAATATGTAAGATAAATCACATAATAGTTTTCATATGTAATTGCTGAGTATCTTAAATTAGAAAAATCATAGGCTTTTCGTATTGAGAAATTTTTTTTTGCCTATCTTTTTTTTCTTTCTTTTTTTTATTGAGAAAAGGAAAAAAAAGTATCCACCTCCTCCCAGCCTCCCATTTCCCTCCCCCTCCTCCCACCCTTCTCCCCCTCCCCCCACTCCTCCCCCTCCCTCTCCAGTCCAAAGAGCAGTAGGTTCCCTGCCCTGTGGAAAACCAAGTTCCGCCCCCCTCCAACCATGTCTAAAAAGGTGAACATCCAAACTGGCTACGCTCCCACAAAGTCAGAACATGAAATAGGATCAAAACCCCGTGCCACTGTCCTTGGCTTTTCATCAGCCCTCATTGTTTGCCATGTTCAGAGAGTTCGGTTTTATCCCATGCTTTTTCAGTCACAGTCCAGCTGGCCTTGGTGAGCTCCCAATAGATCAGCCCCACTGTCTCAGTGGGTGGGTGCACCCCTCGTGGTCCTGATTTCCTTGCTCATCTTCTCCCTCCTTCCGCTCGAGAAATTTTTAAATTTGTTTGGTCTGAAGATGTCATTATAGGTACGAAGGAAACTGTCCTTTCTTGTTAAAACATATACAGTCAAATGTTTAGGGAAAAAATGTGACAGTGTTTTATTTACATCAGAGAATGCACCTACTCTGTGAGGATGGTTGGTGAAGACATGGGCCACACAACCGTCACCTCAACCTAACATGTGAGTGGGGCCATCAGAAGTATGCTCTACCCAATCCACTAAGGATTCCTGAGGAGACTAACACCGACTGTTGACCAACAAGATCCTGATCAGGAAATCAATATCTGAGCTAAGGCGCTAAGTCCTAATGCACAGCTAGCAGAGAAATGGGTTTACACATAATATGCAGTTGGCAGGAGAGAGGGCTCAGTCACTAAAAGCTGAGGTCCACATGCAAAATCTACCAACATAACAAACGTTTATGGACCAAATTGTCTTTAAACTGTCTTGTGTTTATTCCTTGAGAATTAATCATCTCAAGATATAAACATAAAAAGCAGACAAAACTGTCTATAGAAATGGGCAAATGCACAATCATGCTAGGAGATTTGCAACTCCGTGACAGGATAGCTTAAAGTTATTATTATCAATAAAAACAAAATAAAAAAATTAAAAAGGGGAGGAGAAAAGTTTGCAGTACACAGTGAACAGACTTGGATGCAGGTCATAAACAGAACACAATTTATCAGTTGATATGAATTACTCTTAGGCATGCACAGAACACTCATAAAAACAGACACAAACACCAATCCCAATAAGCTTTAAGATCCTGAACTTATATAGACTATGTCTTTGACAACAATGCAGTTAATTCAGAAATCACTGACAAAATGATAACCAGAAAAACTTAGATCTAGAAATAAAATAGCTCAAAGGCCAAATAAAAATCACGATGGAAATGAGAATATATTAGAAATGATAATGAAAGAACTGTGTCAGAGGTCATGGGACATGGATACATGAATGAAGCAACAGAGTTTAGAGCTTTAAATACATACTGGGGGGGATAAAATCAACCCATGAGAGCAACACAACAGAGAACAGAAAAACTAAATACATACATACGTACAAACATAACTGAAGAAAATAATTTTTAAAGAAAGACAGAAATGAACCAACCTTGTCAGTGAGAAAATCAACAGGCAAACTGGGTCTTGAGCAGGAACTAACTAAACTGAAAACCATCTTGGGGACTACAGAGCAGACGCAGCTAAGGTGGGGGGTGAAGTGGACAACCACACAAGCTACAGAAAGTTAAGAGATGACAGGAGCACATTACGGACAACTGGATGACAACTGACTTGAAGACCAAGGAGAAGGAATGAATTCCCTGAAGAACATACACTGCCCAAGAGAAACAGAACTTCCGCACTGGCTGTACTATTTGGAAAGCCATGCAGTGTCTCCCCTCAGCAAAGCTCCAGGCCCAGAGTTTACCCGAGAGTGTCATCAAATGATAAGGAACTACTATTGGTCTTACAGCATCACCCTCAGGGCTCTCATCCCTAGACTGCGGCACATATAGATGCTCATGAAAATGGTTTCTCCTTTCTCCTGACCCCAAAGGCAAACAACTATAAGATCAAGCCTGACAAGTTAGAAAAGAGAATTCAAAAGTGAATGGCCAGTTACAGGACATGACCTTCTAATTGCTAAGAGACACTCAAAGTGTAATTTAGGAATAGAATACTATCAGTCCAGTCAATACTCTAGGATGGAGAAGGAGGGGCTTAGGAGTTGTCACCACTAATTAAGGAGCTAGTGCTAACTGGTGGCTTCTCAGGAAGAAAGAGATAAGTTGTCATTAAGGGGCGGTCCCTGGTAGGTCCACTACACTCCAATGGAGGGCAGCAAACAATCCACTGAATTATTATTATTATTATTATTATTATTATTACTATTTTGGTTTTTTTCGAGAGAGGCTTTCTCTGTAGCTTTGGAGCCTGTCCTGGAACTAGCTCTTGTAGACCAGGCTGGCCTCGAACTTATAGAGATCCGCCTGCCTCTGCCTCCCGAGTGCTGGGATTAAAGACTTGCGCCACCACCACCCAGCTATTGAATTTTTTTTTAATTTATTTCTTTATTAAGGATTTATTGAATTTTTTTAAAGATATAAAAACGAAGGGATTAAGGATCTAGGAGGTACAATAGAGGGACAGATCTGAGATGAGTTGGGGAAGGAGTAGGGGATGAGAATTATCAAAATACATTATATGAAACTCTCAAAGAATTAATAAAATACTCTTAAAAACAGTACTTTAGCAAGGAGGCATATATGCAAGTGTCTAGAGGGAAGAAATGGAAGGGGGAAATGATGCAATCATATTATAATTTCAAAAATGTTTTAAGAAGAAATAAACCCAGGTTTGAAACACTGGAGGGAGCAGGGGCTGACGAGATGGCTCAGCAGTAAAGTGCACCTGCTGCTCTTCCTGCAGATCTGGTTTGAGTCCCAGCACCCACATGGTGGCTCACAACTGTCTATAGCTCCAGTTCCAGGGAACACAACATCCTCTTCTGGCTTCTGCAGTCACTAGGCGTGTATGTAGTGTACGTACGTACACACAATTCTCTTTAATTATTTAAAAATAAATATAGCAGAAAGCTGGTTTGGACTAAATGCTCACCCCACACATACATACATATGCCACCTGAAGTTCACCAAAATACCTTCTATAGATACAAGGTATATGTGCAATGCACAACATAGAACGAATTCTCCTTAATTAATTAAAAATAACAGGTGGTTTTGAATAAATGTACTCCCCCCACACACAAACACAAACGCCATTTGAAGTTCACCATAATGGAAACCTGAGGCAGAATCTAAAATTTACAATTTCTCCTAAGTCATGTTGCCTAAAATCTCAAAACTCTAATGATTTACTTTTTAAAATTCCCAGTCACTAATAATTCTTTACAAGGAAGAAAATGTTTACCTGCTAGTGGAACTACGAAGAAATTAAACCAGTTAAACTGTACGGCTTTGTATTTTGGGGAACACACTCTGACAACTAAGAGATAACTCCACCTGCTGCCTCTCAGATGGAAAGTATAGGGTCCCCACACACCCATGTGAGCCCGTGCTCCACACACCCATGTGAGCCCGTGCTCCACACACCCATGTGAGTTGTATTCCACACACTCATGTGAGCCTGTGCTGAAATGAAAAGCAGACAAAGTCAGGAGAAAAGAAAGCTTCTTTGAGTAATTAGTAAAACAAGACATAACATTGATTTTCTTCTTGTCTTAAATGGAAACCTGACTTCTGTTTAGAAGGTAAGAGCAAAGGACACATGAGAGGTGGCCTTGTGCAAACAAAGACTTGAGAGTCTTTCTCACCTTGACAACCGTCACATCCATGCCAGACAGGTGTAAAATTGGGGCAGCATTTTTCTCAAATAGAGCTCTGGCTTTGCTGTAGACAAAGAGGGGGGAAAAAAACCACAATTATTTAATACACATTCTAAAGCTGAGAATACAATTTAACCATGTGCCCTAGAGAACACAGACTTGATTTGTTCAAGAATAGGAAGTTCACAGTGAGTTCCCATAGGTAGAAAAACAGATTGTCCCTTGTCTCATACAATCAGCTTGTATACATTTGGGATGCTACATTCTCTAGACAAACAATCAACAGTCAAACAACAAAGCCTGACCCCCTCAGAACTCCCATGGCAGGCCCAGCAGAGAAGAGAACGGACGGACACAGGGCTGGCCTGCAGACCTGGCTCTCAGAGCACATGTGCTCTCCTGCAGTTGACCATACTCTAAAGGGAATAGAGGTATTTACTGCAACATTAGTGATAGGGCCCAGGGCAACAAAACAGACTCACTTAACCCTTTACTAATCAGTTTGCTCTTCTGGGAAGAGACACACCGTTTTTAAAGTGTAAACACTATGGGTCATCCCAAATCGAGAAAGATAAAGAGTTTTTTCCATGACAGCTGAGTTTTTGCTAGGAAAGGAAGCATCAAAGTTATCCCTTAGGATGGATGACTAACAAGGATAACTAACAAGGAGCTGGTCTACATCTCCCAAGCACAGACGCCATCTCTGTTCCTCTAGCATTTGATACATCTGTCCATCAACAGTGCTTTCAATGCATGATGAGGACAGCTTTCACACTGTCTTTAGCACAAGACAAGAAACTTGCAAAAACAGTTACCAGTCCTTAGTAATTCTTGAATCCTCCAACTTCTAGGAGGGGATATTCAAAGGTATTTACTAAGTATCTGATGAATTAGTGTAAGAATGAATCTGAATAAATCCCCACATGTAGGCAGATGAATTCTGCGGAAAGGCAAAGATGATTGCGATATCGTACTGGCTGTAATATCTTACAGTTAGAGGAATCATCAAGCAGCCTTGGATGGCTTTGTGCATTTCTCATGAGCATCATTCCATCAGTGCAATCTCGTCCAATCCAGGTCAAGATTCAGAAACAGTCTAGGGCTCAGAGGCAGAAGTAGCAGAATGTCTCTTTGCATGAATGGTAGATTTGAAATCAAATAAATGTCAAAATATATCAACTAGTTGGCCAGTCTTTTACCCTGGCATTTTCAACTATCACACATGCACACAGTATTAAAACATCTCACTACTACCTACATATTTACTTAGCTCTTTTCCTAAAACAGTTTCCTTAAAAACGAGTGATGTATACCTTACCTTTCTTAAGAATATTTGTATGAGAAATACAAAGGCAGCTAAGAAGGAGCACTTAAGGGCTGAACACAGAACAAATTCGCCATCTTTACTGAAAGCAAAACCACAAATTGCACACAAAAGGAAGATTATCAGCAACTTCAATGGAAGCTGAAAAGACTGCACAAGATTCCACAAGAACCATCAAGGCTCTAAGTGGGAACAAAAGCAAGTTCAATATTTGCCACCTTTCCTGGTGCTGAATAATTATCAGTAGGAACATAAAAAGCTACATGGAAATGAGTCCCCTCTTCCCCTCCACCCCTTCTGCACCATAACAAAAGGAGAAGCTGGGGACATTGTGAGGGATGCCTTCACTGCTGGAATGATAAGAACAGAACAGCAGGGAGTGGATCAGACCATCCCCTAAAAGCAGAACTCTGGTCTCAATCTGTCAGATCAATCACACCAAATCTGTAGTCTCTATGAGCTCCAGAGAAAGGACTCGAACATTTGCTGTTCATTTACATCTTTACATGAGGTCACAGGTTCAGAAAACCTCTAAAATAAGCAAAGACTTTTCTCCAATTGAAAAACACATGTTGCCAGTAAGAAATACATTATTCATTATATAATTAAGGGTGCACTACCACCAGGCCTGAATAAAAACTTTATGTACTTACAGCAATTTCTAGACTCAGGCCGACACAAGATAATTCCTCTTTAATGTATTATTTATTAACACTAAACACACAGTTATCTTATTTCTTAAGGTTCTCCTGAAGTTTTAAACCAGTCCTACAGAACAAGATAGCTGCGCAATAAATTATACATTGTATTAGTGCATGGACATGATGACAAAAACCGTGCCATTAAATAGTAAAAGCTTTGAAACAAAAGGAGCTGGAGAGTTTAAGAGCAACTGTGTCCTACATGCATGTGGAGATATACCTTGTTATAGGAAGAAACGCACTCAGGAAAGGCCATCTGTGGCAGCATCTTAACCTGCCTTTAGATAAAGTATTATACTTGCAAACAAGAATCTGCTTTAACTTCAAAAATATAAATCGGGGCTGGAGCGAAGGCTCAATAGCTAACGCTGCCTGAACAAGCTCAAGTGTGAAGATCTGGAGTTCTGATCCCAAAACTCACATAAGTGCCCAGTGGGTGTGATGGCAGCCAGGCCTCTGAAGACAGGGCTGGGATCCCCACAGCAGACATATTGGCAAGCTCTGAGTTTGATTGAGAGACTTTGCCTCAATGAATAAAATGGAAGAGCAACTGAAGACAGTCCCTACATCAACTTCAGGCCTCTATAAACATGTGCACACATGTGCCCACACATATGCATGCACACACACACACATGAACACACGTATGTTTATGTTCATGTAGTTATATATAAGATGTAAGAGGGACCTAAATCATCTATAAAAAATTAAGTTTGTTGGGCTGGAGAGATGGCTCGATGGTTAAGAACACTGGCTGCTCTTCCAGAGATCCTGAGTTCAATTCCCAGCAACCACACGGTTGCTCACAACCATCTATAATGAGATGTGATGTCCTCTTCTGGCATAAAGTCAATAGAGCTGCCATATACATAAATAAATATATAAATACATCTTTAAAAATTAAATTTGTAAATATAAAATAATGTGGCCTAGGGAAAAAAGCAAAACAGCAGAAAAAAGCCAAACAACAAAAATCCCACTTCTAAGGAAGGAAGAACTTACAATAGTCAATTCTATCTTAAGGAAACTGCCAAAACTCTGTCACCAGAAACTGAAGGTTTCTAAAGGACAAGCACAACAGGCAGCTACCTTTAAAGAAAGTGAAGGGGCCGTGGAAGAAATCTTGGGAGAAGTGAGAGTGTGAGGTGGAGAACATTCTGAACCCAGCCAGACACTGGCAGCAGCAGACAGTCCCCAGGACTTTCTATAAACAATAACACTCAGAAGCACCATCCCACTTAACAAAATAAAAAAGACATCTGTGTTCTACATACTAACTCTTACAGTCTGTGTTTGGTTTTGTGTCTCTTTTGTTGTTTAGTTTTATAGCTAAGTAAACTGAAAATTTACGTGGCTGAGTCACTCGGAATATTCTAGAAGCAGAACAAAACACACACACACACACACACACACACACACACACACACACACACTGAACTCTCTGCTTCCTTCACCAGGTCACAGTGACTGATGGACTGGGTATTTCAGCTGTGCTGTTTAAGGACCTAGCAATATGATTTATTACTGATGTGAAACCCGGTGTTTATGAAGAAGGGGAGAGGCGTGAGAAAGCCTAGCAGTAGTCTATTAAGCAAGGTTAATCTACATAATCAGGCACAATTTACAGAACGGGTGCATACACCACTTAGTGTGGAGTCAAGCTCAAGCTTCCCCAAAAGATCATACATATCCCCCAAATTGACTTTGAGGCCCCTGCTCCTTTTTGCTCCATTTGCCTGGACATTTAAAACCTGACCCTAACTACTCATTACCAATGTCATGTGACTTCAATTTTATAGCATCCAACCTAATAAATATTCACAAATTACTCAAGACTCAGCACAACTGATCTAGACACTGGGAAAACAATAGGCATCATTTTTTTCCTCTTCTATTCTTTCATTCTATTTTATAAAATATAAATCTTAAATTGCTTTTTTCCAAAATGGTCAGTGTCTTTGTATTGATCTCCCCAACCGCCTAACTAACACTGTACACTTTCTTTTTTCTGTTCTGCATTTTCCCCTCACTTATAATCACTTTGATTCCTCCGCACCCTCTCCTCGCCTTCACAGTACCCCTCCATTTCATTGAGTACACACGGCCAAGAAAGACAGCATTGTAAACAAAAGCCCAGCTTTCCTCACACTGAATTCCCTCCGCACAATCCCTTTGTACATCAGTTACTGAGGCACACGGTCTTTCTTCTCCCTATCACCGCCCTATTGGCAGCATCCTCGTTTGGGAATAATGAACATGCTGCTACAGGACCAGCTGAGGATTCCCTTCTCTGGAAAGAGCACACTGTCCTCCTGAGTCCACAGTGCTCATGGTCATCTCTACATCTTTGTCTATGGTGACAGCCTGACACCATTAGTAAAGCAGGGCGACAATCGTTCCCAAGATGATCACTCCCAAGCTGACACAAAGCCTCGGTGTTTGTTGAAGGTCAGACCACCTATGGTTACTTGACAGGAACCTGTTACTTCTACTTTGAGAGTAACTCCTGTGGCTGTGAAGTATTGGTCCCAGTCATTCTGGTCCTACACAGCCTAACCACCTGCCTGTGTGGGGATTTTATCTTTTGTCTTTAGAAACACTGAGTACAGAAAGTCACAAGCTGAAATACCCTTTGCAGGCCGCAGGATTGAGAAAGACTGTGGCTTTCTTCACTTGTGCATTGGGAGGAATGAGCTGGTTGCCAAACACCTGAAAGGGAAAAGAGGAGTTTTCAATTAAATGCCCTTTATTAAGCCAAATAAATGAATAATTATCATGTATTAATTATCACATACATTTTTTTCATCCCCAAAGAATTTACTTCTGGCCAAAGAACAAAAGCTCATTCATGATCTCCATAACAGAACCACCACAAGCAACGTAACACAGGGACACAGCTATTCAGTGACAGTAAGCCATTTTACGTTAGGATAAAACCTTGCTTCACTTACCAGAGGCAGTGTCTTCTAGAAAATATTGCTGACTTTATTACAAGCATACAACGTGCAAGGCCACAGGCTATGACAAGGGAAGTTTAACCCATGTGGCTTCAGTTTTCAGTGGACAATCCTTTCTCTTCCAGTTCATTACTAAAACTTATCCTTCCCCACCCCTGTCAAATCTATGTTACCAGTGAATTTTCACATCTGCATACACAAAAGAAACCCATTACTCAAGCCTTTTCCACTCCACTGGTCTAAGGCTGAGTGGACTCAAGAAGCAGAGAAGTAAATGTGAGCATTCAAACTGGCAACAGGACGGCAGCTCAGACTGTGCTGTCTGGGGCAAAGAGCTGGGGAGAACGACAGGAAGAGCAGAAACGTGAGCTGGGCAGTGGTGGCGCACACCTTGAATCCCAGCACTTGGGAGGCAGAGGCAGGTGGATATCTGTGAGTTCAAGACCAGCGTAGTCTACAAACTGAGTTCCAAGACAGCCAGGCTGTTACACAAAGAAACCCTGTCTCAGGAGGGGAAGAAGAAACAAAGCTGGGCTATGACAGCAGAATTCAAGAAGAGAATTAAAAAGTAAAGATTAGAGAAAAAAGGTATAAAAAGATACTGTATTAAATAACTCACTCTAAATCTACCACCTTCCTGGTTGTCCATTCTTGCTTCTAAATAAACACCCTCTGAGCTGAGGAGAGGGCTCAGTGGGGAAAGGAAGAATAAAGCGCTTGTTGTACAAGCCTAAGGAACTGAGCTCAATCCCCAGCATCCAGGTAGAAAGTGGAGAGTGTCAATGTAGTCTACAGCCCCAGAGCTGGGAGGTGAACAGGCAGGTCCTAGGGGCAGCGGGTCTGGCTGGAACAGCAAGCTCTGAGTTCAGTAAGAAACAATGAATCGGAAATGAGGTGTGAAATCTACTGAGGATGACATACCAATCCCAAACTCTGGCTCACAGAGATATAAGTGCACAGACAAGCACACACACACACACACACACACACACACACACACACTTTCCAAATGCTTCAAAAAGATATTTTCTTTACAAAAAACTACCTGGCTCATCATCATTTCTGTTATTTTTTTACTCTTACTCAGACCTTGACATTTTGCTGCTAAATCCCAAATATCATTTTGTTCCGTTACACTCCATTCTAGAATTCCAGCAGGAAAAAAGCAACTAAGCCAGCTGTGGTGGTCTGAATAAAAATTGCCCCCATAGACTCACAGGAAGAGGAATTATATACGCCAGCGTCAATTAAATGGTTTCCTTTATAAGTGTTATCTTCGTTATGATGTTTCTTTACAGCAAAAGAAACGCTAAGACAGAAGTTGGTACCAGGAGTGGGGTATTCCTGTGATCAGCCTGACAATATTTTTGCCTTGAGGAATATGTAACACTTGGACTCTGGACTCAAAAAGTGATTGGACATTTTAAGTGGGGCTTAGCGGGCCATACTAGTAGAAGAATGGAAGACAATGGTGCTGAGGGTGATATGAACTATGGGGGCTAGCTCAAGAGGTTTCAGAGGACAAGAATTTTAGTATGTGGCCTAGAGATTGTTTTGTGATATTTTGGTGAAGAATGTGGCTGTTTTCTGCCCTTGACCAAAAACTCTGCCTGAGGCTAAATTAATGAATTATGGATTAACAGTTTGGCAGAGGAGGACATTTCCACACAAATTAGCATTACCATGTTGTGTGGCTATTAGTGGCTAGTCTTATGTAGATCTATAATGAAAAGGACAAGTTAAACAAGAAAAAATACAAAATGTGAAGTTGAAGGAGAAAAGCAGCACCAGGACGTGTAAACAGATAAAAAAAAAGCCTGATGCTTAATGGAATACAGGGAGTGGTAACCTCAGAACAAGACCCTGCCTAGCTAAGCTTCCAACATGTGAACAGTGAAAAGGAATTAAAGAAAAGCTTAGGGTCAGGTGTGGTGGCACACACCTTTAATCCTAATACTGGGGAAGCAGAGGCAGATGGGTTTAAGAGTCCAAAGCCAGCCTGGAATACAGAGTAAGTTCCAGAACAGTAAACTTAGATAGTGAAGGAAAGTATTGAAAACTGAAAGCTGGTGAAAATGTATTTGAACAAAGGGGATAATTGTTTGAACTTGGCAGTTCTTGGTTGCACAGTTCTGGTTTTAGAGTTAAGCATAGAAGAAATGGGTATGGATCTCCCTTCTCGATTAAGGAAAGGTGCTGAAGCCAGGCATGCCAGGGTATCCCTATATGGAAGTCTAGAAAGGCCATTGTGTGAAGCTGTAAAGGTGAAGCCTGGATTGCCTTGGAAACCCCAAGATGTAGGAGATGCCAGAGCTGTAAGATACCTGCCAAGAAAGGTGCTAACAGGAAGCAGAACCAGCCCAAGAGAAAACAATGTGATAGAGTCAACAAAGCTGAAAAGATTTGAAGAGCACTTTGGCATCATGCATGGAAATGTGGAGTTTGGAGTTTACCAGCTGGTTTTCAGTCTTACTGTGGTCCCGTATTTCCTCACTATACTACCTTTCCTCCATTTTGGAATGGGAATGTATATCCTGTGCCACTGCATGTTACACATATGTAATCTACATTTTTTAAAAAAATTTGATTTTTACATGGGCTTATAGTTAAGAGATTGCCATGAGTATCACAGACTTTGGACTGTGGACTTTCAGACATAGTTGAGACTGTGAAAGACTACAGGACTTTTGAAGTTGGACTAAACGCACTTTGCACTATGATGCAGCTACAAGCCTATGGGGGCTAGGGCATGGAATACAGCGGTCTGAATGAAAATGGCATCCACAGACTGATAGGATAGGGCATTATTGAAGATGTGACCTTGTTGGGGGAGTGGGCTTTGAGGTTTTAGATGCTAAATCCAGGTCTGGCATGGTGATCTCTTTCTATTGTCTGATCCTCTCTTCCTACTGTCTGTCCACCCAGATGTAGAACTCAGCTACCTCTCCAGAATCATGTCTGTCTGAGTGCTGCCCTGCTTCCTGCCACGATGACAATGAACTAAACCTTTGAACTGTAAGCCAGCCCCAATTAAATGTCCTCCGTTATAAGAGTTGCTGTGGTCATGGAGTCTCTGCACAGCAATAGAAACCATAAGACACCAGATTCCAGAGCCACAGCACTAAATTACCCCTCCTTGTCCTCATTTCTCAGTCCCTAGAGTTGCTAACCATACTTATAACTCAAGTCTAGGTTCCATAATGGATTAAGTGTGAGACTAGAGTTGAATTACATGACTTTTATTTTAGCCATTCAGTAATTTAGACTGTAAAAAGAACAGAGGAAAAGTCAAAAAAGCTGTGAGGATCAACCCACCGTAGTCACAGGGGAGGAGCTAAACAGGTGCAGGGGAGTGGAGGACTAGAACAGTAAGGAGGTCAGTAGGTGGGGAAAGTACCCAACAAGACCTTATTCCTGGGAAAGTATGAGGGATGGGATTCAGAACAGAGGCGGAGGATGCACCTTAGTAAGAGGAGGGTGTATCAGCACAACTACCTGGAACTCAATATTAAGTTGTATTCAACAGTTACTTGATTTGGTTATTAAGTATTGCATACATGTACTGGAGAATCATACTGAGACTAAAACAGCTATAAAAATATTGGGTCAATTAAAAAATAACCCAAAAGCTTATTTTTTGGAAGAGGGTCTCATCGTACAGTTCAGACTGGCCTGAAACTCATTATGTAACCCAGGAGGTAAGCTTGTGATACTCCTCCTGCCTCAGCTTCCCAGAAGCTAGAATTATAGGTTTAAACTACCATGCTGATCTTTAAAAGAAAATTTAAAGTTTATTTAAATTGATTTTTAAACAACTCTAAGCTACACTAGATGGTCTATCTGTGCAGAAATAAAATCAAATTCTTAGAGCATATTTAGAACCAAAGAAGGATTTATTAATAGTATCTATTGAAGTGAAAACACTTCAGAAACAAACATGAGGTCTGCCACCCACTTCTACTAAATGTGTTCTCTTTGTCATTTTAACTTTCACACATCTCTTTAGATATTTCTGACGTCATAAGCTTAAATGGCATAGAACAAAAAGGCACTGAGTCACAGAACTCTATCTGCAGGGTATAAACTACACATTGGGAAGAGAGCAAACCAGGGTCTTAAATCTGAAAGGTTTGCAATTCAACTATCATCGCCACAGTCAGAGAAACGATGCTACAGCAGAATCCCAGGGAACTGGAGAGCAATGCAACGCCATGGATCAGCCATGTCAGGGAGACGGGCTTTAAAAGGAGGAGTAAACCGTTATCCCTGGGGGCGATTCAATCAGGAATGATTCAGGCTTTAGCCAGATCTTCAGGGGTAACTGCAACAGGCACCAATTCCCAGCTCTTCAGCCAGTCCAGTTATGTGTTCTTGGGGTGATCCCGAAGTAAACAAGTCTAAAATGGTGGGTGTCAGAACCGCTCTTCACCAGACGGCTGACTTCCCCCATCCTACTCAGAACTGGCTGACAGCCTGACCCATCTGGAGGTGGAGGAAGAGTCAAACTACACTGATGCGAGACCCCAGGTGAGTCCCTTGGAGGAGCTGTCTCTCCTGCACCATGGAGATAAGGGACGACTTAATTTTATCACAGGAAAGGGCATTACCTGAGCTTCTTGACAGGCTGCTCTTCTTAGCAGGTTATCACTATCAAAGCAAACAAAAGAGACCCAGCATTAGCACTGCTAGAGATTAAGACCCAAACTGAATTGGTAGGTTCTTAGGTTGGGGAGGTACCTATAGTGAAGATTTCTTAAAGACCTGATAGCAAATCAGAAGCATATTAGGGAAATACATTCTGAGGGAAAGCTTCTGCTAGCTATTCCCACATTCTGGTGGACAGAACAATGGCCTAGACCCCGAAACACCTACAGCCCAATTTCCAGAACCTGAAGATCTGTGACCCCGCAAAGCAACAGGAAAATGCAGGGAAATTGAGGACTTCAGGACAGGGAGGACATCTTGCATTATCCCTCAGGTCTGTTAGGCAGAGCAGCCTTTCTGACCATGGTCAGAACACACATGACTCTGGGAGGGTGGTCACTTGCTGCTTTAAAGATGGAAGGGGCTATGAGCCCGGGAATGTTGTGAACCTGGAAAAGTTAGGAAGCAGCTTCTCCCCTGAGAGCCTCAGGAGGAATGGCAGGCCTATCAACCCTTGGACTTTAGCCCATAAAATAGTAAGATAAACATCAATGGTTTGTTAAACTGTAAGTTATTAGGTAACAATAGGAAACAAATAGACGTGTCTTGTATTTTCTTATCCAAAGGATACTACTCAGGTCATTTGCCAAAGCTAAATTTGATGTTTAGCTGCTTCTACTACTATTTTATCTAAGTCCCCTATTTTTTATATCACTATCAGATACTCTATTATATCACAAATGGAAATAAGAGGCAACAGTTTGGCTTCCAAAAATGAAAACATTTTATCAGAATGCAGGCATGTGTTTGATTACAGAAAGTTCTCCACAATGTGTGGTGAGAGCACATTCCATGGCTCTGATGCCTGCAGAGGCCAGTCTTCAAAACCTGCACTTCCACACTTCCTATTGCTAAGGAAATAACTGAAGGGTAAAACCAAACATGACTGTTCTAAAAAAAATAAACAAAACCATTCTTAATAATACTCTGCTGTACTCATAGATCTGTCGGTGCCTTATCCAGACATCAGAGAGGTCTCCTCCTACAGCAGATGGGAACAGATGCAGGGACCCCCCCCCCCCCAGCCAGAAATTATGTGGAAAGAGAGTGGAAACTTGAGGTCTCCATCAGATCCTTCCGCCAAAGCTCAG
The DNA here is from genome assembly GCF_018167655.1 of Microtus oregoni. Lineage (NCBI taxonomy): Eukaryota > Metazoa > Chordata > Mammalia > Rodentia > Cricetidae > Microtus > Microtus oregoni. The sequence goes on along the minus strand of NW_024543085.1, from coordinate 35,950,291 downwards.
GGAATCCTGGAGAAGAGGAGGCCAAAAGAGTAGATGGAGGGAAGAGAGGACACCAGGAGAACAAGGCCGTCTGAATCAACTGAGCAAGGCACATATGAACTCACAGAGACTGAAGCAACAATTACAGGGTCTACATGGGTCTGCACCAGGTCCTCTGTATATATACTACAGCTATTAGCTTAATATTTTTATGGAACTCCTGAAAGTGAGAACAAGTGGGTCTCTGACTATTTTGCCTATTCATGGACTCTTTTCCCCCTGTTGGGTTGCCATGTTCAATTTTAATATGATAGTTTTTGCTTTATTTTATTACATTTTATTTTGTTAAGTTTGTTGTTATTTGTTAGAGGTCTGTTCTTTTCTAATGAGAGACAGAAACAGAGTAATGAAAGGAGAGAGGAGGTAGGAAGAACTGGGAGGAGTAGAGAGAGGGGAACTACAATCAGGATATATTGTATGAAGAAAGAATCTGTTTTCAATAAAAGAAAGATATATAAAAAAGGAAAGGAAAGAAAGACAAGGTAAAGGCTCTGGTGGAGAAATAATTGAGGAAAAGGGTTAAGTTTTCCTTATATTCATCATTTCCTTTGAAGTTGCTTTATACTTCTTGATTTTGTGTTCAGAACTCCAAGATTTTGGTCATTTTCTCTCTCCCCAGATTTATGATTTAAATGTGAACTATCTCTAATGGGTCCATTTTTCAGACACTCAGTCCCCAGCATGGGGTGCTGTTTTGAAAGTTACAGTGCTGAGGTTCACCATGGGCTCAGCCTTTTTGTTCCAACTGCCTTCTCTTGCCTTCTGATAATGAAAATTTGCTAGTATTTACTCCTGCTAAACCCACAGCACAGACTCTTGCAGACAGTGGGAACTCAATGAATACTTGTTAATAAGTAAGTGGCAAATGTTTGGACAGGAAAATTGACTCACTGGGCTTGAAAGGCACACTTTATGCTTCAAGGGAAACTGATGGTTACTCTTGTATGAGTATCTGGCAATCCTGAACCAGCAGATTAACCGAGACAGATCTGCAGTGTAGCCAAGGGCAAGGATGAAAACCCACACTCAGGGTTACGCTGCCAGGTCAGGACCTCAGACTGTGTGAGCATGTACATGCAGCACCGTATGCACTAGGACTCTTCAAAACCAAAGCAGGGAATTCTGACCTGATACCACGGAGCCCAAGAACTGTTCTAGTGTCAGAGAATTCCAGATACCTAATGGATCTAGAGTCTGAATGTGAGCTAGAGACTTACAGAAAACAGACTGTACATCAACTGACAGCCCATGCTCTGTCTATACAGCAAGGTACCTCCTAGGCACTAATAGTAAATACAATTTACAAGAGGTGCTCCAAAATGTAGTCATATCAGGAAGGGGCCTGAAGACATACTCAGAAGCAAAATGGAGGCTCTTTGACAGAAATGAATTAGAAGCTTCTGGATTAGAAAACAGAACTGGGTGGTGGTGCAAGCCTTTAATCCCTGCACTCAGGAGGTAAAGGCAGGAAGAGGTGGATCTCTGTGAGTTCAAGGCCAGCCTAATTTACAGAGTGAGCTCCAGGATCGGTTCCAAAGCTACAAAGAAACCCTGATTTGAAAAACCCAAAGGAAAGAAGGAAGGAAGGAAGGAAGGAAGGAAGAAAGGAAAAAAGTCAGCTGATCTTATTGCCTGAGGCTTAAGAAAATATGAACTTGCCTGCTACTACAGGTAATAGGATACTTTTTACATAAATGCTTTATTTATTACTTTAGAACTGCAAAATACGATAAGTTGTTACTTCAATAACAGCATTACATGGAGAGAAGACTTACATTGATCCATCTTATTTCCCAAAAAGAGTATTTCTCACTACAGTTAGAGGCAAATTGTTCAGCAATTTCTACCACCAGTTTCCCCTTGGTGCATGCAAACACTGTCTTTGCCTTGCACAAAACAGATTTCAAGTTTAGATGTTTACAGCGACCATGGAGACTTACTCAGGCTTCCTAAAATAATTAGTCATCACATTGCCAGGGGCTCCGCTCACTGGTGGTCAATGGAGAAGGAGGGATAGGAAAAAAATGGCAGCAAAGCTACAAGTGACTCTTGCAAAGTGACTACGGAGGGGAAGCCATTTCCAACTACACATTTCAGCCTCTTCCGCATGCCCAGATACCTTCCAGACAGGTAAAGACTGCGCAGGGGCCTCAGCTGCATGGGAGAAAACAATGGCCACAGCACTTCTGCCGAAGAGACAGACCTCGACCCAGCAGAGGGAAGTGCAGCCTGCTGGGAAGAATGTCCAATCTTTCCTTCCTAAAGTATGTCCAGTTCTTTTGGGATCAGAAAAAAATGGTCAATGTGACAGGTTAGAAAACCAGGGTGACAATCCAAATGTTAAAGATTCTTGAAAGGATACGGGATCCTTCACTCTAGTATTTCTGTTTTCATGGACATCAGCTTTCCTTGTTCCCTGGCCTCTCTATGATGGACACCAAAAAAAAATTATATTATCTCAATTCTCTCAAGCACAAAATGAGAAAGAAATTTCCTAAAATCCTGAAAACATAAGAAAGGAAAATATTCTATGGATTAATAATATACTAAGTGGCAACTGTGTATATTTCAATGCCATGAAAGTATATGAGTGTGTATACACACACACACACACACACACACACACACACACACGTACTTATTCCTAGTCTGCAGTCATGACACAGCCACAGAAGAAGTAAGATGTGACTGCCTCAATAATAAGGTACCCAGCCACGTGGCTAGCATAGACAAGAATAGGCTAATAAAAGAGTTAATAAGAAGCCTGAGCTAATGGGCCAATCAATTTATAACTAATGTAGACCTCTGTGTAATGTCTTTGGGACTTAACGATTACGGGAACTGAGCAGGACAGAAACCCCAGCAACAAATGGCACCAACATGGACAACTGCATCTACATAAAGCCTGAGAGAGCATGAGAAGTAATTCTAGACAGAAAAGAATAGAGTAAAAGCATGGCTTATTGATAGCAGCAATTCTTCAGGTCTGCTCTGCTAGAGGCAAGCACTCTCATTTAAGAGAGGCGTCCTGACTCAGCATTAGCTGCAAAACTTTGCAGCTTTTTTCAGAGGTACAGTTAGGAAACACTTGAATGGTGTTGATGTTGATAGTGGCAGGGAACTTGAAATGCCATAGATTTGTGGCATAAACATGGCTCCAGCTGGTACCTCTACCACGAGGCTGGAATCTCAGAAAGCTAAACTAAAAAATGGGCTGGATCCAGCTGTCAAAGCAACGGCTTTAATCCTATCCACATTGCTTAGCAAATTAAAGACTCATGGTCATAAAAAGAGAGATATACAATAAAGAGAGTTTAAAAGACAAAGAAAACCTCTAAATGGTTTCCAGTGTGTTAAAAATATATACAAGATTTGGAGAGAAAAGAAAAAGGTTAAAGTTCTTAAAATAAAAAAGAAAGAGAGTAGTTGGGTGTGGCGGCACACACCACTAATCCCAACACTTGGGAGACAGAAGCAGGCAGACCTCTGTGAGTTCAAGGTGTGGTAGCACACACTTTTACTCCTAGCACTTGGGAGGCAGAGGCAGGTGGAACTCTGTGAGTTCAAGGACAGCCTAGTCTACAGAGGGAGTTCTGTATAAAAGATATACAGAGAACCTGTCTCAAAAAGCCAAAAATTAAAAGTAAAAATTAAAGAAATAGAGGTTAAAATAAAGACACGTAAAGATGAAAAATACACAGAGTCTGAATACTGTATGTTATTATGCTCTCTTTGAATTTTTTGAATGCTGAGGAAGGAGCAACAGCTGCTAAAAGATATTTGTTTATAAATGCTGCTGAATTAATCCAAGATAGGTATTCTGAAAATACCTTGACTTCAAAATTGAAGTCAAAAGATATGTTACTTTGGAGAAGAGGTTTTGCTTTTGTTTCCACAGAAAATGAGAGGCTATGAATTTATTTTGAATTAAAAAAAATCAGATTTGATCAAGGAAGACCACCTGAGAAATCTCCAGTAGAAACAGATGGCACAGATGTCTGAGTTCCACATTCAGAACAGACTCAAAATGCTGCTTGAGATGACCAAGCCTCACAGGATACTCTAGTCAGGACTTGATCAAAATTCTAAATTTTCTTTAGGTCCCCATAAGATTATCAGTGCCCCCAACCAGCAGGAAGTAGCTTGGAAAACTATGCCCACAGTCCCAAAAAATGGACTATGGATACTTTCCTTTGTTTAGTTAGAATGTTGGTTACAAGCTGTTATGGCTAGTGGTCAGGAGAAAAGCTAAACAAAGCATATTAGATTCAGAGTTCTTTCTTTTTTACAAAAAAGAGGGGGAAGTGGTGTGGGAAAATGACCTGTATTCTGTCAATTATATTTTAAATAACCGCTGATTGGCCAGTAGCCAGGCAGAAAGAATAGGCAGGACAACCAGATAGGAAGTAGAGGCAGGTCAACGAGAACAGGAGAATTCTGGGAAGAATGAAGTCCTGGTCTGTAGTCATGACCCAGCCACAAAAGAAGTAAGATGTGACTGCCTTGCTGAATAAGGTACTGAGCCCCGTGGCTAGCATAGACAAGAATAATGGGCTAATATAAGTTATAAGAGTTAATAAGAAGCCTGAGCTAGCCGGGCGCTGGTGGCGCACGCCTTTAATCCCAGCATTCGGGAGGCAGAGGCAGGCGGATCTCTGTGAGTTCGAGACCTGCCTGGTCTACAGAGCCATTTCCAGGACAGGCTCCAAAGCCACAGAGAAACCCTGTCTCGGAAAAAAAAAAAAAAAAAAAAAAAAAAGAAGCCTGAGCTAATGGGCCAATCAGTTTATAACTAACATAGACATCTGTGTGATTTCTTTGGGACTTAAAGATTGTGGGAACTGGGCAGGACAGAAACCCCGACAACATTTTATTTATATGTGTGTGTGTGTGTGTGTGTATGTGTATGTATGTATATACATATATATAATACTTAATATATATTATATATACTTAATATATACACTTAAAAATATATGAATACAAATAAAATATAATAAAAAGTATATATATATATATGTGTGTGTGTGTGTGTATGATGTATATGTATATAAAAGAAAACAAGGAGCCACACCGACAATGGTTGGCATCAAATCCATCACAGTCATGTTGCTGAGTAAAAATGGGTAAAGAGCAAGAAAGTTGCAAACTACCAGAAAATGTGTGTACAACAGCCTCCTGGGCTAGTGAAAAGTGAAGCAGCTTTTTAGTTGGTGTCTTAATTCAATAATGGAAGAGACATTTCTAAATAATAATATAAAGCAAGCTAAAACCAGTTCCACGAATTATTATTTGCAGCTGGACAGTGGTAGCACATGCCTTTAATCCCAGCACCCAGGACGCAGAGGCAGGTGGATCGCTGTGAGTTCAAAGACATCCTGGTCTACAGAGCAAGTTGCAGGACACAGAGAAGAAACCCTGTCTCGAAAAACAAAAAAAACAAGCTAACAATTATTTGCTAAAACAGAAGAGAGAGAAGAGATTTGGAAAAAAGTTCATAGAACACAATGAATTTAACACAACAGCTACACACAGAGGAACGAGGAAGAATCCAGCAGGAGGATGTTCAACGATGAACTAAACACTCCCAACAAGTCTTTGCCAAATGTGTGAACCTACTTACTAAATGAGATTTGTGATTCAGCCCAGAATTTTGAATTTGCTCACTGTCAAAGCAAGGATTCCTGAATACTGGCAGCAATGTTTATTTAGGTCTGCAATCCCTGCTTTATCATCTTTGTTCTCTGACAAAGCACAAAAAGGCAAACAATAAATATTTGCAACCACAACAAATCAATGCTTTTGTCAAAAGGTGTCCACAAGCCCATTTCCTAGAATTCTGCAATTTTAAGGTTGAAAGAGTTCTTAGAAAAGATCCAGCCCATGGCATTACAATCTCCCTCCACAGAGCCGAGCCCCCATCAATCAAATGGATGACACCACTCCACTAGTAACAGAGTATTCAATAGTATTTATCAGGCAAAGACTCAACCTCTACCCAAGATAGGAAGGCCTCAACTCTAACAAAATCCAAAGGCTGTTCTGAACAACGCTCATTTGGTGCCCATTCTTTCTTTCACACTCTGAAGTCAGAAATCCCCCCAAACACCTTTCCTCTGTCTTTCTGTCAGATCACAGCACTTGTCTCCACATGTGCAGAACAGGCATTACTTACAAAGAGTTAAGGATCCCCTGCTTTCTCAGGCTTCCTCCTCACAGCCTGTTCCCCTTCTGGCTCAGGGTAGGAAATTATTTAATAAAAGATGGCATCCTTGAGGGCCTCTATCCTGTGAGCCTGCTCTGTAGAACTTTTCATTAGCCAGAAGATGGTTCGGCAGTCTATGCCCCCACACACCCACCTATTGACCAACATCAACATCAACAGCCAACATGAAACTAAAAGGAGAGAAACTCAAAGCGAATCCACTAAAATCAGGCACAAGACAAGGCTGTTCACTTTCTCCATATCTATTCAATATTGTACTTGAAGTTCTAGATAGAGTAATAAGACAACAAAAGATCAAGAGGATACAAATTGGAAAGGAAGAACTCAAACTTTCACTATTTGCAGATATGATAGTATACTTAAGTGACTCCAAAAAGTCTACCAAAGAACTCCTATAGCTGATAAATACCACCAGTAATGTGGCAGACTACAGGATCAACTAAAAAAAAATCAGTAGCCCTACTATATAGAAATGATAAAAGGGCTGAGAAAGAAATCAGAAGCATCACCCTTCACAACAGCCACAAATAACATAAAATATCTTGGGGTAATAATAATCAAAGAAGGGAAAAACCTCTACAACAAAAACTTAGTCTTTGAAGAAAGAAATTGAAGACATCAGAAAGTGGAAAGCTCTCCCATGCTCTTGTATAGGTGGGATTAACATAATAAAAATGACAATTCTACCAAAAAAGCAATCTACAGCTTCAATGCAATGCCCATTAAAATTCCAACACAATTCTTCACAGAACTTGAAAGAAAGATGTTCAACTTTATACAGGAAAAAAAAACACCACAGGAGAGCCAAAACAATCCTGTACAAGAAAGGAACTTCCAGAGGCAACACCAGAGCTGACATCTAGCTCTATAATAGTAATGAAAACAGCTTGGTATTCACATAAAAACTGATAGGTGAACCAATGGAATTGAATTGAAGACCGTGATATTAATCCACACACTATGAACACCTGATTTTTAACAAAGAAGCTAAAAGTATACATTGGAAAAAAGAAAGCATATTCAACATATGATGCTGACATAACTGGATATCAACATGTAGAAGAATGCAAACAGATCCATATCTATCACCATGCACAACTCAAGTCCAAATGGATCAAAGACAACAACATAAAGCAAATCACACTGAACCTCACAGAAGAAAAAGTGGGAAATAGCCTTCAATGTATGGGAAAAGGAGACCACTTCCTAAGCATAATACCAGTAGCACAGACACTGAGAGCAACAATAAATAAATGGGACCTCCTGAAATTGAGAAGCTTCTGTAAGGCAAAGGAAATAGTCAGTAAGACAAAACAGCAGCCTACTAAATGGGAAAAGATCTACACCAACTCTACAATGAACAGACGGCTGATCTCCAAAACATATAAAGAACTCAAGAAACTAGACATCAAAATAACAAATAATCTAATTTTAAAAAATGAAGTAAAGATCTAAACAGAGAATTCTCAACAGAAGAATCTCAAATGGCTGAAAGACACTTAAAAAAAATGTTCAGCATCCTTAGCCGTCAAAGAAATGCAAATGAAAACAACTCTGAGATTCCATCTTAAACCTGTAAGAATGGCCAAGATCCAAAACACCAATGATAGCTTGTACTGGAGAGGACGCAGAGTAAGGGGAATACTCCTTCATTGCTGGTGGGAGTGCAAACTTGTTCAGCCACTTTGGAAATCAGTATGGTGGTTTCTCAGAAAATTGGGACTCAATATACCACAAGACCTAGCAATAGCACTCTTGGGCATAAATACAAGAAATGCACACTCATACCACAAGGACATATGCTCAACTGTCTTCAAAACAAGATTATTTGTAATAGCCATAATCTGGAAACAACCTAGATGCCTCTCAACCGAAGAATGCATAAAGAAAATGTGGTGTATCTACACAATGGAGTACTACTTAACACTAAAAAACAATGATATCTTGAAATTTGCAGGCAAATGGATAGAATTAGAAAATAACATTCTGAATGAAATAACCCAGACCCAGAAAGACAAACATGGTATGTACTTACTCATAAGTTGATATTAGATGTAAAGCAAAGAATAGTCAGTTTATAGTCCATGATCCCAGAGAAGCTAGGTAACAAGGAGAACCTTAAAAGAGACATATATGTATTCCCCTGGGAAGGGGAAATAGACAAGATCTCCTGAGAAAATTGGGAGCATGGGGGTGGGGGAGGAGGGAGGTGAGAGGGAGAAGAAAAGGAGAAAGGGAAGAAAACATGAGGGAATGGGATGGCTGAGATAGTGGAAGGACAGAGAGGGAGAACAAAGAAAAATATATCTTGATTGAGGGAGCCATTATGGGGCTAGCAGGAAACCTGGCACTAGGGAAATTCCCAGAAATCCAAAAGCTACGACCCTAAGCAGTGGTGGAGTGGGTGCCTGAACTGGTCTTCCCCTGTAATCAGATTGATGACTACCTTAATTGTCATCATAGAACTTTCATCCGGCAACTGATGGAAGCAGATGCAGAGATCCACAATGAAGCACTGGGCTGAGCTCCTAAAGTTTAATCAAAGAGAGAGAGGAGCAATAATATGAGCAAAGAGGTCAAGATGATGACATGGATAGCCACAGAATCAGCTGACATGAACTAGTGGGAACTCACTGACTCTGGACTTACAGCAGGGGAATCTGTATAGAACCAAAACTAGACCTTTTGGGTGTGGGTGACAGGTGGAAGGCTGGGGCAGTCTGTAGAGCCACTGGCAGTGGGACCAGGATTTATCACTGCTTGAACTGGCATTTTGCAGTCCATTCTCTTTGAAGGGATATCTTTCTCAGTCTAGATATAGCACATAGGCCTTGATCCTGCCTCAAAGTGATGTGCCAGACTTAACTCCCATGAGGGGTGGATGGGGGATGGGGTGAAAGGAAGATGGGAGGAGCCAAAGGAGGGGAGGGAGTGGGAACTGCGATTGATATGTAAAATGAGAAAAGAATGTTTTAAAATAAAAAATAACTTTAAAAAAAGATACGAAATTATTCTACTCTCACTCTAGACTCAAGTCTTGGCAAGATACCAATGTTTCTTCTTACCCTACTGTTCTGCTATTCATGAAAGCACAAACAAGTGGACTGAGTACCCTACACTCTGGATAACAGCTCCATCTCTGACTGGTAGCTACATCTCTGTGAGGTCTACACAGTACCACAATTAGGGAATGTGTCAGCTCCCATCAGAGAGCATCCTCTGACCTCCAGTTTTTTATAAAAAAGATTTCTACTTCTATGTAATTCATTTTTAATTTTACATGTATTTGTGTGAGTGGTACATATACCATAGCCTATGTGTGGAGGTCATAGGACAATGCTCAGAGGTCAGTTCTCTCTTCCCACCAAGTGGCTCCTGGGAGTCAAACTCAGGTTGTCAGCCTTGGCAAGAAACACCATCATGGTGGCTCCTATCTAGTTCTAAGAAGACATTCTTTCATGGTTGATTCACTTCTATTTTCCCTTTATTTTTTTCATCCATTCATTTTTATCCCTGTAAACACCTTATTCCAGGTTTCCCCCCCATAGAAATAAATCATCTACTTTACCAGCTCTCCAGAGACCAATAACCATCATAAATACTGACAAGTGTCACTGAAAATAAATAAACACCGAGTCTCATGTGCAAGGTACTCAGGTCCAGAGAAAACGAGAAGACAAAAAGTATTACATAGAGATTATGAAGGTATTCAAGAATCAAAAGAAAACCTAACAGTTCCTCTATAAACATCCCCATGAGATGGGATTCACTGTGGGCTCACAGCTCCACAACACATCTGGACAACTTCTGACCTGAAATAACGTAAGTTAGTAGCTACTAATATCACGGCTCTGCTGTTCTGAAATATGCTCCATTTGAAATGCTGGCTACTACCTAGAGAAGAGCTGCTTTCAGCACAGCTAAGATTACTTTCTGTACAGGCCTGGAAACAAGTAAAACCACTAACATGAAAATCTCCCCAATTATGTGAAGCCAAAAACACAAGATATAACTTAAATATACCTCCTGACTTCCATCTCAGATACAAGAAGATAGAAATATCATTTTTTTTAAAGGAAGAAATTTGTTTTCCACATAATTTAACAAAAGGACATGGAAATAAGGGGAATATAATTAAATGTCATTGTATTTAAAAAGTTAAAAGTTGCCTTATTCCCTATTAAATATTGGCTGACAAGCCTGTTATTTAATTGCCTACAAACGAGAGCTTCTTTAAATAGCACCGATTAAAACCCCACTTTCAGCATCAGCCTGTGCACAGGGGTGGGGAGCTTGATTCAGAATGAACTTAGAAATGACAAAGCAAACTGCTTTATCAAAATTTCAACTAATGTGAAACAAAGAGAAGCTAGGAAGGGGAATAAACCTCCTGCCATCAGCCATCGGTAAGGCAGCTGAGGCAGGGGAGGCGGCCAGATCCCAGACATCTGTCTCAGAGTCAGAGGCTGCTCTGAAGGGTATCGGGATGAAGCATCTCATCCCAGACATCCAGAGATACTGGGAACCAAAGCACAAGACGTTCCTGAAACCATACTCTCCACCAAAAGAAAACTATCAGTCTAGTCAAGTGTGGCTCATACATAATTTACCCCTGGGAGCTAACACATTCCCCTTGCCTCTCCTGTCAGGGTCTCAAACTCAGTGTGCCTAAAATAGAATATAGAATCTCTTCCTCAAACCAATTCTTCCTGGTGACTTCCTTCTCTCTGCATCACCAATTACACCAGTCTTGAAGGCCTAAGATGACTTCTCCATGTTCCTCTGCCTCAGTCAAACACCAGTCAGTCTCCAGGGAATCAGCACAGCTAGCACGGAGGGGCTAAACTGGAGCACAGTGAAAGCATCTGACCCACACCTCCTCACTGTCCCTGAAACTCAGCTGCAGACACAGAGAATTACACCTCCTGTGGGGCCAAGGAGCTGAGGCTCAGAGGTAAGTGGTTTAAGTACTTGACAAGGCCATGAAGCTGACAGGGAGCATATCTGAAACCGGAGATGCCTGCACCTTCAAAGCTGTGTTGGCCACAGAGCCACAGCTCACACTTCCTGTGTTCTTTCCTCACAACCCCGTGTCAGCCGTCAGTAGCTTTGAGGTCAACTTCTGAAATGTGCCCTGCATAGGAGAGAGTTAAACTTCTAGAACGTTACCTTGTTCATAATATTCTTCTCCCCTTACCATCTTTACATGCTACTCAAACACAGGTATCCTATACACAAGTTCTCCCACAACCTGGCTTTTCCACGGTCTGATGAAAACATGCAACTTCACTCGTGTTCCTCTTCTTCCTTTTCATTTATTCTTTGTACCTTTCACATCACTCATCACTCATCCCCATCCCATTAACTGCCCTGTCCCTGTGTCACTCTTTACCAGTCTCCACAAATCCACTACACTGCATTTCCTAGCTATGCTTGAGCAACTGACACTCCTAGAACACTGTGCCAGAGTCCGCAAGGCCCAGCTCAAATGACATCTTTCTTAAGTTTCCCTCATGAGGAAAAAATCAAAAGCTGTGTTGCTTCTGTTAATGTTCACTGCAGCAATGGAAGTCTAAGAAACGTCTGTCTGACAACCCACAGAGATGGGTGCTATTGCTGTTTACTATCTCTAAGTTATAGGCAGAGAATCCAAACCTGGAGATGTGGCATTACCCAGAGCTCCACTGCTTGAGGAGGTCTGAATGAGAATGACCCCATACGTCAGATCAAGGGTTCAGGCATATCTTAGAGGTTGCAATGGTTTGTGCCCTATAGTTTTGAAGTCATGCTGTGTGAAATTTCAGGTTTAGTTTACACTAATTCTATTTGTATGTGTGAGTACCTGTATATACCTATGTGCACCATGTATATGCATGGTGCCCACAGAGGTCAGAAGAACGTATCAGATTCTCCTGAAGACGGAGTTACAAGGGACTGTGAGAGGCTATGTCAGTGCTGGCAAAAACACGCAGGTCCACTATAAGAGCAGCAAGGACTCTGAACCAGAGCCATCTCTTCAGCCCCTACATCAGACTTCAGACTAGTCTTTGTCAGACTGTCTCATCACATGCAGCATGAGAAAAGGAAACGGCTCAGATCTTGTTCGATCACCTGGTAGGTCCTTGTCTTCCTGTCCCACTGGATAGCTCTCACGTCATTCACTGCCCAGATACCATCAACACTTTGTTTTAACTCTCCTAGTCCTGAGTAGTTATTACCTCAAATTACTTGGAGCATTTATTTGACTTCATGTCTAGAATACCGTCAGCTAGAGTTACCTTATTCTATCTTCAGTGACTCACAAGACACTACTATGCCCATTCCACAGTTGAAGAGTGTCCAGCTTCAAGAGCCCAACGTCACTCTGCTAGGACATGTCAGGGCTGACTGACTCTAGAGACAACCTCCATACTACACTGCTCCCTTTCTCCTGCTACTTGTTAATCAGCAGGCTCTTTGCCACTAAAAGGGCTAGAAAAAATGGAAGACGATTGCAGGTAAATGGCTGACATGATGAACTAGCAGCCTGGAACACAATCTTCCCCAGGGATCAGAAGGCTCAGCAAGAGCAGTTGGAGAGGAATGAGCAATACTTAAACTCCCTTTACTCTCAGCACACGGGGTCATTGCCAGCTCTTCAATTGCTCTCACAGAGCTGTGCTGAGAGAGACTCACCCGTGCTGCTCCTGCCTACTATAGCAGCCTGCAGCAGGAAAATTATACAGGAGAAATCTTGGAAAAAAAAAATAAAAATAAAAACGTTCTTCTTTGAGGCTTGGAAGAAGGGAGAAAATAGAAAGAATTCTCAAAAGAGAAGAAATTTATAAATACTATAAAAATGAAATAAATCCTGTAAATGTGATATCAAAAGATTAATAAGAGGAGGCAATAAAAATGAATTATAGGCAGATAAAATAAATTAAAATCTGTCTTTTCCCCCACACCTGCTGTGAATCCCCCCTCCCCGCTTCTATTTACCTGGAACTCAAGAGAAGATGAATGCCTAAAGAAACACAATGACCCCAGAAACTATGTCTCTTACCTGAGAACAGCCATGTGGTTGGTTGGGGGTCCCTTACAAAATATGCTAAGTAAGAATGCAGTCTGGAGGACACCAGAATGAAACAAAACCAAAAGACATCTGGAAAGTAACTGAAATAAATCACAGACTACTGAATGCAGCAGGTAAAGACTGAAAGGTGCTCACTCATTCAACTAAACGGCTATTCATGACTTTTTCAAGAGCATGCTCAATCAAATGATGGAATATAAACCAAATTTTACTAAACGGGTTTCAAAGAGGCAGAAAAGGGTAAGTGATAAACATTAAAAATTGGTATAAATGGAAAGATAGGTAAGACAGTAAACAAATAGAATTGTCACTTGAATGGAGATAAGTGTAAGTTTGGAATGATTTTGATCAGCAAGGAAGAAATCTGAGATTAGGGATACAAATGAAGGAGCAGATGATGAGGGGCAGGTACTAAGGTGAGGCAGAATGACTGGCATTGGGCAGTAGGACGGCTGCCTACCCAGTGAAGAAGAGGCCACAAGTGTGCATGTGGAGACTGGCCTGTGCTCTGTAATCTCCTCTTTAAAATGGGAGTTAAGGTTGCCTGAGTATAGAGAAGGCAGCAGATAGAACAGAGAAACTCATGAATATTTCAAGACACATTTGTGAAGATGGAAGAGGAGCCTGACTACAGATGGAGCACACTTGTTTTCGGGGAATTCAACAGCCTGGGTGTGTGGGTTCAGAAGGGGCAAACACAACTGATACTTCACTCTGAACCCCATCCTTTCATCCTCTCCAATAAACAGAACGTTCACTGAGTCCCCTCTGTGTGCAGGGACTTCAGGATAATACCATGCAAGACAAAGTCCATACAGTATTTGATAAGAGAAGACAGAAGCAGAAGAAAATCAACACAATGGCGATGAATGGTTTCACTTGTGTGTGTGTGTGTGTGTGTAGGCATGCTCACTTGTACGTGTGTGTGTGTGTGTGTGTGTGTGTGGTGCACTGTGTGTAGGCATGCTCACTTGTACACCTGTACTTGTGTGTGTGTGGTGTGTGTGAGTGTGAGTGTGTGTGTGTGTGGTGCACTGTGTGTAGGCATGCTCACTTGTACACCTGCACTTGCAGAGGGCTCAGGTTGGTGTTGGGTGTCTTCCTCCATCACTCTATACCTTCTTTTTTTGGAGACAGGGTCTCTCAGGGAACCTGGAACTCAGCTTTGACTAAAGTAGCTAACCAGTAAGCCCAAAGGACCGTCCTGTCTCCACAACTCCAAAGATGGGGTTACAGATGCACATTGCTATATCTAACTTTTATGTGGGTGCTGGGGATCCCAAATTAGATCCTCAAGTTTGTGCAGCCACTGAGCCATCCCTTGGCCCCACAACAGCAATGAGTGTTTTATACAGGAAGAGCTCAGAGAACTGCCTAAGATTAGATTGGGAGAGCTCTTTGAGAAGTTAGTACTTGAGACTTGGAGAAACTTCAGTTGCCCAGAAAAGAATGCATATGCGAAATGCCTTCTAGGAAGTCTGAAATATAATAATCACATCACTTGAAAAGATCTGAAGCCAAATCCTAAAATGTAGAGTACAACAAGGTCCCGGATGTATTCAGGTGAGGCCAAGTTTCTGCACAGCTTGTTAAGACTTCGGAATTTGAGTCTAAACGCAATAGCAGTCTTCACTTGCAAAACAGCAGCATAGCAATGGTGTGCAAACCAGAAGCAGTCAGAAAGCTGGGGGCTAATTAGAATTTACTCAATAAAGGAGGGCAGTGTGGGTGAAGACAGAGACAGCGAGGACAGACAAAAGAAACAGAACACATTAGCAAACTCTAAAATCCTTTACAATCTATGCACAGGATATGAGAAACGAGGATAAGGAGGAACAGAGGATGTTCCAATATCTAGGGAAATAAAATGATAGTGAGTAATACCAATAACTGAGGAGCAGGTTTGGCAAGGGGCTTTTTAGAATGCTGGGCCAGAAATACCTGTGAAGCAGCCGAAGATAAGCACATGTATTGGTTCCTTTTCTACTGCTGTGGTAAAACACCAGGCCAAAGCAACTTAGAGAAGACGAGTTCATTTTAGCTATGGTTCCAGAGACTGAGAGTCCATGACAGCAGAGCAAAGATGTGGTGGCAGGAGGAGGACACTGAGGACTCACACCCTGACCCACAAACAGGAAGCAAAGAGTGCAAACTGGGAAGAGTGGGACATCGAAAGCCACTCCTATTGAGACAGTTCCTCTAGCAGGGCCACAACAGCACCACTAACTGGGGACTGCGTGCTCAGATGCCACAGATAACGGGGACTCTCATTCAAGGCAACACAGCACTTGAATACACATTTAGGTGTGGAGCTCAGAAGACGTCTTTATAAAGACAAACAAAATCTTATAACGGGACATCTAGAGATGGAACAGAAGACAGTATGGGCAGGTGAGATCATTCAGGAGAGGGCATGACATGAGAAGAGAGCCTAGGGCAGAGAACTCCCTCCCCCTAAAGGAAGGGGTCACAGAGAACGAGAAGGGGAGTAGCAAGGGGAGAAAGAGAGAGGAAGGAGAAGCAGTTGGGAAGGCAGAGACAATGGGGAAATGTGTCTCCCTGTGGTAAGAAAGGTCATGAGAAACTGCAAAGCCAAGAAGTACAGTAAAAGGAATGAGCCAGAGCAAGTGTGGAAGAAGAATAAATTACAAGTGCTAGCGGGCGGCACATACCTACAATTCCAGCACTTGAGACAGGAAGTACTAAGGCCATGGCCAGCCTGGGCTACAAAGAAAGACTCCATGGAACTGAGGGTTGGCGGAGAAAGAAAAGAAGGGGAACAAAAAGGAGGAAGAAATAAAAAGCATCTAAACAGGAAAGGAAGAAGAAAATTGTCTTTTTACAGATGACATGATCTTTTATATAGAACACTAGAATAGTTATACATAAACAACACAGAAGTGTTAGAACCATAAAACAACTTCAGCAAAGCTGTCAGACAGAAAAAGAATTAACAAAACAAGCTGTACTTCCATACACAGAATGAACAATATATAAGGAAACTAAGAAATCAATCATGTAAGACGACCAAAAAACATAAATATTTATGAATAAATTTAGGTAAGTGAGACAGATGTGATCCATAAAAACCACAAAACAGACAGGAAGACGCCATGTGCTCAAGGATTGGAAGACAACGCTGTTAAAATGGCCACTGTACAAAGCAGTCTACCAAGTTCATGCAATCCCTGTCAAGATCCCAATGGTATTTTCTGTAGAAATAGGAGAATGCCACATCAGAACTGATATGAAATCTCAAAGAGCCTGAATGGCCAAAATAATCTAGCAAAATAACAAAGTTGGAAGCTTCTCGCTTAATAATTTCACTATTTCTTGAAAGTCTATAATAATCAAAATGTGGTTCTGGAATACAAATGTATATACATGTACATGGACCAGAAAACCTAGAGGTAAACCTCCATTGTAAATGGTCAAAATATCTTCTACAAAAGTCCCAAGACCAAACGGCAGAGAAAGAATACTTTTCTATAAATAGTGACAGCTTGATATCTACATGCAAACAGTAAGGCTGTACCTTAGTATTATACCATATACACAATTAAACACAACAGCCTAAACGTGACCTAAAACTATACAGCTCCTAGAAGCAAACATGGGGGAAAGCTTAGTGCCATTGGATTTGACAATAAATCCTTGGATGTGAGAGTAAAAGCTCAGGCGAGGGCTGAGGAGATGGCTAGGGTGGTAATGTGCATGCCCTGAACGCATGAGGACCTAAATATGGAACCCGTGCACTCACGTGAAACACCAGTGTGACAGCTGCAATCCTAGCACTGACAAGCAGACACAGGGATAACAAGAACCTGCCGGCCAGCTAGTGTGACCCAGTCAATGAGCCCTGGGGCTGATGAGTAACGGTCCCCAAAAATAATGTGGGGGGCAATTAAGGAAAACATCCAACACTGACTTCTGACCAACATATATATGCAGAGACATTCACCATACACAAATCTACCCAAAGCACGGGCAACAAGAACAAAGACAGACAATGGGACATGAACTTTAAAAGCTTCTGGACACCCTAAGACACAACAACAAATTGAAAGGCCAACATATACAATGAGAAAAAAAAAACTGTGAATGATGTATTTCATAAGGGGTTAATATCTAGAATATATAAAGAATTCATACAATTCAACAACAAAGTTCAATTAAGAACTGGGCAAAGAGCTTTGCAAATTTTTCTCCGAATATGAAATATAAGAGGCCAAAAAGTATGTGAAAAAAATCTATATTTTTAGAAAAATGAAAATCAACACCACAAAACCCATCACTGATGTGGGAGTGTCATATATCAATCTGTTGATTTCATTGGCTAAGTAATAAAGAAACTGCTTGGGCTCATAGCTTAGAACATAGGTGGGTGGAGTAAACAGAACAGAATGCTGGGAGGAAGAGGAAGTGAGCTCAGACTCCACAGCTCTCCTCTCGGGAGCAGACGCCTCAGAGAGATGCCATGCTCCGCTCTCCCAGGCAGAGGCACGCGATGAAGCAAGCCGCCAGGGTAGACATGCTGAACCTTTCCCGGTAAGACCGGTGCTCACAGATTATTAGAGATGGGTTGATCGGGATATGAGAATTAGCCTGTAAGGGCTAGAGCTAAAGGGCCAAGCAGTGTCTAAAAGAACACAGTTTGTGTGTTGTTATTTCGGGTAAAACTAGCCGTGCGGGCGGCTGGGGAGCTGGGGACGCAGCCCTGCCGCCCATATTACTACACATAACAACCAAACATAAGTTAATGCAGATGTAGAGAAACTGCAACTATTTTGCACTATGGTAGTACTGTAAAGATGTTACCAAAAACATTTTGAAGGCTCCTTAAAAAAAACAAAAATAGCAATTCTTAACATATGATCCAGCAGCCATTCTTCTAGGTTATGTCTCTAAAGGAACTGTAAAAAGAATCTAAGAGGTATTTGCTCTCCCAAGGTCACTGCAACGTTATTCACAATGGCCAGCAGACAGAAGTAACCCAATCTCCACTGAGAAATGAGTAAAGTATGACGTACACGTGCAGAGAAACAGTAATTACTCAACCTTTGAAAAAAAACCTGACATCCTATGATGTGGATGAATATTAAGGACAGTGTAGAAGTGCAATAAGACAGTCAGTCACAAAAGAGCAAACACTGTATGATCCTGCCTACACTGCATGTCTCATATCAGTCAAACTCATGGAAAAACAAACGGGCTGGTGGCTTCGAGGAATGAAGGAAAGAAAACAGGGAGAGCTCAATGAGTAGTTTCAGTTTTGCATAAACAAAGGAGTCCAAAAAATCTTTTGCATAACAACATGAGTATACTCAACAACACTGACCTGCACATTTGCTCACGAAGGATCAAAGTATTCAGAAGAAGTGTGAAAAAGAGAAGAGGGAGACCCTAGAGCTGCATCTGTGCCTGTAACCTTGGATTTCAAGGGTGGGGAAGGAGCACTTAAGGCCTTCAGTCAAGCTGTTTCAAACCTCCTTCAGAGTGAGGCCTCTTCATGCTGGAGAACCAAAGGGTCTTTTAAAACAATGAAGACTTCAGGGAGTATCAGAGGACCTCTGAAGACACAGTGAGCTCTCCAGATCTTCACCTGGTGGGGACGGGGCACCCCCAGTGAGCCAGCATCAGTGTGCTTAGAGGCCCTGCAGTCTGTACAGATTCCCCTGAGGCCCAGGTTAGAAACTGGAAGAAAGGCCTGCTAACTCTTTCCTTACCTTACAGATGCTAAGCTGTGCAGATACTAGCTAAGAGAGCTTGGTGCCTAGCTCTGCGAGTACTTGCAAGGAAAGAACCACTCCGCTGCAGATTATCAGACCACACACTACAGTGTCAAGTTTTTTGTCAGCAGTAAACTGAACACTCATTAGAAGTGTGGATCTCTTTTCCAATACAATTCCTACCTCTTCCCTGTCAGCAAAGCAATATGGAATATATCTGGATTTCTGTGTTGGTATACATATACGTAGCACTTGGTTACATAATTATAAGACTACAATTAGGTTGATTTCTTAAGATTTTATGATTTTTATACAACAACAACAACAAAAAAAAAACCCTGCTTATGTAAACTTACCATACAAAGCCAGAAGAGAAAATCTGGCACTTTCTTCTCCTGCTATGTCTGAAGGCTGATATAACACATGATACACTGAATTCCTTATTCAAACACAAAGGAGATAGATGAATTACAATTTCAATTTACTACTTACTTGGGAGAGGACTTTATTCTGTCCAGAATGGGTCCTGATCTCTTCAACAAAGAAAGTGAATAAAAACTGCTTTCTTTCCAACCTCACTAAGCACATGCATTGATGTGTAAGTGTTACAGCTATAATTAACTATACAGTTTCATATGCTTACTTCTATAGGACAGCTTACAAGAAGCTTTTGCCTTTTTATTTGAATAACTTTGTTTAGCTACCATATTTTATAAAGACATGCAGCTGAACAAAATTGCAACACAGGCCCTTTGAATCATTCTATAGTGGAATACAGAAGGGGTGGGGCTGTCAATATTTACCAGTGCTTTCCATAGAGCCAGTGACCTCCCCACGTCAGAAAGCAGAGCCCAGCTGTAGTTTTCTTCCAGTGATTTCGAAGTGTTCTAAAGAATGCAGTCATCTTCTCCTACACATTTGATAGGCGGGAAAAGGAAAACAAATTACCCAAGATATGCATGGAGCATCTAGTAGTCATTCCTCTATGGTCTCCCCTCCCCTTTTCCTTTCGTTTTCTCTTATCCACTTCTGCTGTGGTTCTTCTCCTCTTTCCCTGTCTAGTAACATCATCAACATCTCTCATCCACTCACAATCTTCACTTCCTTCTTTATTCACGTATTTCTATCTCCACTCTCCTCCTTCCTTATCCAATCACCTTTCCCTATCCATATCAGAAGGAAGGAGGAGGGAGTTAAGTGGAGAAGATTTCCAGGCTTCTTCTGATGTCTGTCTTCACTGTTCCACTACACCACTGTTGAGTATTTGTCCATCACATACGAGGAATTCAAAATACCAGCAACAGCTTATTCAAAACAGAAGAAAACACCAGGTCTTTGATATGAAAATGAGCACAGAACATGCATACAAAGCTCAATGCACATGGCTAAGTTTTTTATGCTCATCTTACTAATCAAAGACATGTAAATTACAAAGAGCTATTATTGTTCCCATATAAAATTCAGTTTTAAATTATCATTCACTGATTTCACCGATGACAAAATACAAGAAAGGTATTCTTGCCTACTCCTGTAAGGAAGGTAAATTAGCTCTATACGGAAAAACAAAATGGCTCAATATATTTATTCTGTTTTTATATGGCATCATTTGATGATATTTATATTTATCAATATGTTACCTAGCTTATCCACTAAAGTAAACCCTGAGAATGTAGGGCTTTGGTCACTGCTAGAACCTCCACACCAAGTAAGATCTGGCACATGATGGGTATTCTAGAAACATCTATCAAGTGAGTGAGTCATATAACAATTCAGCTTCTTAAATGGAGAATTTTCAGAAATGTACAAAAAAGCAACTCAAAATACAAAGTAAGTAAACATAGCACGGTAAAAGATAATCTATAACCAGCGTTATCCCAATTATGTTCAAACAGTTCCACCAATCAAAATCCCAATAAACAAAAGCAGAAATTTTACAAAATTTCCTCTAAGTTGTAGGATGGTAAATGATATCTTAAAATTGCAACGTACATGCAATGCTAAGTTTTCTAAAATAAAAAATTATCTAAACAGATGAAAATATTCCTCCCTTTAAATATTTTCTCCCTTGGTTAAAATCCCTCCCATAGGAAGAAACATCCACATTGCAGACATCAATGAAGCGATCCAGGCTAGTGCACACAAAGTCCCAAAGGACCATGTAATCACTGACCTCTCCCCATCAGGCCCTAAACACTTATACATTGACGAGGTCTTTAAGAGACAACATCTGCTCTGTGTTAAGCGCAAGGGCAGGGAAGGGTTAAGTCCCACTCTCAAATGCTCATAATTGTTAAATCCCTAAGTGCAGTACAACCACATGAGCTAAGTTGCAACACAGTAAGATAAAGGTTGGGAGATGAGGACAGAAGTCCACAAACACTGGCCTAAGTGGGATGGACCTGCAGGGCCAGACAGAGCCCTACAAATCAGGAGTCCACAAACACGGGCCTAACTGGGATAGACCTGCAGGGCCAGACAGAGCCCTACGGATCAGGAGTCCACAAACACGGGCCTAACTGGGAATGATCTGCAGGGCCAGACAGAGCCCTACGGATCAGGAGTCCACAAACACGGGCCTAACTGGGATGGACCTGCAGGGCCAGACAGAGCCCTACAAATCAGGAGTCCACAAACACTGGCCTAACTGGGATGGACCTGCAGGGCCAGACAGAGCCCTACGGATCAGGAGTCCACAAACACGGGCCTAACTGGGATGGACCTGCAGGGCCAGACAGAGCCCTACGGATCAGGAGTCAGAGGGAAAGAGTTAGGAAGACGCTAAGGCCTGAGAATCTGTGTCTCTGAACTTCTAAGTGAATCTCCTAATTCCAAGTGAAATGGCATTAGGATGTAGAAATAATGGGGCAATAAGGGTGTTGCCCTCATAATAGGATTAGCACCTCTCTAAGAAGAGACACCAGCCAGATGTCACATCCCATCCACAACCCTCCCTATGAAGACACAGCCACAAGACAGCCACCTGCAAACTAAGAAGAGTGTACCACACCAGGGCAACCATCTTGGAGTCATACTTCTACTTTGCACATTGTGAGAAATAAACTTTTGTTATTTAAGCCACCCCAGTTAGAGCTACCTGAGCAAAGTATACAAAGACCATAAATATATTTGTGTGCGTGGGGTAAAGGCTACATACAAAATGAATACATACACATATATATGTATCAAATTATGTTTTGAAAAACATAGAAAGGCAGTAGACTGAGGAAGTAATTTCTCTTCTCACCCATGACTAAGACTCCTATAACAAAACATAGTAACAAACAAACAAAAAGGACATAAATCTATGTGATGAGTTTTACCTGACAACGAACCTTCAGAAATAAAACCCTATGTATGTTAAATTTGATGAAGAGTAGCAAGTTGTACAGAAACATGACAGAACAAGGTGCCATGACAACAGGTCTGTTAGTTCAGGTCCTCGCGTGGCTTTTCATCTTAAGAAATAAAGGTGATCATTTCCTGCAGGCATAAGATGAGGGCCTTATACAGGAAGTCCGCTTCAGGTTAGAAGAGCAACAACTTCCTGCTTCTGCTGTTTCCTCGACTGCCAGTGTACTATGTTGGAGATTAACACGCCTAAGCACCATCAATAGAGTGTAAGTACAGGATAGCTTCTAGAACACTGGTTCTCAGTCTTTAGGGTCCTTACTAAACCTTATTAGAAAGCAGAAAATATGCTGGAATTGTGTATTCTTAGTTATTACCTCCCTTCCCCCAAACCCCTTTGTTCCAGAACTGAGTATCATCTCATATTTAGTTCGTTAGCAATTACTATCATAATTTAATGTAGGTGATAAACACACCAGACTTCGAAAAACAATAGTTTAAAGATAAAAGATGGGAGTGGAGGGAAGATATGAAAAGACTGAGTCCACACTAAGGGCTTTGGACATTATGCTGAAGACAACAGAAAGAAAAAAAACTTGAGATTTTTAGCAGATAAAGGACATAATCATATCTGAGCTGCAGAATAAAAAGACTGTGAGAACCTGAAAGGTAAAGCTGAAGTGGAGGGAGGGCTGGGGGGAGAGGCTGCCATAATGTCTGGTCAACTAAAGGGAGGAACAAGAGTCCTCTTGTCTCAAGGGAGGTCGCGATCTGGCAGCACTTGGTGACCAACTGATTGCAGGAGGTGCGAGATGAGGAAACAAGCCAGGGTTTGTGCTTAGGCAATGGACCAGAATGAGATTTCAAGCCTTTGATTGATATTGCAGGTTTGTGGGAAAACAGTGTGCGGCTAAGGAGTCTCTAGACTGTTACACCTGCCGGGCACTCTCAAGGGAACCCACACAGATGTCTGGACTTGGCTGTTTGGAAACAGGAGAGATTGGACACAAGCTACAGAACTGGAATTCACGTCTGTGAAAGCAAAGTATGCGGGTTGCTAAGGGCATCCAAGTGAAGGGTAGCATGGAAAGACCATGTCAGTCGAGGGCACTCTGAGAGGATGGTCTTTACAAGCCACCCCTTCCCCAGCAACTCCCTTTTTTGTCATAAATGATTCATCTGTCACTGAAGGACGGGGAATACGCAGGCGGCCTAGTGTGCAAAGAGGACTGGTCCAGCTGCCTGAACTAAATCCCAGCGTTGTCACTCACAGGTAGTTGGACCCTGGGTAAGTCAATTAACTTCTTCACTAGCAAAACGAAGAAACACCGTCTGCCCTGATTACTTAATTTGGCTGTGAAATCAGCTGTGATGGGGTTGTGACAAAATCTGTACATGTTTCCATATCTAATCTGTCTTCACAAATATGTACGACATTAACAGTGTATATTCCCTTCTCAGCAGCCAGAATGTTCATTCTCATTAGCGTCAGTTAAAAACTCTCAATTCCATGTTTAAATCAGCATATATTTCCCTTTAAAGCGGGTTGTCCCCAACCGCATAAGCTCCCAAATTCTAACTGTGGCCCCTCTCCTGACCGGGAAGGTGAGGATTTTCTCACTGAAGCAGAGCTCCTTGGGGGGTTCTAGCCATCTCCATCAGCAGAACCTAGAAAACGGAATGAATGAACAGACCCGCCCATCAAATACTACTGGTTCCGTTTCTGTTCCGGAGGACCCCACTGCCCAAGGGGGTGGTGACTGAGGGGGCCACAGATTAGGGACAGCTCTGGGACTCGAACCAGCACACCTGACCCACAGGGACCAGAGGCGTGCGCGCCACGCCGGCCCGGCCCAGCCCCCTTCTCCCACCGTGCCGCAGCCAGCAACTGCGCGGCCGATCCCCGGGCGCCAGGCGGATTCCCGGGACGCCCCGCTCAACCCAGCCGCCCGCGACTGCACCCCACACCCAGGTCACACACACCCAGCGGCCCGCACCCGCTCCCCGAACTCACCGCTACCCGCCGCTCGGCGCCCGGCCTTTCCTGTGTGCTCTCGCGAAACTCTTCCTCCCTTCAGCGGGAAACTGTGACCGCTGCCCTCGGGTTCCGAGGCGGGGCTGCGCGGGCTGGGTGGAGCCGAGCCCTCCAGTGGCCTCGAGGGGTCACTGCCCTCTCTTTCTGTTCTCCCACTTCCTCATTCTTTCAATCTCTCATCCCTCTACCCTTCTATCGCCAGCCCATCGTTTCTGGAAAGTTCACAATAAATAACACGAACAGTTTTACAATTTGGAACTAAATCAGAAAGTAATGAAAGGAGTAAGACAAGTTTAGACAGTGGTAAAAGAAAACCACACCGGTTGATGAGTTTGGGGGTGCTGTGTTAAGTTAAACAGTGGAAGTTTGAACTCCCCAAAAGCAGAAAGAAGAGGATCAGGTCAGAATGCACAAAAGACAGAGCAGGTCACAGGAGCCTCAAACACAAAATCAGAGATGAACTAGGCCAGTGTGAGGGAGGCAGAGAGAGGTAGAGATAAGGAGAGTGATGAGGCTGAAGAGGCCATGGAGATGTAGGGGCACCAGAAAATGTGTCTGCTCAAAATACAAAGACTTCTGAACTGAAGATGAGGGACAGATGCAGGGGAGCTTCCTGATTTCCTCAGTTTGCTTAAACCCAGGCAGCTAGTTACAAAGACTGTATCTTGCCACTATCAGGGAGAAGTCAACAAAACAGTACAGACTTTGCTACAAAGAGACGTTGTGGAAGTCTATCTTGAGGGCATGACGTGGCCATTGGTGTCTTGAAATGGGAACAGCTGTGCTTACTCACCCACAATCGTCACAAGATCAGACACATTCACATTCAATCCCTACTGGCCCGCCTCTTAGAAGAGATACAAGCAAGGAAAGGTTGCTGGGGCCAAGAGGTCTGAGGAGTGTTGGGGACAGCAACTTCTTTGGTGCTGTTGTCTTCTGTGTGCCGCCCATGTTCCTGCTGGTCGTCCCTCACCCATGTGGCTCTAAGTAACCTCGATCAAATTAGTTGATTCACAAATGTAGACTTCGGGGGGATCATTTCTATGGAGTCTGTCCTTGTCACCCTATCTAACGAAAATGGGCTTTTATTCACTGGTGTCTCCCAAGGGAAAGTCAACAGGAACTGAATTTATTCCCAGCCAAATATGGCCATAGTTTGGGAGACATATTCAAGTTGCCCTGAATGACATGTTCCACTGTGGAACAGGTTAGTTGAACATTTATAATCACAGAATAAAATAAAGTCATAATTTAATTTGGGATGTCAGATTGGAAGGTTACAGCAAAGTAGAGCAATCTCTTCCATGGGTTTCAGATGCTGTGTGACGACCTTCCTAGAGTTGGGTGGGCAGAAGCTTTCAGTTGTATCACTCCTAATGTCTTACCTAGTAGACATAAACATGGGTCAGGAGAGGGCTTGGTGGTAAATGGCTATTGAAGGTGAGAAATGATCCTTTGGGCTATTCATCTGCGACACCCCATCTCTCCATTGTGAAGTTTTAAAGTCTGCTGGTCTGTCAACTCTGGAACACCAATGCATCTTTTTTCTTAGAACTTTAGTCTACAGACAACAAAGGCTAAACACTGAGGACAGCTTTAGGTCCTCATCAGCATTAGGAACATTACTTAATGAACAAATCTTTATCTGCCATGTATTTACCTTCCCCTAAATTGCTGCCAATAAAAAAAAATTCAAGATCACCTCCCCACTTAGTCTCCTCTCTAAATGCTATTGTTCTTTGTTGCAAGTGCTAGCTATCTAAGCCAGAGTCCTAAGCCACTGCTTTGAGCTTTCTGCTGGTGTTCGAATGTTAAGAATTCTGCTTATTTCTCCTTGTTAATCTGTTTTTTTCTTTTTCTTCCTTTTTTTTCTTACAATATTTTTTTACAGGAGTCTCCCTCACTGATAGAGAAATTATATTCCTTTCCATGCAGAGGAAAATGTTTTAGACTTGCCATTAGTGGAATAGGATTCAATCAGCAGAATTGGGGCATCTCTAGTAACAGTACCAGTGAGAAGATTCCAAACAAAAAGCTACATGAACACAGCTGATGCCAACTTCCAGACAGTTTAAATTCGGTACCAGCAACCCCCATATTCACGTGGGGATCAATCCAAGCAATACAGCTTTCTTCTTCTTCCATCTCTCTATCAACCAGCATCAGTGGAGAGGTGTGTGACGGGCCTCATGGAGAGCTCTGAGTCTGGGCTCATGTTCAGTGCCCTGCAAAGTGCCCACAACCTAAGGGTCCTGTTTCCTCTTCTATAACTTATTATATTATTCCTTATGCTTGAAGGACAATGAACGCATCCACGGAGGATAAGTACAGTACAGCACATATGATGTCCTGCTCCTCGCTGGGACAGTGTGAGCTCCCTACCACTCACTCTCTCCACTCATAAGTTAGAAGATGGAAGCACATCAGATTTTATAAAATTCCCTTAGAGCTTAAAATATTTTAATAATTTTATCATTTAGAAAGAAATGATTTAATGATTTAAATGAGTTTCTTTCAGAAATTCTTTCCCAACTAGCTAAAATGTTTGTATTTGGAAACGGTTTTGTGCAACCGCTTGGCTGCAGGCTGGAAAAACCTGAGATTTGTGGGATGGTTCATAGGCTTTCGGTATTGGGCAGAGGGGGGATCCTGAAAATGGGAACAGGTAAATTCTGATACATTTTCCAATCAGGAAACAATATTTAAAAAAAAAACCTTGAAAATAATTCCATGTACATGTGATGTGTGTGTGTTTGTGTGTGTGTGTCCTCTTTTAAGGCTGATATCTTGTTTTGGATCCTTTATGTAAAGGGAGCACTACAATCCTTTTTGGATTTAGGACCTCTCAGGAGCAGAATCCAATATTGCTGCCACATGGGCATCCCTAGTGAAGTATGAACTTGATCACATGATCATCCCATGTGAGTGTGATACTGTTTCCTCTTTTAAATTGTTTTTATTGAGCTATACATTTTTCTCTGATTCCCTCCTTGCCTCTCATCTCTGCTTCTAGACTCTCCTGTGAACCCCCATGTTCCCAATTTACTCAGGACATCTTGTCTTTTTCTCCTTCCTGTGTAGATCCATGTATGCTTCTCTTAGGGTTCTCTTTACTGTCTAGGTTCTTGGGGTTGTGGATTGGAGGCTGTTTTTTTTTTTCTTGCTTTGTGTCTAAAATCCATTTATGAGTGAGTATTTATTATATTTGTATTTCTGCATCTGGGTTGCCTCACTCAATATGCTTTTTTTTTCAGATCCACCCATTTCTCTGTAAATTTCAAGATATCATTATTTTTTACCACATACTAGTACTCCATCATGTAAATGCACAACTTTTTTTTCTTGTTCTTCAGTTGAGGAGCATCTAGGCTGTTTCCTGGTTCTGGCTATTACAAATAATGCTGCTATAAACATAGTTGAGCACATATTCTTGGGGTATGATTGAGCAACCTTTGGATATTTACCCAAAAGTGGTATTATTGGGTCTTGAGGTAGATTCTTTTCTGGTTTTCTGAGAAATCACCATACCAGTTTCCAAAGCGGCTATACAACTTCACACTCCCACCAGCAATGGAGGAGTGTTCCCCTTACCCCACCTCATCTCCAGGATAAGTTGTCATCAGTGTATTTGATCTTGGCTATTCTTACAGGTGTAAGATGAAATAAGAGTTGTTTTGATTTTCATTTCTCTGATAACTAAGGATGTTGAGCATTTAGATAAGTGTCTTTCAGCCATTTGAGATTCCTCTGTTGAGAGTTCTCTGTTTAAGTCTTTACCCCATTTTTTATTGGATTATTTGTTCTTTTGGTGTCAAATTTCTTAAGTTCTTTGTATATTTTGGAGATCAGACCTCTGTCTGAATTGGGGTTAGTAAAGATCTTTTCCCATTCTATAAGCTGTCATTTTATCCTGTTGACCATATTCTATGCTTTACAGAAGCTTCTCAGTTTCAGAAAGTCCCATTTATTAATTGATGTTCTCAGTGTCTGTGCTACTGGGGTTATATTTAGGAAGTGGCCTCCTGTGCCAATGAATTCAAGTGTTATTCCTATTTAATCTTCTTTGAGGTTCAGTGTGGTTGGTTTTACATTGAGGTCATTGATTCATTTGGACTTGAGTTTTGTACATGGTGATAGATATGGATCTATTTGCCTTCTTCTACGTGTTGATATCCAATTATACAACTATCATTTGTTGAATGTGCTTTCTTTTTTCAATTTTAGATTTTTTGCTTCTTTGTCAAAAATCAGCTGTTCGTAGGTGTGTGGATTAATTTCTGAGTCTTCGATTTGATTCCATTGAAACCTCCTGCTTCTTTTTATGCCAATACCAGGCTGTTTTCATTACTGTAGTTCTATAGTAGAGTTTGAAGTCAGGACTGGTGATGCCTCCAGAAGTTCCTTTATTGTACAAGATTGTTTTGGCTATCCCTGATTTTTTTTTTTTTTTTTGCTTTTCCATATGAAGTTCAGTATTGTTCTTTTAAGGTCTGTTAAGAATTTTGCTGGGATTTTGATGGGAATGCCGCTGAATCTGCTTTTGGTAAGATTGTCATTTTTACTATGTTTATTGTAACTACCCAAGACCAAGGGAGATCTTTCCATTTTCTGGTGTCTTCAATTTCTTTCTTCAAAGATTTAATGTTCTTGATATACAGGTCTTTCACTTGTTTGGTTAAAGTTACCCCAAAATATTTTATGTTATTTGTGGCTATTGTGAAGGGTGATGTTTCTCTGATTTTTTTTTCTCAGCCATTTTATTATCTGTATATATGAGGGTTACTGATTTTTTTTAGTTAATCTTGTATCCTGCTACGTTACTGAAGGTGTTTATGAGTTGTAGGAGTTCCCTGGTAGAGTTTTTGGGGTCATTTATGTATGAAAGACCCCTATCTAGCAGCATTAAGTTAGCAGCAATAACAAGCCCAGCCACCCCCCCCCCCAGCTCCAAGAGTAACTTATAGATTTGTGGGACTCCCAAGCACCTCATTCCTTGGCATGTAGGTTAAGCCAGACTAAATCACATGGTGTGGAACCTACTGCAGGTCCCTCCAAACCTGTGAAAATAGGGAGATGTTCTTTGTTCATAGTTAAAGACCCTCTGGACATTCCCCCCCACCAGAACCCGCAGCTGGCCTGCTCCCATGAGAACATCCTGTTCGCTTGAGACCCTCAGGACCCTCTCAGGACCTGCAGCTAGCCGGCTCTCATGAGAACATCCCGTTTGCTTAGGGAAACAGGATGCCTATAGTCAGCACATGTGCCCAACTTAGAATATCAGCAATTCACAAAAGAAACAATTCCCCCTATGAAAGATCCCAGCTTAGCTGCTGTAACGTCATTTCACAAAGCTTTTGACGAACAAATGTAAGTGCAGAGTGAGGTCAGGGTCCCTGGCTGCAAAGCAGGATATCTATATCTATAGAATAGGACAGGACATCAATTAACAGGAAATCTGTTGCCATACATCTGTGCTGGGAAAGGAAAAACCAAAAGAGGAACAGGATATCTGTTCCCATACATCTGTGCTGGGAAAGGAAAAACCACCTATGCCCCTTGCCCCATTCCAACTGACCACTAACCACGCATTTGCTTCTGTAATCTGCTTCTGCTGCCCTCTTTCCTATAAAAAGACCTTCCCCCAGTCTGCAGGCGCGCTAGTCCTCCGAGCGACTAAGACGCCCCAGGTACCTGTGTATCTGAATAAACCTCTTGCTGATTGCATCTGCACGAGTGGTCTCGCTGTTCCTTGGGAGGGTCCCCCAGACTGAAAGGCAGCCCACCTCGGGGGTCTTTCATGTAAACTATCATATCATCAGCAAACAGTGAGAGTTTGACTTCTTTTCAAATTTGTATCCCCTTGATCTCCTTTTGTTGTTCTTCTGTTCTAGCTAGAACCTCAAGACCTATATTGAATAGGTATGGAGAGAGTAGAAAACCTAGCCTTGTTTCTGATTTCAGTGGGATTGCTTAGAGTTTTCCTCCATTAAGTTTGATGTTGACTGTTGGCTTCCAATATATTGCCTTTAATATGTTTTGGTATGTTCTTCGTATCCCTGCTCTCTCCGATACTTTCAACATGAAGGGGTGTTGAATTTTGTCAAAGGCTTTATCAGCTTGTAATGATGATCATGTGTTTCTTTTTTCTTGTGGTTTGTTATACGGTGGATAATATCGACAGATTTTTGTATGTTGAACCATCCCTGCATCTCAGGGATGTAGCCTACTTGGTCATGATGAGTGATTTTTCTGATATGTTCTTAGATTCCATTTGCCAGTGTTTTGTTGATTATTCTTGCATAAATGTTCATGAGTGAGATTAGTCTGTAATTTTCTTTCTTAGTAGTGTCTTTCTGTGGTTTGGGAATCAAGGTAACTGTAACCACGTAAAAAGAGTTTGGCAATGTTCCTTCTGTTTCTATTGTGTGGAACAATTTGAGGAGTATTGGTATTAGTTCTTCTTTGAAAATATTCTAGAATTCTGTCCTGAAACCATCTGGTCCTGGGCTTTTTTTTTCTTAGAAGACTATTTAATTTGTCTGGTCTTGATTTAATTTTGGTAACTGGTATTTATCCAAAAAATTGGACATTTCCTCTAAGTTTTCCAATTTTGAGGAGTACAGGTTTTTGAAGTATGACCTGATGATTCTCTATATTTCCTCTGTGTCTGTTGTTATGTCCTTCTTCTCATTTCTGGTTTTGTTAATTCGAGTTTTTCTCTCTCTTTCTTTTGGTTAATTTGGATAAAGGTTTGTCTATTTTGTTGATTTTCTCAAAGAACCAACTCTTTGTCTCATTGGTTCTTTGTATTGTTTTCTTTGTTTCTGTGTTGTGGGTTTCAGCTCTCAATTTGATTGTTTCCTGCAATCTATTCCCCCTGGGTGAGTTTGCTTCTCTTTGTTCTAAAGCTGTTAACTCACTAGTGTGGGATTTTTTTCCAGCTTCTTTATGTAGCCATTTAGTGCTATGAACTATCCTCTTAACACTGCTTTCATTGTGTCCCATAAGTTTGGGTATGTTGTGTGATCATTTTCATTGAGTTTTTAGGAAGTCTTTAATTTCTTTCTTTTTTCTTCCTTGACCCATTGGTTATTCAGGTGAGCATTGTTTAATTTCCATGTGTTTGTAGGCTTCCTGGAATTAGTGTTGCTGCTGAATTCTAATTTTAAGCCATGGTGATCCGATAGGATATATGGGGTTATTCCATTTTTTTTTATATCTGTTGATGTTTGCTTTGTTACTGAGTATGTGATCAATTTTTAAGAAGATTCTATGAGGTGCTGAGAAGAAGGTATATTATTTTACGTTTGGATGCAATGTTATATAGAAGTCTGTTAAGTCCATTTGAGTCATAATATCTGTTAGTTCCTTTATGTCTGTTAGGTTTCTGTATGACAAATCTGTCCAGTGATGAAAGTTGAAGTCTTCCACTATTACTGTGAGGGATTTAATGTGTGATTTAAGCTTTAGAAGTGTTTCTTTTATATATGAGGGTGCCTTTGTATTTTGGGCATAGATGTTCAGTATTGAGATTTCCTCTTGATGGATTTTTCCTGTGACTAATATAAAATGTCCTTCTTTGTCTCTTTTGATTGATTTAGTTTGAAGTCTATTTTGTTAGATATTAGGATAGCTACTCCAGCTTGTTTCTTAGATCCATTTGATTGGAACATTATTTTCCAACCCTTTACTCTGAGGTGATGTCTGTCTTTGAAGTTGAGGTGTGTTTCTTTCTTTTCTTTTATTTTTTTTTAGTTGTTGCAAAAAAAAATTCCCATTTCCCTCCCCCTCCTCGCACACATCGTCTGCTCCCCCCACTCCCCTCCCCCTATTCCCTCCCCTCCAACTCCATTCCCCCTCCCTCTCGAGAAGGAAGAGCAGTCCAGATTCCCTGCACTGCGGGAAGTTCATGGTCCTCCCACTTCTATCCAGGACCAGGAAGGTGAGCATCCAAACAGGCTAGGCTCCCACAAAGCCAGTTCATGTATTAGGATCGAAACCTAGTGCCATTATCCTTGGCTTCTCATCAGCCTTCATTGTCCGTCACGTTCAGAAAATCCGGTTTCATCCCATGCTTATTCAATCCCAGTCCCGCTGGCCTTGGTGAGCTCCCAATAGATCAGTTCCACTATCACAGTGGGTGGGTGCACCCCTCGTGGTCCTGACTTCCTTGCTCATGTTCTCCCTCCTTCTGCTCCTCATTTGGATCTTAAGAGCTCAGTCCGGTGCTCCAATTTGGGTCTCTGTCTCTATCTCGATCCATCGCCAGATGAAGGTTCTAAGGTGATATGCAAGATATTCATCAGTATGGCTATAGGTTAGGGTCATTTCAGATTCCCTCTCCTCAGTTGCTCAAGGTACTAGCTGGGGACATCTCCCAGGACACCTGCGAGCCCCTCTAGAGTCCAGTCTCTTGCCAACCCTAAGATGGCTCCCTTAATTAGGATATATATTTCTCTGCTCCTGTGTCCACCCTTTCTTTATCCCAACCATCCCATTCCCCCAAGCTCCCCCCATTCTCCCCTTCTTACGTTTCTCACCCCATTCACCCTTAGCCCCATGCCACCTCATCCCCAAGTTCCCAGGTTTTGCCCTGGAATCTTGTCTACTTCCCATATCCAGGCAGATGACTATATGTTTTTCTTTGGGTTTACCTTCTTATTTAGCTTCTCTAGGATCACAAATTATATGCTCAATGTCCTTTATTTATGACTAGAAACCAATTATGAGTGAGTGGACCAAAAAAAGAACATCTCCTCGCCATATAATAATCAAAACACAAAACATACAGAGATGTGTTTCTTGAATGTAGCAGAAGGATAGATTCTGTTTTTGTATCCAGTCTGTTAGTCTGTGTCTTTTTATAGGTAAGTTGAGTTCGTTTATATTAAGGGATATTAATGACCAGTGATTGCAAGTTTCTGTTATTTTAGTTTTCATTGTTGGTGATGTTATTGTGTGCATTTTTCCTTTATTTTTTTTTTTTGAATTTGCTGCTGTAAGGTCATCTATAGTCTGTGTTTCTGTGGGTGTAGCTGACTTCTTTGGGTTGAACTTTTCATGCTAGTACTTTGCATAGGGCTGGGTTTTTAGCTAGGTATTGGTTAAATCTGGTCCTGTCATGGAATTTCTTGTTTTGTTCATCTATATTGATTAAAAATTTATATATCTATATCTATCTATCTGTCTGTCTGTCTGTCTGTCTGTCTGTCTATATTGTGGTCTGGGCTGGCATCTGTGGCCTCTTAATGTCTGAGTAATGTTTATCCAGAACCTTCTGGCTTTCATTGTTTCCATTGAGAAGTCAGGTGTAATTCTAATAGGTCTGCCTTTGTGTGTTACTTGACCTTTTTTCTTTGCAGCTTTTAATATTCTTTCTTTATTCTGTATATTTGGTGTTTTGATTATTATATGGTGAGGGGACTTTTTTTAATCCAGTCTATTTGGTGTTCTGTAAGCTTCTTGTATCTTCATATGCATATCTTTCTTTAGGGTGGGAAAGTTTTTTTCTATGATTTTGTTGAATATATTTTCTGTGCTTTTGAGTAGGACTTTTTCTCCTTTATCTATTACTATTATTCTAGGTTTGGTCTTTTCATGGTGTCCCTTATTTCCTGGATATTTTGTTTTAAGCTTTTGTTAGATTTAATGTTTTCTTTAACTGATGAGTCTATTTCCTCTATTGTATCTTCAGGGCTTGAGATTCTCTCTTCCATTTCTTGTGTTCTTCTGTTTATGCTTGCATTTGTGGTTCCTGATGGTTTTCCTCGTGATTTCTGTTTCTATAATTCCCTCGGTTTGAGTTTTCTTTATTGTCTCTATTTCAGTTTTCAGGTCTTGAATTGTTTCTTTTATCTGTTTGATAGCTTCTTTTTGAGTTTTTTTTTTAAGGATTTTTTTGATTTTTTCCAACTTTTTGTTTGTCTTTTCCTCCATTTCCTTGAGGGAACTTTTCATTTCTTCTTTAAGGGCCTCAAACATTCTCCTAAAGTTATAGTTTAGGTCATTTTCTTCTGTTTTATCTATATTTGGGTGCTCAGGTCTTGCTGCTATATGGTGTTGTGGGAGCTCCTTCTGCTCCTTCAGCCAATAGCCACTGAGATGCCAGCCCACTGGGGCGTGGTCTCTCTCCCTTTAAAAAAGCAGCCACTTCCCTCTGCTCTAGCTCTGGCTTCCAGCTCTGCTTCTGGCGAGTAGGCTCCTTTCCTGATTGCGCAGACGGCTGTTGTCTAGGACAGTGATCTGTAAGTTTTTCCCCCTTAAAATAAATAACCTCTCTAATAATCTAATTCCAAACTGGTGTGGGATTGTTTGTGACTTATGCCTTCAATTGGCAACCAACGTGGGGCTCGAACCCATGACCCTGAGATTAAGAGTCTCATGCTCTACTGACTGAGCTAGCCGGGTGGCCAGGAGCAGGGCAGTAGGAACACAGCCACAGCTCCCTTCAACAGTATGGCCACTAGTTTTTATTGGTGTAGTATTGATCTTTGTGGTGTTGAGTGTGTTCTTACCTTGTCTACCCATCTTTTCCTCTGATTGGTGTAGTTGGGGCTGTGTCTCTGGTGGTCAATCTTCCAAATGCTAGTGGATCCAAGGCTCAGATGGTTGCTCCTCATAGTGCAGTCAGGGCCATGGTTTCAGTCACCCTGGAGGTTCCAGGATGTGTTCCTGGAGGTTTCTCAGGGCTCCTAAGTGTCACTCTGCAATACTGGGGTTTGTTCAGGTCTGCTTGCTTGTGTGTGTGTGTGGGGGGGGGTCTCCTGATGATGAGGTCACTGCCTTGGGCCTGATCCAGCAGAGGTCGCTGATTCATACCCAGTGCTGTAGAGGTCTCTGGCTCAGGCCTGCTCCCTCAGAGGTGACTTCCTTGTACTTGCTCCTGTGGAGGTTGTTGCTTCGGGCCTGCTCTGGTGGAGGTCACCGGCTCAGGCCTGTTTCCATAGAGGTCCCTGACTCATGCCTGGACAGTAGCTCCCTTGACCTGCTTCTGTGGAGGTCGCTGCCTTGGGCCTGCCCCTGCAGATGTCTAAAAGTATCTTTAAAATAGATTCAATATGATTTCAATTCAAATCAAGGGTTTGGGCATAGACATATGAAAATAAAAGATTTTGAACTTCAGATAGAATTTTGGAGAACCTAGGATAGGTGGTGGTAACATTTTAAAAAGGAATAAAATTTGACAACTTATACTATTCAGTTTTAAGACTTTCCAAAAAAATTTTATTAATTAAAGTAGGAATGTATTGTTCATTTTCCTCATTGATTTGATGCATTACTGAAGGAATAGTTCATTTTATTTCAAAATGCAAAGGGACCTCATCATGGTGGGGAAAGCATGGCATGAATGATGAGAGAACAATGCAGCTGGTCACATGTGTCCAGGCAGGAAGCAGGGAGATGAGTGCAGCTACCTTTCTCCTTTGTCCTCTGTAATTGTGTCTGTGAGCCTAGCCCATGTGCCAGTGCTGCTCACGTTTAGGGTGAGTGTTCCCTCCTCAGTTAAACGTCTAAGAAGACACCCACAAAGCCATACCCATATGTGTATCTCCCAGGTAACTCTACATCCTGTCCGTTTGACAAGCAAGACCTACTCTTACAAGTATGATAGATAATAGCATCAGGATAGACACAGAGACCAATGGAACAAAAGAATGAACCAGAAGTAAATCAGTATATACGCTTGCTGACAATTTCCCAAGGTAAGTCAGAGGTAGAAGGGATGGTATGTTGTCAAACAATAAAACAACTGGATGGCCAAATGAGAAAAGAAAAGCAAACAAAACTAGCTGTGGCAGTTTGAATGTTATTGACCACCATAATCTAATAGGGAGTGGCACTATTAGGAGATGTGGCTATGTTGAAGTGGGTATGGCCTTGTTGGAGGAAGGGTGTCACTATGGGGATGGGCTTTGAGGATTCCTATTCCTGTTGCCTGAAAGAGGGAGGCCTCTCAGCTACTACTCTAGAACTATGTCTGCTGCAGGCCACCATGTTCTTTGCCATGATGATAATGGACTGAACCTCTGAAACTATAAGCAAGCCTTCCCAATTAAATGTTTTCTTTATAAGACTTGCTGTGGTCATGGTGTCTCTTCACAGCAATAAAGACACTATAACACTACCTTGAAATAGATGTGAGATCTAGACATGAAAGTGAAAATTATAAAACTTTAAAAGGAAATAGGGGGAAAATCTTAATATCTTAAGTTAAGCAAACAATTCTTAAACAGATCGTATAAACATGCATGCTATGAATGAAAAAAAATTACTAAGTTATCTTTGCTAAACTTTAAAGATTTTGTTCTTCTAAATATACTATTATCAAAATGAAAAGGCAACACATAGACTGCTAAAAAATATTTGCAAAGCATATGAAGGAGAACTTGAAAATCAAAATGCATAACAAGTTCTTGCAATTCAATGAGAAAAGGATTACCTTTTTTAATGTATAAAACATTTGAATAGCTGCTTCAGCAAGGAAGATCTTCTGTAGACAATTATAGAAATCAGGATGTCTTCAGATAAAAATAACTGACATAAATGTAGAGATGTGTATCTGCTGGGACTGTGTTACATGATTTCTAAAAATATAAAATTTTAGAGAGTTTGGAAAATAGTTTGGCCATGTCTTAAAAAGTTAAGCATCCACTTAACTATAATTCCCAGCTATTGCCTTATTTACACAAAATGAAAACGCAAACATATACACACACAGATGAATATGCAAATGCTGGATCCAACTTTATTCATGGTAGAGAATATCAAATGTGACTATCCATAAACAAGTGAATGGGTGAACAAATTGTAACAACAACACCAAACAGTTGACGACCCATCTATAAAAAGAACTCTATAAAAAGTGGATATGGCACTGTGCTGAGAGAAAGAAGTCAGAAGCAAAACATTATATACCATAGGGCTACATGTATAGGCAACTCAACAAGAGACAAATGGGATATGTGGTGACAGGCAATAGACCAGAGGTTGTGTGGTGCAGGGGATGGACGGAGATGTATGCAAGGGTTAACTGGGAAGAGTTAGCACCTGGTGATGATAGAAATGGTCTATAACTTCACTGTGGCCAATACGGCAGTGTATACCTTTACCAAAGGTCACCCATTTCACTATGGGTGCATTTTAATGTCTATAAGTTATATGTAAAATCAAAATTGAAGTGATATAGATTCTGGGGTTGCGGGAGGAAATTAAGGGGGCTCCTGGCTTGTTCATTTTTTTCAACCTTATCAAGTATTTATTATATGTACATGAAGAAACACATATTTTGCAGGAAAAAAAATCCATACTATCTCTCTTGTATAAGTAGGAGTGTCATCAAAAAGAGGATGCTAAATATAAAATAAATAATCAAACTATTAAATATATAATTACAGGTTACTATGGGCTAATAATCTAAGAAGAGAAAGCTAAGGAAGAGTTAGGAATAAGTTCATCATTTATTTTATTTTAAACTAATTTTATAGTGTTGGGGATTGAACCAAGGATCTTGCACTTGTCTGTTGTGTGGAGACATTGCTGTCCTCCAGAGTCCTTTTGTGTTTGCTTTAGCACTGAGCTATACTCCAACTATATATATATATATATACACATACATATGTATGTGTATATATATATATATATATATATGATGAATCATACATATGCTTAAGAGAGTTTTATTGGGTGAAAATGCTGAGCTGAACACAAGGGCAAATGAAAGTTAGCTGCTAACTAAATAGAATGATGAAGCAAAGACCTTGAGGCTAGAAAGAGTTTGGTATGTCTGATATTACAAAAAAATAATAATTATAGAGGCCTGGGGAAATGGCTTAGTCAGTAAAGTGCTTGTCATTCAAGCATGAGGATCTGACTTCAGATCCTAGCACCCGTGTGAAAAATTGGTGGTATATACCTGTGATACCAGCACTGGGAAGGAGGACATGGGAGGGAGCCTGAGACTTGCTAGCCATCCAATCTAGGGCTCAGTGAGGAGCCCTATAAAAAACAAAACAAAGTGAAGAGCAATTGAAGAAAATACCCAACATCGACCTCTAACCTCTACACATCCTAATGCACCTCACACATTCATGCAAATACATACACAGGTAAACACATACACAAATTATTATAGATGGGTTTTAAAGAATTAGCGTAAGGATGAAGCTATAGAAACTTATAGGTAATATTGGCAAATATTTCATCACTAGAAGACTTTATCTGAGGATATCTAAAACATAATAATATGAAGTTGAAGATTTTCTTTTAATACCAAAACATTTCAGTAGCCAAACACAAAGGCACAAGAAACCAGAAAATATTTGGAAGCCAAAGGGCTTTCATCCTTACTTCAGAAAGAAAGTACATCAATTTTTAGGAGAAACATTAAAATATGGGTCTACTATAGTCACTGTTAAATGGTTTTTCTGAAACAATTTGATTCTTCGGTCATATAGGTACATTTATAGAATTTAATAGCATACATATACATAAAGAGAAAATATCATAAAATACAAGTAAATGACACTGTCAAATATTTTATAGATGAGAAAACACGTGTAATCCTATGCTGTCTGATATATGGGACCTTCTTCCTCACCCCTGAGACATTTCAGGTTTTCTTCTGCTGGAAACAAACAAAAAAAAATTTAAGTCTGGAACCATTTTTTTATACTAATTTTCCCTGTTTTGAGGTTTTTAAATTTTTAAAAATATTTTTGTATGTATTTATGTATGAGTCTATGCCACATAAGTGTGGGCATTCTCAGGGCTACAAGAAGGGATGAGAACTGGAAGTAGATTTATAGGTTACATGGATGCTGGTAAATGAACTCAGGTCCTTTACCAGAGATACAAGCATTCTTAATTACTGAGCCATCTCTCTAGCTCCTAGAGATTGTCCCATCATTGAGGAGGTGTGGCAGGGAACATTTCTCCTGCAGAGGAATGCAGCTGTGTTGAAGGGTAAGTTTTCATAGAGTGGCTTAGTGGTAGGTTTTGCTTCTCACTGGCCCTCTCCGTAGGACTCATGTGTTTATCTCTTGGGTCTCATTAGTGCTGAGGGAGAGGTCTGAGCTAGAACCTTCAGCCCTGGCAATGCATTGTCACACGTTTGCTCTCTGGGATCATGTCCTATTTAGTTCCCAGTCCTGTTGGATTTCTTTCTGTCTGGCCAATTTAGTTATGCACCTTGGGTAATTTTGTTTTGTTTTACCTAGAATTCTTTGAAACTGTAGTATAGTGTTAGGAGCCAATTTCCTCCTAAAATCATTACAGGAACCATCACCCTGGGGAGTCTGCAGAGAACCCCACACCCTTAATTGTGTTAGGAATAGTTCTATTGACAGAGCCTACCCCACACCCAAATTGGCTGTTAATGAGAGCTATCTGTTAGCAGAACCCACCCCACATTCCAAACTATCTAGGGATCTAGGTGTGTCAACTCCTGACTTCTAGGCCTACAGTGACCTGACCGAAGACAACCTCCTGCCTACGTGACCAACTCGGACCATGTGACCAACGTGAACCACGCGGCAAGAGCCCAGGCCCTGTGCCCACCCCCCAACTCTTTACCCTATAAAAGTTGTACCCCGTCTCTAATAAAGGGAGGCTTTGACAAGAATTCTCGCTTAGCCTCCTTCTGCTTTCCTAGCCCATTATCTTCCAGGTGGTGCCTCTCCGTGACCCTGGAATAACTGACTGCCGGGTGGGTTACAACCCCTAGACGGAGTAGCCCACCCCAAGGCAATCAACAGTATAGAGATTTTCAGGTCTATTCCACCATGCCAAAGCAAAATTCTGAGTGGATCTTAGGAACAGGTTAAATTGCTGTTGCTGGTTGGTGCCCTCCATCTAAAGAGTTATTCTTATTTTATGCAGGTGAAAAGATGCAGCTGTTTTAATTGCATGAGTGTTTATTAGAATGACGTCACAGAATTATTATTCTGACTGAAATGTCAGTTTTACTAAACAACATCAATGTGAAGCCAAATCAAACCACTAAGAAATTGATGGACGTTCTGCTTTTAAAAGGGAAAACAACCACTAAGTTTAAAACAAAAACAAATGTGTTACAGGTGGAATTTCCCCTTCTCATTTCAGAATACATAGAAACTGGATTGTCTGGGAGCCTGGGAATTGTGGGACAATACTGTAGACCTGCTTCATCCTAGGTCTGGTCTTTGTCCTTATAAACTGTCATACAGAATAGACAACTACAATCGCCAGCTGGGGCCCAAGCGAGGTGAGGAGGCGGTGGCACAGGATGACAAGGAGACACATTAAAACAAAGAACCATCAGAAGAAAAGAAAGAGCTCTGGAAGACACAGGTGACGAGATGCTTCACAGAACTCCTAAAAATCCCATGCAATGATATGGAAAATATTCTGTCTCCTAAGAAGCCATTGGTTTCTTGAAAGGCCTCATTTACATATTTCCAATCTGGTAGCTGTAGATTCAGTGGATATTAAAGGTCATAATAAGGAAAGGATTTTAAGCATAAATATCACAAGAACAGCCCTTCATATTTTCTTGCAGGAAACACGGAGTCTAAAGAAGTATCTGTGTGCGTGAAGTGAGTAAATACACCAAAGTGAATGTTCAAAGAATTCGCTCACATTTTTCATGATAGAAGCGCTTACACTAGGGAGCATCTGCTCCTGCCACAGAACTCATCTGAGGAGATACAGGGAGAGTCTAATAACAGGCAGACGCGCATCCCAACACCTCCTTCCTGGCACTCTTCCCCGTTATTGATAATGCATCTATAGTAAACGAGCACAGCCCGGGTCCAAGAACAATCAAAACGACTGGAGAATGAATCAAGAACAGTAAAAGCTCCAGCAGAGCACTGACGTCTGCCAGCTATTTCTATCATTGATTTTCACTTATTCCCTGCCTTAAAGCCTCCACTTG
Source organism: Microtus oregoni (assembly GCF_018167655.1). Taxonomy (NCBI): domain Eukaryota; kingdom Metazoa; phylum Chordata; class Mammalia; order Rodentia; family Cricetidae; genus Microtus; species Microtus oregoni. The sequence goes on along the minus strand of NW_024543085.1, from coordinate 35,908,930 downwards.
TCCTATTAAAAACAATGTCCTCACTCTGGCCACCAACAGCCTGCGGTTTGTAAGTTGTCAATGGGTGTTCACAGCTCCTGCCTTTGATATAAACAGAATACAATGTTTTACATAATAGGATGTATAGAATTTTGGCACAATCAAGATCCAGACACAGACTGACCACTTGGTTCCATGACATCATTAAAAATCCTCATTCTTTCTACATCTTTTTTCTGTCACTCTCTGTGAAGTGGCTCCTTTCATGGATGAGTGATGATGGCATATGGATATTTATGATCCTATGGAGTATAATGTGGGATCATCCTTTTAATAATCCTATTTTAATTTATTGAGTGTTTGCCTGCTTACACGTAAGTGCATCATGTGTGTGCCTAGTGCTCATGAAGGCCAGAGGCAAGTGTCAGGTCCTTGGAACAGGAGTTACAGATGGTTGTGAGCTGCCATATCAGTACTGGGAACCAAATCCAGGTGTGCTGAACCACTGAGGTGTTGCGGGAGGTCCTCCCACTCCTCCAGCCTATAGCTGCTGAGATACCAGCCCATTGGGGCGTAGTCTCTCTCCCTTTAAAAAAGAGGCCACTTCCCTCTCCTCTCTCTCTTCACTTCCTGCTCCGCAGGCGACTAGACTCCCTTCCTGGTTGAGCAGGGTCCTGTTGTCTGGGACCGTGATCTGTAAGTTTTTCCCCTTTAAATAAATACCACCATTATTAATCATAATTCCAAACTGGTGTGGCATTGTTTGTGACTTATGCCTTCAGTTGGCGCCCAAGGTTTGATGTTAGGACCTCTCCTTCCCCTGCTTGGCTGCCGGCCGTGAGTTCAGCTTGGCGTGAGCCCCTCTCTTCCTCAGCTGCGGCCTGTGTCTTGTGCGTGGAGCCAGCAGCTTAATATAAATCATCACGCACTGGCTTTTCTTGCTGCAGTTCTTTATATTTTCCCTTTAGACACCTCAGATTGACTTCCAGTCCCCACGTACCCTGTCATCTGCCTTCCCACGTGGATTTAAACTCCACAGGCCTGCATAGTCTCTGCCCGCGTGGTTTGCTCTTTTCTGAGTAATTTTTAAATCTCCCTTGCAAGCACAGCTCTTAAGTGGTGTGAACCAGAGCACGTGGTTGCAGGTTGCTGAAAGCTGCAACCCCTCAGGGTGACTCTGTCACGTGGAGGCATAGCGGCTTCCAGGTTGCTCTACTCTACCCCTGGATTCTGGGTTTCTGGTTCCGTCTCTGGAATTGATTTAATTACATTTACTTTGTTGAGAAACTTGCATTTTCCAGTTTTTAACATCTACTAAGGCACTGAAACAGGACCCCGTTTTCATCGCAACTCGGCAACAGCGCCACCTTCTGGATAATAGGTAATATGGCAGTTTTCGTTTCTAACGCAAATTTTACTGCTTTGTTTTCACTAATACAATGGATTAGTAAATTTATATTTACTAATACAATGGATTACATCATACAAGGTTTATATGATTATGGGGATACCTTAATTTGCTTGTTACTAGGTTTCAGTTTTCCATATTCTATCATTAAGGAAGAATATGGCACTCCTAAGTACGATAGAATCTTTACGACTAATAATGAACAACTAATTGACAGGATTAAAATTATTGAAAATCAGAGGTTATCTGAACAAGTGGATACTATGACAGACAAAATTGACTCCATATCCAAGGGTATTAGAAAGTTACCTGAAAGGGTTCAGGATGTTGAATTTGACCTTCAGACTTTATCACAAAATTTTGATAAGGTAACAGACAGAATGTACCTCCAAGATGGGAATCTACATGATATACAAGAAAAGTTTAAGGAGGACATGTTATCTTTGAAGGAAAAAATTAAAGCTTTGGAATCACAGGTGCAGAATGGAGACCAAAAAATTGATGCCTCAGTGAAATCACTGGAAATATATACAGGTCAGGAGATTCAGGATTTAAGAGAGACAATGATAAAAAGATTTGAAAAGATTGGAGAAATTATTGCAGCTGGTGAACAGAGTAAAGAGGCACAAGGACAGGATACAATGCCTCCACCAGCTATTAGAACTGGCTTACCCAGGGTTCTAGCGACATACCCTATACTTAATTCTGACAAAGCGTCAACTTCTAAAGGCTCAAAGGGAGTCAGAGAAGCTAGATGGATGCGAATAGCAATGAATGATCTGAAAGAAATTGAGCAAGCTGTTGTTAATTTTGGCTTGCACAATGCATATGTAAAGGAAATGATAAGGACTTGGGCTTCTAATGCTAGAGCTACCCCCCATGATTTTCATCAGTTAGTGTCTGCAGTTTTAGATAATGGACCTTCCTTGATGTTTGGAATTTATTTCAGAGAAGAATCCAAACATATGGAACAGCAAGGAAGAGCAAAAGGTGTTGAGGTTTCCCAAGATCAAATTCTTGGTGCAGGAGAATATGCTGATCCACAGGTCCAAGCTCTTTATGACGATGAAGTACTGTGTCTATGTCACCAAGCAGTTTTAAATGCTTGGAATAGGATACAAGATCCAGAAAAAAGGGTTGAATCATATACCAGAATTAGGCAGGGACAGAGAGAACCCTTTATTGACTTTTTGCAAAGATTAATTAAGGCTCTGGACATAGGGGTAACACACCCAGAAGCTAGACGAATACTTCTTGAATCTCTAGCTTTTGAGAATGCAAACATAGAATGCAAAAAGATAATTGGGCCTTTAAAGTCTAGATCAGCACCTATGGATGAATGGATTCAGCATACGATGAATGTTGAGACGTTGAGCTATAATGATGAATCTTGGGTAGGAGAAGTGATTTCCAAAGCAATGAGGAGACATCAAACTGCCAGGTGTTTTAATTATGGTAAATTAGAACATTTGCAAAGGGATTGCAGGCAAAGAATTTCTAGGAATAATATCTCTTCTGGGAATGACAAAAATAGGAGACCTCAGCCTTCAGGTATATGTAGGAGATGTGGTAAAGGCCAGCATTGGTCCAATGAATGCAGGTCAACAACAGACAGACAGGGCAATCTGATATCATCGGAAAACTCCTTGGGGGGCCTCTCGCAGGCCCCCAAGCCAACAGTGGCCCAGTCATTCCCAGTCACAGTGGAGAACGTGCCTCACCAAGAAAATTAAAAGCTGTAATTTCTGCTGTAAAAAGTAATACTGGTCTAAATGATGAATTACGCGTGGAGGATAAGTCAAAAAACCCAGTAGGACAAAGTAAACGTATATTTTGGCAGACTTCTATTAATGATCAAAGACCAAAGCTAAGAGTCTGTATAAATGGCACTTTTATTGAAGGCTTATTAGACACAGGTGCGGATGTAAGTATCATTACCCCAGAATCTTGGCATCTGAATTGGCCTCTTCAAGAGGTAGATGTTCAGTTCCTGGGAATTGGAACCCTATCTCGTGTAAAACAAAGCACAAGATGGGTTGAATGCATAGGGCTCGAAGGGCAAATAGGAAGACTAGAGCCATATATAGCAAATATTGCCATAAATTTATGGGGCCGTGACCTGCTACAGCAATGGAATACCCAGATTAACATTCCTGTAGTTCCAGGAACTCATAATTCTGGGAAGGATATGATGAGGTATTATGGAAAAAGGTCACCAGCCATTCAGGCTGTACAAGAACATACAGCAAATACCAAACCTTTAGAGGTACCAACAGCCCTACCTTTAAAATGGCTAACTGAGAAGCCAATATGGATCAAACAGTGGCCTCTAGCTGAAGATAAACTACAGGCATTGGAACAGCTGGTGCAAGAGCAACTAGATGCTCACCATATTGAAGAATCAACCAGCCCTTGGAATTCTCCTGTGTTTGTTGTAAAAAAGAAATCTGGTAAATGGAGAATGGTGACAGATCTAAGAGCTGTCAACAAAGTAATTCAACCTATGGGCCCACTACAATCTAGAATTCCTTTGCCTTCTCTGTTACCAAGAGGATGGCCACTTATAGTTATTGATTTGAAAGATTGTTTTTTCACTATACCATTACAAGAAAAGGATAGAGAAAAATTTGCCTTCACAGTGCCTACTTATAATTATTCTCAGCCTAATAGGAGATATCAATGGACTGTCCTCCCACAGGGTATGCTCAATAGTGCTACATTGTGCCAATACTTTGTAAGTAAGCCATTGGAAATAATTCATAAACAATTCCCCAAGTCCGTAATTTATTACATGGATGATATCTTGTTATATGATTCAAATAAAGATACTTTAGAAAGGGTGTTTAAGGAAGTAAAGAAAGTCTTGCCTAGGTGGGGATTACAAATTGCCCCTGAAAAGATTCAAAGAGGAAATTCTATTAATTACCTAGGTTACAGAATAGGGTTAGAGAAAATTAAAACGCAAAGGGCACAAATTAGAAGAGACTGGTTAAAGACTCTTAATGACTTCCAAAGATTGTTAGGAGACATTTCCAGTCTACAACCAGATGTTGGGATAACACCTGATCCAATAGTTCATTTAATCAAAACCTTAGATGGTGATAAAGATTTGAATAGTCCAAGAAAACTGACAGATGAAGCAGAAAAGGAACTGGCAATGATTGAGGAAAAATTACAGGAGGCACATGTGGATAGGGTGAACCCAAATCTTAGCTGCATCCTAGTCATATTGCCTTCCAGAATTTCTCCTACAGGGATTCTAATGCAGAGGGAAGATATTATTTTAGAGTGGATATTTATACCTAATAAACCAAGTAAAAAATTAAAAACTTATGTGGAAAAAGTCTCTGAATTAATTATAAATGGTAAGCTGAGACTTCGTCAACTAGCAGGTATAGACCCAGCAGAAATTATAGTGCCTTTTACTACTGAAGAAATAAAAAAGTTATGGGAAGACAATGAACCGTGGCAAAGAGCTTGTGCTAATTTTTTGGGAGAAATTAATAGCAACTATCCCAAAAGTGGTAGACTCAACCTCATAAAAAGAACTTCTTGGATTCTTCCTAGAATTGTACGTGATGCTCCAATAACTGGAGCCCATATGTTCTATACTGATGCAAATAAATCAGGGAAAGCAGGTTACAAGTCAGATGAATTGAGTAAGGTGGAACAAAGCCCTTATAATTCTGTCCAGAAGGCAGAATTATATGCCATTCTTATGGTGCTAAGGGATTTTAAAGAACCTCTTAATATAGTTACAGATTCACAATATGGAGAAAGAGTTATCTTGCATATTGAAACCGCTGAATTTATATCAGATACACAGAGTTGACTTCATTGTTTATCCAGGTACAAGACATAATCAGGAACAGGCTTTGTCCAATGTACATAACACACATCCGGTCCCATACAGGTCTGCCTGGTCCTCTAGCCCGAGGCAATGCTGAGATTGATCAATTATTGATTGGAAGTATGTTGCAGGCCTCAGAATTTCATAAGAAGCATCATGTCAATAGTAAAGGCCTAAAGAAAGAATTTTCCATTACTTGGCAACAAGCTAAGGACATTATAAAGAAATGTCCTACTTGTTCTTTCTATAATCAAACACCATTGCCTGCAGGGAGTAACCCAAAGGGTACTAAGAGAAATGAAATCTGGCAGATGGATGTGTTTCACTTTATGGAATTTGGTAAATTAAAATATGTACACCATACCATAGACACCTATTTAGGTTTTCAATGGGCTACTGCCCTGAGCTCAGAAAAGGCTGATTCAATAATCACACATTTATTGGAAGTTATGGCCATCATGGGTATACCTGCACAAATAAAGACAGATAATGGTCCAGCATATGTATCTAAGAAAATGAAACGCTTTTTTGATTATTATTATAATATACAACACATTACAGGTATACCAAATAATCCTACAGGTCAGGCAGTTATAGAAAGATCAAATCGTACTATAAGGAAAAGGCTGAACAAACAGAAAGGGACCGAAAATATCCCCCAAAATAGATTACATAATGCTTTATTAACCTTGAATTTTCCTAACGCTAATGAGATAGGAACGACAGCAGCAGAAGGACATTGGATAATGGAAAAGTCTGCTGAACTAAATCAACCGATTTATTTCAAAGATGTGCTGACCTCTCAATGGAAGCCAGGAGATGTGCAACGTTGGGAAGGGGTTTTGCTCTTGTTTCCACAAGAGAAGAAAAATTGTGGATACCATCAAAATTAATAAAGTTTCGATTTGAAGAGGAGAAACCTCTTGGAAAGGAGAAATGACAACTCATCCACAATGATGATATTCATACAGGTGGTAAGAAAAACATATGAAGTGGGGGCAGGGTTCTGTTCTTATCTCCAAAGGAAAACACTCATCTTTGAAAAATTCAAGGGACCCTGGATGTTTGGATACTGACAGATGGAAAAATACCTGCCCAATAGGAAATATCAAGAAAACTGAATGAGTTGTGTAAGTAAAATATATTAAACCATATTTCTAAATTTATAAAGCTGGTTTTGAAGTTGGACTCTGGCTCAGTACCTCTCCAATTCCAAGCCTGTTGGTAAGAGAAAAACACAGAGTTTCTGTCTCATGTCAAGAGCCATGATATGGGACAGAAAGAAATATGAGTTTAGAAAACATCTTTGCTTTTCTTCATATCTATCATACTTTTCATTGAATATATCTATCATGCCTTTCAGTGAATATATATATGTGTCTATATATGACTATATGATTAATGTTTAAGTTTTTCACAATGAACAATGAGTTTTTCCTGAAGTGACATTTGAAGTTTCCAGGAAGAAGATGGGGGCCCATAACAACAACTCCACCTGGTTGATATGACGTCATGATACTGATAGCGCTACTACAAGACCTGCTTTGAGTACCAGCTGCACAAGACAGTTCCAACTTGGTTAGCTGAAATGGTGCACATCTTATACAACATTTTGGCCAGACCTGCACAAAATACTCAGAGACTATTTGCAATTTTAAAAGACATTGATCTTGAAATTTAACCATCATTTTACTTTCACAGGATTCCCCAGAAAGAACGTCGACCCCATGACAGCTGGAAGTAATTCTAGAGGACGACGTCCCCTCTCCCAGTAAAGTTTTCCCTTAGGTTTAGGGACATCATTTAGGGGTTGATTATAATTAGTATACGTTTGACAGTTGGGGAGGAATTTTATAAGCTCAGGGATCATTTTGAAAAAAAAAAGAGGGATGATGGGATAATAGATTTGTAATTGTGAGTTACTGTTTTTAGACAAATATATTGGTATAGATTCTTGTATATTGATAAAAAGTTAAATTATATTGACTATTGTATGCATGCATGTTTCTACCTCTGTTTAAAGCATTTTTATGTATTGACATATATTGTATTGATATATATATATATTGTATATATTTACCATATTGCAGTGTACATTTCTACCTCTGATTAAGATACTTATATAATGTTTGTGTATTGATATATATTTACCTACTGCAATGTATATTTGTACATTGTTTATATTTGGAGGTCATTGTCCTCATTTGTTTCACAGTTTTTTATTTTCTTAGTCTTTAAATTAGATAGATATTGAGAATTATATAGATTAATAGTCATCTAAGTTTGTCATTTATAATTAGACTAATCAGGTTCTTTAGATACATAGAGATTATACTCAGTATAGATAGGTAATCTTCAACTTCTTCAAAGAGCTGTAGAAAATGGCCTTTAATCTAACTCAGAGTTTTGTGGTAGTGAGACACAATTGCTCCTGGCAACACCGTTCCATTCCTGAGAGAATGTTGAGCACCAAAGACACTCCACCTGGAGCCTTTCTTTTTGGCAGAACTGGCCTTTGGGCAAAGAAATGCCCATACCTCAACCACTGACAGAGATACAGAGCATGCATCAATGGATAAAACAGGATTGTCATATCCTGCCAAGACAGGGTAAGATAGTTTTGAAAAGTTGCTTGCCTTTGAAAATGGTATGTCTGTTATGTTAGGCCTTAGCCAATGCTGGTTGCTTCAACGCTGCTAATGTGACTTTGGGTGATTGCCCAGGTAGCTAGTTGTCTCTGTAATTTGTTGCATGTTTTGGAAGTTGTTTTGCTGAACTTCCTAATTACCCAGGTAACATTATTTCCCTTCTCAGATCTTCGATGGGGTTGAAGACTATATAAATATAGCTACTTTATCTCATGACTTGGCCAAGTTATTTATTATACAAGACCTAAGCTAGTTAGAATAGGATATTTGTACTTATTGTATATAATTTCATAGTAGGTTTAGAACTCTCTTATTTAAACAAAAGGGGGAGGTGTTGTGGGAGTTCCTCCCACTCCTCCAGCCTATCGCCACTGAGATACCAGCCCATTGGGGCGTGGTCTCTCTCCCTTTAATAAAGCGGCCACTTCCCTCTCCTCTCTCTCTTCACTTCCTGCTCCGAGGGCGACTAGACTCCCTTCCTGGTTGCGCAGAGGGCTGTTGTCTGGGACTGTGATCTGTAAGTTTTTTCCCCTTTAAATAAATACCACCCTATTAATCATAATTCCAAACTGGTGTGGGATTGTTTGTGACTTCTGCTGATGCATATGGATATTTATGATCCTATGGAGTATAATTTTTAATAATTCTTTTTGTATTTATTGAGCGTATGCCTGCTTACACGTAAGTGCATCATGTGTGTGCCTAGTACTCATGAAGGCCAGAGGCAAGTGTCAGGTCCTCGGAACAGGAGTTACAGATGGTTGTGAGCTGCTATATCAGCACTGTGAACCAAATCCAGGTGTGCTGAACCACTGAGGTATCTCTCCAGACCCAGAGTCATCTTTTTTCTCTTCTCTTCTCTTCTCTTCTCTTCTCTTCTCTTCTCTCCTCTTCCCTCTTCTCTTCTTCTCTTCTCTTCTCTTTCTTTTTTTGTTTCCTTTTACACATTTCAGCCATTTAAAGTTTGTGATTCATTAGTTTGAATATAGTCACAGAGCTGTGCAGCCACCACCACGTGCATATTGAGAACATCTTCCTCTATATACATATTCAGAACAGTCGTTTCTTATCCGCCCATACCCCAGCCCAACATCTAATCCTTTTCCATTCCTATGTGTTTTCCACATCTGGATGTTTCATGCATGCAGAGTCACATAACATGCAGTCTTGTCACTGGCTTACTTCACCTAGAATAATGCTCTTAAAACCGATCACCACAATTTTGTCAAATCCTTTCATGTAGGAACGAACACTTTCTTAGAGGTATTTCAGCAGACATCCCCTCAAGAATCTTTGGACTCAATTGGGATGTACGACCAAATTCCCAGTCTAATCAACAACCCAAAAGAGGAACTTCTATGGTTACTGCAAGAGAGAGTAAACCGGTTGGGTCTGGGTGAAAGAATCACCTGTGACACAGTCACAGGTAAGCAAGGCATGGGAAGGTGGTGGCCTGAACAAAATTCCCATAAGGAATAAGGTTGAGATAAATGGATGTCAGAGAAGGAAGTAAAATGGGAACACACTTCGAAGCAACACGGTGGTTACGAGTGGAGCTATGAATCAACACTGTCTAAGGTGTCTATTGCCATTTAGAGACACCATGACTTCGGCAACTCTTATAAAGGAAAACATTTCATTGGGCCTGGTTACAGTTTCAGAGATTCAGTCCATTAGAATCATGGTGGGGAGCACGGCAGTGTGCAAGCAGACATGCAGCTGGACAAGTAGCTGAGAATTCTACATCTGGATTGGCAATCAGCAGGAAGAGCCCTGGCTTTAGACCTCAAAGCCTGCTCCCACAATGACACACTTCCTCCAACAAGACCACACTTATCCCAACAAGTTCACCCCTTCTAATAGTGCCACTCTCTATGGGCCAAATATTGAAACACATGAGTATAGGACACTCCTATCCAAACCACCAGAAACAGGAAAAGATGCTGAGATTTTGGTTTGTTTATTTTAACAGACAAATCTTCATATTTTATTTTCACATATAACCTTCAAACTCTAGGACAGTGAGCGCCAGATCCAACATATCCACCCCTATAATTGATTCTATGACCAGGTTTCGCAAAGCTGACCTACTTCAGAGGGTTCCAGGGAGCAGTAAAGGCAGGAGGGAGTAACTGAGGTGTAGGAGCGTCCCTATGCCCAGGAAGTCATGACACACCAGTTTGGAAAGACAGCTTTGCTTTTAGCTTTATGTAGTTGATGAACGTATGAGATGGCAAGAATGGGTGTGTGTGACAATATTGATTTTCAAAATCTCATTCATGGGGAAAACTGAGACATGGAGCTGTTTAAAATCATGGTTCCTTCTCCCATGGTGTAGCCACATATATCCTCATTCTCTTTCCTCACAGAGGTTGATGTGGGAGGTCACCATTCTTCCATTGTGACAAAATATATCACAAAAGTAAGTCTCAGGCTAAAGAGCTGGCTCAGTGATTTTGCTCAGAGAACATTTGCTGCTCTTGCAGAGGACCTGGGTTTGGTTTCCAGCACTTATACAGTAGCTCACAACCACCCGTAATTCCAGTTCCAGGGAATGCAACATTCTCTTCTGACCTGCAGGCACCAGGCAAGCATGTGGTACACACACAGGCAAAACAGACACACATGAGATGAGGCTGGGAAACACACACCTCCCGAGTGGGAGGACTAGAATCTGAAAACCCAGAAACTCACACAAATGCTAGTTTGGTATGATAGTCCTTTATAATTCCAGTCTCTGAAGACAGAGATAGGGTATTCCTAGACCGAGCTGGCTAGCAAGAGTAACCATGGTTAAGAGCTCTGGTTTTGACTGAGAGATCCTGACATCATAAATATGGTGAAGAAACAATGGAGGATGATTACCAGCATTGGCCTTGGGCCTCTCAGACATGTATACACCCCCACACACATATATGAAGCACCCCCAAAACCATCCATATGCACAAGCACATCACACACATGCATATAGAAAATGGAAAAAGTAAGTTTAAGAAGCAAAGATTTATTTATATTCATGAATTTAAAGGTTTGGGCCTACAGTCACTTGATATCATTACTCAGCCTCTAATGAGGCAGAACTTTACAGTTATGAGGACCATGCTCATCTCATTGTGACTAGGATGGCAAGGGACAGAGTGAGGGTTGGGGGTCCAAGAGGCCTTTCACAGTCACACCCACAGTGCTCTACTTCCTCCAGCTAGCTTCTGTCTCTTAAAGTCTTACCATTTTGACAACGTTTTTGGAAAACATTTCAGAGCCAAGCCACAAAGGCAGGGTGGGGTGTACCAATTGGGATGTAAATGCTCCTTATTGAACGGTTGTGCCACTCTTGTCCCAGTTTCTTCCCATACTACTTTTAGACAGAGGTCGTTTCTCTCTAATATCTTCTGAGCCAAGAGAATGGTATCTCAGGGTTGTTCTGAACTAACTACAAGCTACTGCATTTCAAGATGGTCTGTGACGGTTTCCTACTGAAAGACTACACTTTCCAGCTTCCCTTGCTGACTATAGATCTCCTTTCTGTCCCCATAAGGAACAGCATCCCATTTTCCAAAGATGCCCCCTCGCCATGAATAAGCATAGTCTCACCTAAAGTCATACCGAACCTCTCTTTTACTTTCCATCTCTCTACAGCTGCTTTTAAGTAATCCAACAGTCTGAGATCATTGGGGAAGGATCCTACACACACTGAGACCCATTAAGACTCTTCTGGTTCTGGGACCTACAGGATATATCCAATAACCAATATCATAGTCCTTCAATGTCTTCATTGGAACCCGGCTTGATTTTATAGGTAACAAAAGCCCATGCTTTCAATGTGTAGCTCATGTCCACTATATAGAAAGTGCCTGTGTGCCAGAGTGCCTGATATGAATAAGAGATTCTAGTCCCTATCTTTGACAGTGTAAAATGTTCCTTTCCAAAGATTCCAGGCAAGTGCTGACTGTTTCTGTTCCTCCAGTCAGCTCTGTTCCATCACCAGGCTTTCAAATAACCACACAGAGCCTTATTATTATAATTGCTCGGCTGATAGCTTAATCTTGTTACTAACTAGCTCTTATCTCTTAAATAAACCCATATTTCTGATCTACGCTCTGCCACATGGCGGTATCTTTTTTTCTGCATGGTGTGTTCATATTCTGCTTCCTCTGCATCTCACTGGTGACTCCTGTTGATGGTGGCCTTCTTCCCATCATCCTCTTAGTTTAATGTTCTTGCCTAACATCTTTCTGCCTCACTGTTGGCCAATCAACTCCTCATTAAACCAATGAGAGTAATACATAATCACAGTGTAAAAAGAAAAGGATTATTCCACAGCTTGTTGGGGCATCTTCCAGTAGCTTCCAAGGAACACTTTCCTGCTCTTTGAGAACTTCTTTCAGTGATTTCACAGTGGTCAAAGAACACGGGATTGGAAGAGCACAAGCCAAGCCTGTCTTTCATCTCCATGTCTCTTTGGCTTTTCCTGTGGCATGGACATGTTTTTGAACCCGGGATCTGTACCTAAGATGCTGCCCCAGGTACCTAAAAGCCAATCATGTCAGACACACATGCTCATTTTGTTCCAAGGAAAGCTCTGCCAGATGTGTCCAGCTTTGGATACTGTGACAAGACACTGTCATTTACAAAGTGTATACTTAGGAACCATGTCGTTAAGATACAAAAATATAAGAAAAAAAATCATATTTTAATTAAGCATGTGAATTCATGTTGGGCCACATCCATGGCTATTTTGGTCACATGTAATTCACAGAGGCAAATTGGACATGCTGATAAGGATTTCCACAGCTGTGAAAGAGGCTAGTCCTCAGTCCTAGAGTAACAGAAGGTCTTGGGGCTAAGTCAGTGTCTCATAGACTGCAGAAGATCATGAAAAACTGGTTAGTGTTAAGATTGATGATTTTATAAGCTGCATCTTGATGAAACAGGACTCAAAATACAGTAGAATTGAACAGGTCTCCAAACCCAACCTTCTTACCCACATGCAGGTGAGCATTCAAAAAGATCAGGCATGTTCATGGTTTTATGGTCATAGACTTCAGGTATATATTTAGAACTTTGTCCATTACCTTTGATGCCTTCGTTCTTATAAAAAAAAAAGTCACATTTGATACCTAAAGTGAGTGATGCACACTAGAAACATCACCTATCACCATTGTTTGGAAAGGGTTGGGTCAAACACCACGTAGGGAAGGGAAGCCTGGATAAGGGTATAGGCATGATGGTATTGTCAACGTATTTTCTGTGACTAGACAGAACACCACAGCTATAACTGATACATTTAAAAATAAATCTGTACTCAGGCCATGGATCTGAAAGCTGGGGATTCCAGCTGCTGAGAGTTTTTGGGTAGTAGGATAGGCAAACAATCATGAAAAGAAAAATCAGGCCTAACTCACACCTGGCCAGCAGGAATCTGCTCCTTGCTAATGGCATCAATCCGTTGGTGAGGACAGAGTTCTCATTCTACTTACTTCATTAAAGGTGTCATCTCCTCTCATCCTTCCAACCTAGTAGTGAAATGACAATTAACCTTAACATGAGTTTGCAGAGGACACTAAATCCATAGGAGATGAATAGAGAAGGGGCTGGAGATACTATTTTGTAGTGGGGATGCATGCAGGAACCCACAGATGGCCTTATGCAAACAAAATGCCAAACATGAATAATGAACTACAATACTAATCTACTGAAAGTGCAATATCAGTCTGGCACAGCTTGGCTTTCCTGGGAAGCATATTCCAAGACAATGCGTGCTAATTGCTTGTGGCTGCTTAACAAATTGCCCTTGTTTAATAGTTTAAAAACAGTCTTGGGAAACAGAATCTAAAATGCATCTGTGGAGTTACATTCCTTTTGATTCTTGGAGAGAATTACAGGCAAACTTAGAGTATTAGAACATTCCATGTAGTCAAATTCACACTCACACGGAATAATCATGTGGTAAAGATCACATTCACATAGGAATGTGATTTAACATATTAAATGTAATAATGTGATAATTACATTTAACATAGTAAAAATGACAATCTTACTGAAAGCAATCTCCAAATTTAGTGGAGTTTCCATCAAAATCCCAGCAAAATTCTTCACAGACCTTGAAAGAACAGTACTGAACTTCAATACGAAAAAGAAAAAATTCAGGATAGCCAAAACAAACCTTCTAGAGGCATCACAATCCCTGACTTCAAATTTTCCTACAGAGCTACAGTACTGAATACAGCCTGGTATTGGCATAAAAACAGACAGGAGGACCAAAGGAACTGAATTGAAGACCCAGATCCACACATTTATGAACATCTGATTTTTGACAAAGAAGTAAAAAATATCAAATGGAAAATAGAAAGCATATTTAACAATTGGTGCTGGCATAACTGGATATCAACATGTAGAAGAATACAAATAGATCCATATTTATCACCGTGCACAAAACTCAAATCCCGATGAATCAAAGACTTCAACATAAAACCAACCACACTGAACCTCATAGAAGAGAAAGTAGGAAGTACACTTGAACGCATTGCCACAGAAGACAGCCTTTTAAATATAACCCCAGTAGCACAGACACTGAGAGAAACAATTAATAAATGGAACTTCCTAATACCGAGAGGCTTCTGTAAACCAAAGGACATGGTCAACAAGAAAAACAGCAGCTTATTGAATGGGAAAAAATCTACACCAACTACACATAGAACAGAGGGCTGATCTCCAATATATACAAAGAACTTAAGAAATTGGTCATCAATCAACCCAATTATAAAATGGGGTACTGAGCTGAACAGAGAATTCTCAACAGAAGTTCAAATGGCTAAAAGACACTTAAGATCAATGCTCAACTTCCTTAGCGATCAGGGAAATGCAAATCAAGACAACTTTAAGATACCATCTTACACCTGTCAGAATGGCTAAAATCAAAACACCAATGATAGCCTTTGCTGGAGAGGTTGTGGAGTAAAGGGTACACTCATCCATTGCTGGTGAGAATGCAAACTTGTGCAACCACTCTGGAAAGCAGTGTGGCAGTTTCTCAGGAAATTCGGGATCAACCTACCCCTGGATCCAGCAATACCACTCTTGGGAATATACCCAAGAGTGGCCCCACTCTTGGGAATATACCCAAGAGTGGCCCTATCATACAACAAAAGTATATGCTCAACTATGTTTATAGCAGCATTGTTTGTAATAGCCAGAACCTGGAAACAACCTAGATGCCCTTCAATGGAAGAATGGATGAAGAAAGTATGGAATACATACATATTAGAGTACTACTCAGCAGTAAAAAACAATGACTTCTTGAATTTTGCATACAAATGGATGGAAATAGAAAACACTATCCTGAGTGAGGTAAGTCAGACCCAAAAAGAGGAACATGGGATGTACTCACTCATAATTAGTTTCTAGCCATAAATAAAGGACATTGAGCCTATAATTCGTGATCCTAGAGAAGCTAAATTGGAAGGTGAATCCAAAGAAAAACATATAGTCATCCTCCTGGATATTAACTTTCATCAGGCGATGAAAGGAGACAGAGACAGAGTCCCACATTGGAGCACCGGACTGAAACCCCAAGGTCCAAATCAGGAGCAGAAGGAGAGAGAGCATGAGCAAGGAACTCAGGACCGCGAGGGGTGCACCCACACACTGAGACAATGGGGATGTTCTATCGGGAACTCACCAAGGCCAGCTGGCCTGGTTCTGAAAAAGCATGGGACAAATCCGGACTCACTGAACATAGCGGACAATGAGGACTACTGAGAACTCAAGATCAATGGCACTGGGTTTTGATCCTACTGCACATAATAGCTGTGTGGGAGCCTAGGCTGTTTGGATGTTCACATTACTAGACCTGGAAGGAAGTGGACGTCCTTGGACTCCCCACAGGGCAGGGAACCCTGACTGCTCTTCGGGCTGATGAAAGAGGGGGAGTTGATTCGGGGAGAGGGAGGGAAATGGGAGGCGGTGGCGGGGAGGAGACAGAAATCTTTAATAAATAAATAAATAATTAAAAAAAAGAAATTGGTCATCACAGAAAAAATAATTCTATAAAGAAATGGGATGGGCAGAGGCAGAGAGGCGCGGCATCCAGATGCACAGATGCGGAGAGGCACAGCGTCCAGACATTCAGAGGCATCACAATCAGGAAGAGGCTTTGGGGGACCAGCATGGCGGCAGACGCAAGCGGTGGGGATGGGCGTGCAATAACGAGAGCAGATCGCCCTACTACAATTAAATCAAAGAGGTAGGCCTTTGTTGGCGAGTCACTGGCAAACGGGGAGCCTGGTCCTGTCCTGAAGACCCTTCGGAGGGGTGAGAGGGTTCTTGGCCTGCGGCAGGAACCAGGAAACAGAGCGAGGGCATTTTGTAAGCGGAGCCCTTGGCCAGCAGGGAAACTTGATCCGGTGTTTAAAAGACCCATTAGATAGGATAAATAGGAGGAGATGGGCAGGCGCCAAGGCAAGAATTCACCCAATAATCTGGAAAACAACATGAAAACACCAGAACCCAATGATCTTACAACAGAAGTATTTGAACAACCTAACACAGAAGAAGTGGAAAAAAATGACTTTATGAAAGCAATAGAGTCCCTTAAACAACATGTAAAAAACGCCCTTATAGAAATGGATGAGAAGTATAACAAAAAGTTTGAAGAAATGAGTAAATACGTACATGATACCCTGGGAAACCAAGAAAAAACAATCAAACAGGTAATGGAAACAGTTCAAGAATTGAAAACTGAAATGAAGGCAAGGAAGAAAATACAAACTGAGGACCAGCTGGATATGGAAAGTCTAGCTCAATGAGCAGAGTCTACAGAAACAAGCATAATCAATAGAATACAAGAGATAGAAGAAAGAATCTCAGATGCTGAGGACACCATAGAGAAAATAAACAAAGAGATCAAAGAAAACAGCAAAGCCAACAAATTCTCAACACAAAACATTCAGGAAATATGAGACACAATAAAAAGACCAAACCTAAGAATAATAGGAATAGAAGAAGGAGAAGAGTCACAGCTCAAAGGCCCAGAAAATATTTTTAACAAAATTATGGAAGAAAACTTTCCCAACATAAAGAAAGATATTCATTTAAATATTCAAGAAGCATACAGAACACCAAACAGACTGTGTCAAAGAAAAACATCTCCTCGCCATATAATAATCAAAACACAAAATATACAGGTTAAAGAAAGAATATTAAGAGCTGCAAACAAAAAGGGCAAGTAACTTATAAAGGTAAACTGATCAGACTTATACCTGACTTCTCTATGGAAACCATGAAAGCCAGAAGGTCCTGGATAGATGTACTGCAGAAACTGAGAGACCAAGAATGCAAACCGAAACTACTATACTCAGCCAAGCTATCGTTAACTATCAATGGAGAAAACAAGACATTCCAGGATAAGAACAAATTTAAACAATACGTAGCCACAAATCCAGCCCTACAGAAAGTAATAGAAGGAAAATCGCAACCCAAGGAATCCAACACTGCCAACACTGCCTACAATAACTCAGGCATCTAGCGACCCTTCACCAGCACATCTCAAAGAAGGGAGACACACAATCTCTACTACCAAAAACAATAAGAATAACCAGAGTTAACAACCACTGGTCATTAATATCACTTAATATTAATGGGCTCAATTCACCTATAAAAAGTCACAGGCTAAGAGATTGGATACGAAAACAGGATCCAACATTCTGCTGTTTGCAAGAAACACATCTCAACCACAAAGACAGGCACCTACTCAGAGTAAAGGGCTGGGAAAAGGTGTTTCAAGCAAATGGTCCTAAGAAAAAAGCAGGTGTGGCCATACTAATTTCTAACAAAACTGACTTCAAACTAAAATCAATCAGAAGAGACCGAGATGGTCACTTTATACTCATAACAGGAACAATTCATCAGGATGACATCTCAATCCTGAATATCTACTCCCCAAATATAAAAGCACCCACTTGTGTAAAAGAAATATTACTAAAACTCAAGGCAGACATCAAACCACACACACTAGTAGTAGGAGACTTCAACACACCTCTCTCTCCAAGGGACAGGTCAATCAGACAGAAACCTAATAGAGAATTAAGAGAATTATTGGAGGTAATGAAGCAAATGGACTTAACAGACATCTGTAGAACACTCCATCCAAATAGGAAAGAATATACCTTTTTCTCTGCAGCTCATGGAACCTTCTCGAAAATTGACCACATACTTGGAAACAAAGGAAACCTCCACAGATACAAAAAAATATCAGTGTCCACCTGTGTCCTATATGATCACCATGGATTAAAGTTAGAAGGCAACAACAATGCTACCCACAGAAAGCCGACAAACTCATGGAACCTGAACAGTCAACTACTGAACCACACCTGGGTCAAAGAAGAAATTAAGAAAGAAATTAAAGTCTTCCTTGAATTTAATGAAAATAAAGAGACAACATACTCAAACCTATGGGACACAATGAAAGCAGTGCAAAGAGGAAAGTTCATAGCACTAACTGCCCACTTAAAGAAAACGGAGAATGCATACATTGGGGACTTAACAACACACCTGAGAGCTCTAGAAAAAAAAAGAAGTAGACGCGCCCAGGAGAAGTAGAAGACTAGAAATAATAAAACTGAGGGCAGAAATCAACAAAATAGAAACACAGAAAACAGTCCAAAGGATCAATGAAACAAAAAGCTGGTTCTTGGAGAAAATCAACAAGATCGACAAACCCATATCCAAACTAATTAAACGACAGAGAGAGAACACACAAATAAATAAGATCAGAAATGAAAAGGGGGACATAACCACAGACACAGAGGAAATTCAGAGAATCATTAGATCTTACTACAAAAGCCTGTATGCCACAAAACTGGAAAATACAAAAGAATGGACATTTTTTAAAATAAGTACCATATACCAAAGCTAAACCAAGACCAGGTGAATGATCTAAATAGACCTGTTATTCGCGAAGAATTAGAAATGGTTATCAAAAATCTCCCTTCGAAAAAAAGCCCAGGACCAGATGGTTTCAATGCAGAATTCTACCAGAACTTCCAAGAAGAACTAATACCTATACTCCTTAATGTATTTCACAATATAGAAATAGAAGAGTCGTTGCCAAATTCCTTTTATGAAGCTACAGTTACCCTGATACCAAAACCACACAAAGACCCAACCAAGAAAGAGAATTACAGGCCTATCTCACTCATGAATATCGACGCAAAAATTCTCAATAAAATACTGGCAAACCGAATCCAAGAACACATTAGAAAAATTATCTATTATGATCAAGTAGGCTTCATCCCAGAGAGGCAGGGCTGGTTCAACATATGCAAATCTATCAATGTAATCCACCATATAAATAAACTGAAAGAAAAAACTATATGATCATTTCATTAGATGCTAAAAAACATTCGACAAAATTCAACACCCCTTTATGATAAATGTCTTGGAGAGAATAGGGATACAAGGGTCCTACCTAAATATAATAAAAGCTATTTACAGCAAGCCGACAGCTAACATTAAATTAAATGGAAAAAAACTCAAAGCCATCCCACTAAAATCAGGAACACGACAAGGATGTCCACTCTCTCCATACCTCTTCAATATAGTGCTTGAAGTTCTAGCAATAGCAATAAGACAACATAAGGAGATCAAGGGGATTCGTATTGGAAAGGAAGAAGTTAAGCTTTCGTTATTTGCAGATGATATGATAGTATACATAAGCAACCCCAAAAATTCTACCAAAGAACTCCTACAGCTGATAAACACCTTTAGTAATGTGGCAGGATACAAGATCAACTCCAAAAAATCAGTTGCCTTCCTATATACTAAGGATAAGGAAGCAGAGAGGGAAATCAGAGAAACTTCACCTTTCATGATAGCCACAAATAGCAGGAAATATCTTGGGGTAACTCTGACCAAGGAAGTGAAAAATCTATTTGACAAGAACTATAAGCCTTTGAAGAAAGAAATTGAAGAGGACACCAGAAAATGGAAGGATCTCCCTTGCTCTTGGATTGGGAGGATCAACATAGTAAAAATGACAATTCTACCAAAAGCAATCTATAGATTCAATGCAATCCCCATCAAAATCCCATCAAAATTCTTCACAGATCTGGAGAAGACAATAATCAACTTTATATGGAAAAACAAAAAACCCAGGATAGCAAAAACAATCTTATACAATAAAGGATTGTCTGGAGGCATTACCATCCCTGACTTCAAACTCTATTACAGAGCTACAGTATTGAAAACAGCTTGGTATTGGCATAAAAACAGAGAAGTCGACCAATGGAATTGAATAGAAGACCCAGACTTTAACCCAGAAACCTATGAACACCTGATTTTCGATATAAGAGCTAAAAGTATACAATGGAAAAAAGAAAGCATCTTCAACAAATTGTGCTGGCAAAACTGGATGTCAATCTGTAGAAGAATGAAAATAGGTCCATATCTATCACCATGCACAAAACTCAAGTCCAAATGGACTAAAGACCTCAATATCAGTCCAAACACACTGAACCTGATAGAAGAGAAAGTGGGAAGTACTCTACAGCACATGGGCACAGGAGACCACTTCCTACGTATAACCCCAGCAGCACAGACACTAAGGGCATCATTGAATAAATGGGACCTCCTGAGACTGAGAAGCTTCTGTAAAGCAAAGGACACTGTCACTAAGACAAAAAGGCAACCCACTTACTGGGAGACGATCTTCACCAACCCCACAACTGACAAAGGTCTGATCTCCAAAATATATAAAGAACTCAAGAAACTAGACCGTAAAAGGCTAATCAACCCAATTATAAAATGGGGCACTGAGCTGAACAGAGAATTCTCAACAGAAGAACTTCAAATGGCCAAAAGACACTTAAGGTCATGCTCAACTTCCTTAGCGATCAGGGAAATGCAAATCAAGACAACTTTAAGATACCATCTTACACCTGTCAGAATGGCTAAAATCAAAACACCAATGATAGCCTTTGCTGGAAAGGTTGTGGAGAAAGGGGTACACTCACCCATTGCTGGTGAGAATGCAAACTTGTGCAACCACTCTGGAAAGCAGTGTGGCAGTTTCTCAGGAAATTCGGGATCAACCTACCCCTGGATCCAGCAATACCACTCTTGGGAATATACCCAAGAGTGGCCCTATCATACAACAAAAGTATATGCTCAACTATGTTCATAGCAGCGTTGTTTGTAATAGCCAGAACCTGGAAACAACCTAGATGCCCTTCAATGGAAGAATGGATGAAGAAAGTATGGAATATATACATATTAGAGTACTACTCAGCAGTAAAAAACAAGGACTTCTTGAATTTTGCATACAAATGGATGGAAATAGAAAACACTATCCTGAGTGAGGTAAGCCAGACCCAAAAAGAGGAACATGGGATGTATTCACTCATATCTGGTTTCTAGCCATAAATAAAGGACATTGAGCATATAATTCATGTTCCTAGAGAAGCTAAATAAGAAGGTGAATCCAAAGACAAACACATAGGCATCCTCCTGAATATTAACCTTCATCAGGCGATGAAAGGAGACAGAGACCCACATGGGAGCACCGGACAGAAATCTCAAGGTCCAAATCAGGAGCAGAAGGAAAGAGAGCATGAGCAAGGAACTCAGGACTGCAAGGGGTGCACCCACACACTGAGACAATGGGGATGTTCTATCGGGAACTCACCAAGGCCAGCTGGCCTGGTTCTGAAAAAGTATGGGATAAATCCGGACTCACTGAACATAGCGGACAATGAGGAATACTGAGAACTCAAGAACAATGGCAGTGGGTTTTGATCCTACTGCACGTACTTGCTTTGGGGGAGCCTAGGCAGTTTGGATGCTCACCTTACTAGACCTAGATAGAGGTGGGCGGTCCTTGGACTTCCCACAGGTCAGGGAACTGTGATTGCTCTTCGAGCAGATGAGGGAGGGGGACTTGATGGGGCAGGGCGAGGGAAATGGGAGGCGGTGGTGGGGAGGAGGCAGAAATCCTTAATAAATAAATAAATTAAAAAACTAAAAAAAAAAGAAATGGGATGCAGAGAACTCTCAACAGAGGACTCTAAAATGGCTAAATGACACTTAAAAAAAATGCTCAACATCCTTTGTCATCAGAGAAATGCAAATCAGAATGACTCTGAGATTCCATCTTAAACCTGCAAGAATGCCCAAGATCAAAAACATTGATGACAACTTACGCTTGAGAGTATGTGGGGAAAAGGGAACACTACTCTATTGCTGGTGGGTGTGCAAACTGGTACAGCAATTTCTCAGAAAATTAAAAAAAACAACCTTCCTAAAGACCCAGCAATACCACTTTGGGGTATATAATGAAAAGATGTTCCATTATACCACAAGGATATGTGCTCAACTATGTTTATAGCAGCATTGTTTGTCATACCCAGAACTTGGAAAGAACCTAAATGCCCCTTGACTGAAGAATAGATCAAGAAAATGTGGTACATTTACACAATGGACTACTACACAGTCGAAAAAAAGAATGACATCTTGAAATGTGTGGGCAAATGGATGGATCTTGAAAACAGTATATTTAGTGAGGTAACCCAGACTCAGAAAGACAAATATCATATGTACTTACTCATAACTGACTTTTAGACATAAAACAGCCTACAATTCACAATCCCAGAGAATTTAGACATACATGGACCTAATCCACATGGGAAGTAGAAAAAGGCAAGATCTCCTGAGTAAATTGGGAGCATAGGGTCTATGGGAGAGGATAGATGGGGAGGGGAAAGGAATGGTGGGAGCAGAGAAAAATATATAGCTCAATAGAATCAATAATAAAAATGATACTTTCAACCCTCAATCCCAGCACATGGAAGGCAGAGACAAGAGGATCTCTGTGAATGCAAGGCCAACCTGGTGTACACAGAGAGTCTTAGAACTTCCAGGGATACAAAGTGAAACAGAGACAGCTTGGGAAAAAAAGATAAATAACCCTTCAACAATATTGAATTTAAATTCCCAAACATGATATTAATCTCTGTTTATTTAGATACCACTTAATTTATTTCAACAATGTTTAAGGGTATGTCTTACATCCTTAAGTATATTTTTACTTTTAGATATATATATATATATATATCATTTTTATTATTGTTTTATTGTTTTCAATTTCAATCTCTAGTTGCTTGTTGCTAGAATATTGAAATAAATTTTTATATTTACTTTGGAGCCCTACAATGTTACTAAGCTAAACTAGAATTTATAATAATTTTATTGTTGGGTGGATTTTCTGTGTATACAATCAAGTCATCTGCATAAAAATGTTACTGGTGACAGGACAGAATTCTGACTTTAGGGGTCCCAGAAAACCAGATTTAGTCACATGTAAGCTTAGAGCCAGGTGTATTGCAGCGTGAAATGAACTTAGTCTGGAAGCACTGTGAAGGAAAGGAAGGACCAGACTATTAAACCCTGCTCTGGAGGGACCAGCATCCTAAGCTCTGTTCTAGAGGGATCAGTTTTCTAACGCCTGCCCTGGAAGGACCAGCATCTAGACCCTGTGCTGGAGGAACCATCAACCTAAGACTTGCTCTGGAGTCACTGAGACTTACAGGGTTCTGCAGAGGAAAGGCAATGAGGAAAACAAAGTTATACTTAGTCAGCGCTCTGTGGTCATACTGTTCCTGATTGACCATTATCTCAAGTCTGACTCTATGAAGTCCTGTTGGTGTCTTTTTTCTGCAGTTGCCAGAGGTTCAAATTCCATTTCATTAAGAGAAATCTGTCTACAGTCTCCCTGTTCCAGGAACCTGAGATAACTGGGGAGAAATGACTCAGACAGAGATCATGCAAGATGGGAAAATGGAGTTAGTTTGGATAATGACTAGATCCCCTTTTATTTCTCTTACAGGAGTCCCCGTTACAAAGGCAGTTTTAATAATAATCTGAACACATGCATGTTTTACATCTATATCTCCCCACGGCAATATTAAGTAGAATTGGTAAGTGTGGCTACTGTTTTCTTCTTCTTAATCTAAGAAAAAAAGCACTCAGAATTTTACCATTTGAGTGAGCATAGCAATCCATCGTTCAGAGGTGCTCTTCATGTTCACTAAGTCATCAATATTTTCTAATTTTGAAGCTGTTATGAATTGTTGTTCACACCTCCCATCTGCTGTGTTTCCTTAGGACTGGATTGTAAGTTGAAGCATCATAATCTATTATATATTTCTGTTGAAACACACCTGAGCACAATGCCTATGCTCAGTGTGTGGCACCTCCAGCAGGACACACACACACACACACACACACACACACACACACACAGCATTTATTGATCTCATGATTCCAGGGGCACAAGAATACAGACAACTTATAACTAACAGCAGCACATCTCGTGACAAGGCCCCTCGGCTGCATTACAAATGGCAGAGAAGTGGAAAGGAAGAGCTGCAGGCAGAAAGGGCATTTGTGTCAGCAAGGAAGCAAGAAAGTGGGGAAATATCAGGCTCCCTTTTAAAATAGCGTGAATCCATGGGAATTAATTCACACAAACTTGACTCACTCCTATGAGAGAGCATTAGTGTATTCATGAGGGTAGAAACACAGACTTCATTACTCTGTCTCTTAAAGGTTTCTCCACCAAACCACCACCAAGTTGTGGTATCATGATTCAAGTATTCCTCTTCCTCTTCCTCTTCCTCTTCTTCCTCCTCCTCTTTCTCCTCCTCCTCCTCCTCCTCCTCCTCCTCCGCTGCTTCTTCTTCTTCTTCTTCTTCTTCTTCTTCTTCTTCTTCTTCTTCTTCTTCTTCTCAAGACAAGTTTTCTCTGTGTAAGAGCCCTAGCTGTCCTGAAACTCACTCTGTAGACCAGGTTGGCCTCAAACTTACAGAGATCCCGAGAAGATTCAAATCCTATTTGAGTGAAAGTACTCAGCACAGGGTACTGAGTTCACTGGCATAGGCTGAATGTTTGAGGATAAAGAGTTTTACATTCTCTTAGATATTATTTCTCCCTAATACTATTTCTTCCAAATCTCATTAAAACTTAGGCATTCTACATATCCCCACGATACACAAGGGACTCATAATAAAATGGATAGTGCTTTGTTCAGATTGTTTTGCTTTCATCAAACTGACAAACACTAAGAAAACTCAGAATAGGCATGAGATGAATGGATGAAGACGGCTGCTGGAGTGGGAAGAAGCCCAAGAGGAGGGCAAAACAAGAATGGAGGTTAGAGGGAGCCTGAGATGCATTGACATTGTCATTGATGATGCCGGTGACAAGCACCAAACCACTAAAATTCTGTTCCCTTATATTATTCTTTCTTCCGTAAGGATGGATACAAACAAGTACTTGATATGAAATTATGCTTTGAACTATTTTGGCGAGTATGTCCTAGACCTATTTCAGAAGACTAGGTGTTTGTCCCGTTCACATTCAATCTTTCTAAATCTGGACCTCTCCAGGAGATTCTCCAGCCTATGGCCCTGCAGGTCAGCATTCTTTGAAGTATCCTTTATGGGGGACGATTACAGAGGAAAGTTAATAGACACACACCAGTACTGCAGCCACAAGCACCAGCAGCACCACCACCAACCAACACCAGCACCACCACCACCAACCAACACCAGCACCACCATGACGGCCACCACTACCAGCACCAGCACAATCATGACCACAACCACCACCACTACCAGCATAACCATCACCACCACCACCATCATCACTACCACTACAATCACCACCA
This sequence comes from Microtus oregoni, assembly GCF_018167655.1. Taxonomy (NCBI): domain Eukaryota; kingdom Metazoa; phylum Chordata; class Mammalia; order Rodentia; family Cricetidae; genus Microtus; species Microtus oregoni. Next base: position 35,883,329 of record NW_024543085.1, on the reverse strand, counting down.
GCAGTGCATAATCACCACCACCAGCAGTGCATAATCACCACCACCAGCAGCACAACCAACATCACCAATACTACTACCACCACCATCACCTCCACCACCACCATCACCTCCACCACCACCATCACCATCACCATCACCATCACCACCATCACCATCACCATCACCTCCACCACCACCATAACCTCCACCACCATCACCACCACCGTCACCTCCACCACCACCATCATTATCACCTCCACCACCACCATCACCACCACCACCACCATCACCATCACCTCCACCACCATCACCATCACCACCATCACCTCCACCACCACCATCACCATCACCACCATCACCACCATCACCATCACCACCATCACCATCACCATCACCTCCACCACCACCATAACCTCCACCACCACCATCACCATCACCACCATCACCACCACCACCATCACCACCATCACCATCACCATCACCTCCACCACCACCATAACCTCCACCACCACCATCACCACCACTACCACCATCACCTCCACCACCATCACCATCACCTCCACCACCACCATCACCATAACCTCCACCACCACCATCACCATAACCTCCACCATCACCATCACCATCACCACCATCACCATCACCTCCACCACCACCATCACCATCACCTCCACCACCACCATCACCATCACCTCCACCACCACCATCATTATCACCACCACCATCACCATCACCACCATCATCACCTCCACCACCGCCATAACCTCCACCACCACCATCACCATCACCATCACCTCCACCACCACCATAACCTCCACCACCACCATCACCATCACCACCATCACCACCACCACCATCACCACCATCACCATCACCATCACCTCCACCACCACCATAACCTCCACCACCACCATCACCACCACTACCACCATCACCTCCACCACCATCACCATCACCTCCACCACCACCATCACCATAACCTCCACCACCACCATCACCATAACCTCCACCATCACCATCACCATCACCACCATCACCTCCACCACCACCATCACCATCACCTCCACCACCATCACCATCACCTCCACCACCATCACCATCACCTCCACCACCACCATAACCTCCACCACCACCATTACCATCACCTCCACCACCACCATCATTATCACCACCACCGCTACCATGACCAGCGTGACCAGCATACCCACTACCACCAACAGAACAACCAGCAGCAGCAACAGCAACAACAGCAGAGACAGCAGCAGTGATTCTGTGAGCTAATATGTGCCTTCTATTAGAACTCAGTAGACATCTCACATGCGGATGAGCATGAGCATGATGGGTTTGTAAAAAGATGTCTGTCATAGTACAGAGCATTGTATATAACACTAAAACTGAGTATAAAATAGACTTCTGGATATTGGGATCCGTTGGAATGAAGTAGTATAATAAAAGGACCAATAGAGTTCAAGACAGTAAATATAGGTTTGATTTTCATCTTTTCCCCTTAATGTCCAACCCTGAGGGTATTCGTTTAAAAATTCTGAGTCTCTGTTATTTGATGTGGGATGTCCTTCTATATATGTGTTGCTCTTACTGGTTAATGAATAAAGCTGCTTTGGTTTGTGACAGGGCAGATTATAGCCAGGCTGGAAGAGATATATATAGAGAGAGTAGGTGAGTCAGAGAGATGCCATGTAGTTGCCGAGGGAGACATGCTGTACCCTTACCAGTAAGCCACATCCTCATGGTGATACAGAGATTAATAGAAATGGGTTAATTTCAGATGTAAGAGTTAGTTAATAAGAAGCCTGAGCTAACCGGCCAAGAAGTGTTGTGATTAATATAGTTTCTGTGTCATTATTTAGGTCTGGACAGCCAGGAAATGAAAGCACAGCCTCTGCTTACAGTTATTCATCACTATAAACATTATATTATGATTGAACAAATCAGTAGATGTCAAATCACCTAGTCTGATATCTGTAGCCAAAAAAGTACAAATTCTTTTAATTCCATGCCAGATATTTGCTAAAGTGGATTTTAAATATTCTTTATTAATAGTACAATTAATATAATTATCATTCATTAGCAGTAACTTCCAGGATTTAAAATATATAGGGGCTTGGAAGATGCCTCAGAGTTAAGAGCACTTATTGCTCTTGTAGAGGACCTGGGTTCAGAACCCAGCACCCACATGATAGCTCACAGCCATCTGTCACTCTGAGCTCTGAGGGTGCCAGCATGCAAGCATGCATATACTCAGGCACACACACACACACGTAAAATAAAAATAAATCTCAAAAATAAATATAGAAGGGGAGATAAATTTTTGCAGGAAATAAAGAAGACAAGAGCCACCATTATAGCTAATTAATGTGTGTTTAACAAGAGTAATCAACTTCTGTTCACATTATGAGAACTCTAGGTCCTGCCTGAGAGACAGTAGCCTGGTCCTTTGGGAGAATAGTTTGTAGGTTCAGACTGAACTAAAGCTGACTGACCCATCCTAGACCATCAAGGCAATTTTGGTAAAGCCCAACAATTTCGGAAAGGGAACGGCTACTTTGAAGCAGTAATGCACGAGGCCAAAGGCACTTCACTCAGTTGGGGTTCTCATCTCATTTCCTGGACATTTGGCCTTGGACATTTAATGAAGGCTTATGCTGGGTCAGATTCTCTTTTCGACTTCTCAGCTCTTCGTTGCCAGTGCACAGAGTAAATGTTTGATCTTGGCCTCATTGTCCAAAATTGCTCAATTTCCAAATTTTTACGATTTGTACCCTTAAAAACTCCTGCTACTAATTGCGCGTGTAATGGCTGAGATTAAGTCATGTGACTTAAAATTCTGTGACCTTAATCCTAAAGCTCTTGATTTCTTCATTACCATTTGTTCTCTTCCTTAAGAGGAAGGCTTTCATCCCTGCAACTTTAAACCAAGGCATCTGGAACCCAGTCAGCTCGCTTTGTGAAGGAGCCAGATTGAGAAGCTTACCACGAGGTGGCGCTAAAGACCCAGCAGAAGCCGGTGGCTGGAAGACAAACTGCACTGTATTTTCCTGTGTTGTCCGGCATGCCTGGGATCTTAGAGGAAATTTTGGCTTGAGTCTGATGGAGTCTGGTGCAACAGTCTTTCCACAGTGCTTGGCATCTAGCGTAAAAGTCTTGAGCTTTGCGGTCGCTTTCCAACATCTTTACAAGATCGTGAGTGACCCATTCTGCCTCTCCTCCCTTTTCTTCAGTTCCCAAGTCTGGGGGCCCAGCTGATGCATCTTCACTCACTCGTGTGAGTATCTACAGCCCGGAAGTATGTGTTATCCATGGAGTCAGGAGTTTGATCTCAGAATCCAGGTCTTCAGTTATTTGTGGTTTTTTAACCTGTTATCGGAAGGAGACTCGGGTATCATGGAGTAAGGGTGTGCTCAGGACATGCACTTGGGAAATAGGATTCTGGGAACTGAGCTGTGCTCAGGAAAGGGGCATAGGGAAATGTTGTGATTCTTGTATTCACGACAAGTCCACAATTTATCCTCTGCCAATACACACTATCTGCATTCTCTGCCAATACACACTATCTGAATCCACAATTCATCTTCTGCCAACACACACTACCTGCATCCACAATCAATCCTCTGCCAAGATGCACTAGATGCAGGAAACCTTATGTTCTGTCTATTCATTCATTTACACTAAACCTCCCTTTTATCCTTGTTTTTTCTTCGATGCAGTTCTTGGACATTTAACTTAATTCTAAGGCAAGATAGTCTCTGGTCATTTCTTTTCAAGGAAAAGTTTTTGGGAATGCATTTCTAAGTATTTCTAAACTGGAATATTATTCAGCAGCAAAAGAAAATGAATTAGGGCTGATGAGACAGCTCAGTCAGTCAGGTGCTTGCCATGTGTCTTAGTAAGGTTTCTATTGCTGTGATAAAAAAAAAAAAAAACATGACGAAAGCGACTTGGGGGGAAAGCCTTGTACTCAACATGAGAGCTCATCATTGAAGTAAGTCAGGACGAAACCCAAGCAGGGCAGGAACCTGGAGGCAAGAGCTGGTGCACAGACAGAGCAGAGGGCTGCTTCCTGCTCGCTCCCCATGGTTTTCTTCCTTCCTTTCTTCCTTTCTCCCTCTCTCCCCTCTTCAACATTTTTCAAGATTTATTTATTCTTATTTTATGTGCAGTGGTGTTTTGCCTGCATCTATGTCTGTGTGAGGCTGTCAGATCCCCTGGAACTGGAGTTACAGGCAGTTGTGAACTGCCATGTGGGTGCTGGAAATTGAACCCAGGTCCTCCGAAAGAGTAGCCAAAGGATCAGGGCTGGGTAGAAAGCCTCCAGGCCTACAGGGAGCAGTGAGTTTGAAAGCCCTGAGCTGGAAAGGGATATAGCACACGCTAGGATCTGAAAGATAGAGCTGAGAGAGCAAGGAGAATATTCAGGAACAGGCTCCTTCAGGTGCGTCCTCAGGCTCTGTAAAGAAGATCTTTATTTAAATGCCATGTTCTACAGATCTTTGAAGTGGTTGAAGATTACCTATCTGTGCAGAATACAATCTCTATGTATCTAAAGAATCTAATTAGTCTGACTAAAAGTATAATAAACATGAATGACTATTGACCTATAATACCTAATAACTATATAACTTAAAGATATTAATATCTTCTTCATATCAGAATATTAAAAAAACTCTTTAAATAACAGTGCACAAAAGGAGGACAATGACCTCAAAATGTAAACAATGTATAAATATTTTGATCAGAGGTAGAAGTGTATAATATAATATAATATAATATAATATAATATAATAAATATTACTGAGGGACAATGGTTTATACTCTGTCAATTGTATTTTAATAAAACGCTCATTGGCCAGTAGCCAGGTAGGAAGTATAGGTGGGACAACCAGGCAGGAAGTAGAGATATGATGACAAGAACAGGAGAATTCTGGAAGAGGAGTCTGCAGTTCTGATCCAGCCACAGAGCAAGCGAGATGTAACTGCCTTGCCAAAAAAGGTACCAAGTCACCTGGCAAACATAGACAAGAATAATGTGCTAATGTAAGTTATAATAGTTAATAAGAACCCTGAGCTAATGGGTCAATCAGTTTATAGTTAATGAAGACCTCTGAGTAATTTCTTTGGGACTTAATGACTGTGGGAAACAGGCAGGACAGAAACCTCAGTCAACAAAATATATCCTAAAATTGTATCAACATAAAAAAATGTCTTAAACAGAGATAGAAACATGCATGCATACAATCTGACAAAATAACTTTTATAGATGTACAAATATTGTAAACAGAAATAGGAGCATATTCAATATAACAAATATAATTTGAACTTGTATCAATAGACAACAATCTATACTAATATAAATTGTCCATAAATAATATCTCACAAGTATTCACCGTATTACTCACTATTATTATTTGTGTGAATAAGTTCACACTAAATTACCTATTATCCCATTCAATTTTCCCTCTTTTTTTTTAAAGATCTGAGCCTACATAATTTCCATCCCAACCCGCAACCCTATATGAGTAATAATCAACCCTGAAATGGTGTCCCTAATTTTGAGGACAAAGTTCGTTGGGACTGGGGACATCATCTTCTAGAGTTGCTTCCAGCTGTCATGGGGGCAATGTTTTTTTTTCTATGGGATCCTGTAAAAGTAAAATGATGATTAAGTTTCAAGATTGCTGTTTTGTATAATTGTAAATGTCTCTGAATGGTTGATAGGGTTCTTTTTGATTTGTTTGTTTTGAAGTTCTTATTTGGAGTTCTGGCCAGAACTTTGTAAGAAGGTACACCATTTCCACAGCTGGTACCCAAAAACCAGTCTCATAGTAGTGCTGTCAGCATCATGACATCAAATTAACCAGGTGGAGTTGTAGCTGTGGGACCCCATCTTCCTCCTGGAAGCTTCAGAAATTACTGCAGGAAAATCTACTGTTCTACCTAAAATAATGTTAAGAAAACTTAAACATTATTCATATAGACATATATTCAATGAAAGATACAATATAGACAAAATGGGTATGAAGAAAAGTAAAATATTTCTTCCTTAAAATCTATTTTCTTTCTGTCCCATAACAGATGGCTCCTGACATGAGACAGAAATTCTGAATTTTTCTTTTAACAACATGGTTGGATTTAGGAAAAGATAGTTCATATTCAACTCCAAAGCCAGCTCTTATTTTTAAGCAAAGATGTATATACATGTCCAGATAATCAAAGTTTACCATGCAGATAATACAGCATCATAAGTCAGATTTCTCTTTGCATGTTGATTCTTTCTGAATAGCTATCTTTTAATCTTTAGGCATCTAGTTGTCCAAGGTCTCTCAACTCTTTGAAGATGAATATTTTTCTGCAAAGACAAGAACAAAACCCTGCCCTAACCCTTATAAGGCTTTCTTACCACATGCATGGTTGTCACCTTTGTGAATGAGCTGTCATTTTCTCTTTCTCAAGAGGCTTCTCTTTTTCAAACCTAATCTTTATTAATTTTGATAGTATCCATAGCTTTTCTTCTCCTGTGGAAACAAGAGCAAAACTCCTTCCCCAATGTAGCGCATTTCCTGGTTTCCATTATGAAATCAGTACCTCCTTGAAATAAACTGACTGATTTAATTCAGAAGTTTCTTCTATTATCCAATGTCTCTCCTGCCATTGTTCCTTTCTCATTAGTATTAAGAAAATCCAAGGTTAATAAGGCATTATGCAATCTATTTCTGGAGGTATTTTCCATCTATTTCTGTTTGTTTAACATATCATTTATAGTTTGATTTGATATTTGTATAACTGCCTGACATATAGGCTTGTGTGGTATACCTGTAATATGCTTTATATTATAATAAGCAAAAAACTGTTTCATTTTCTTAGATACATATAATGGACCATTGTCTGTCTTTATTTATGCAGGTATACCTGTGATGGCCATGACTTCTAATAAATGCATGATTACTGAATTGGCCTTTTTTGAGCTCAAGGCCATTGAAAACCTGAAGAGGTGTCAATGGTGTGGTATATATATATTTCAATTTTCCCAATTCTGTGAAGTGGAACAACACATCCATCTGCCAGATCTCATTCCATTGAGTACCCTTTGGGTTACTCCCTGCAAGTAGTGGTGTTTGGTTATAGAAAGAGCAAGTATGACATCTATTTATAATCTCCTTAGCTTGTTGCAATGTAATAGAAAACTCTTTAAACCTTTTCTGTTGACATGATATTCCGTATGAAATACTTAGTCCTTCCAATCAATAATTGATCAATTTCTGCATTACCTCTACTAGAGAATCTGGCCGACCTGTAAGAGATCGTATGTGTGTTGTGTATATGGAACAAAGTCAATTCTTGATTGTATCTTGCACCTGGATAAATAGTGAAGTCAATTCTATATCATTTGGTATAAATTCAGTGGTTTTAATATGCAAGACAACTCTTTCTGCATATTGCAAATCAGTAACTATATTGAGAGTCCTTTAAAATCCCTTAGTAACATGAGAATAGCATATAATTTTGCCTTCTGGATAGAATTAAAAGTGCTTTGTTCCACCTTACTTAATTCTTCTGATTTGTAACCTTCTTTCCTGATTTATTTGCATCAGGATAAAATGTACAGGCTCCAGTTATTGGTGCATCATGTACAATTTGGGAAAGAATCCAAGTAGTTCTCTTTATAACTTTAATTCTATCACTTTTGAAATAACTGCTATTAATTTCTCCCAAGAAATTAGCACAAGTTCTTTGCCATGGTTCATTGTCTTTCCATATTTTTTTTTCAATTTCATCAGCATTAAATGGAACTATAATCTCTGCTGGATCTATACCTGCTAGTTGACGAAGTCTCAGTTTTCCTTTTATGATTAATTCAAAGACTTTTTCCACATAAACTTTTAATTTTTTGCTTGATTTATGTGGTAAAAAGACCCATTCTAAAATAATACCTTCCACCTGCATTAAAATTCCTGTCGGGGAAATTCTGGAATGCAATATGACTAGAATAAAATTAAGATTTGGATTCACTCTATCTACATGTGCCTCCTGTAATTTCTCTTCAATGACCATCAATTCTTTCTATGCTTCAGCTGTTAGTTCTCTGGGACTATTTAAGTCTTTGTCACCACCTAAAGTTTTGTTTAAATGAACTATTATATCAGGTGTTATCCCCACAGCTGGTCATAGTCTGGAAATGTCTCCTAGCAACCTTTGAAAGTCATTAAGAGTCCACAGTTGTGCCTTTTGTGTTCTAATTTTCTGTAAAGCTATTTTATAACCTAGGTAATTGATGGTATCTCCTCTCTGTATTTTTTCAGGAGCAATTTGTAATCCCCATTTTGACAAAACTTTCTTTACTTCTTCAAGTAAAGAAAGTTTACTTCTTCAACCTTCTTTCTAAAATATCTGCACTTGTGTCAGATAACAAAATGTCATCCATGTAATGGTTAATTATAAACTCTGGAAATTGCTTACGTATTATTTCCAATGGCAGATTTACATAGTATTGGCACAGGGTGTGACCATTGAGCATTCACTGTGAGAGGACGGTCCACTGGTTTCTTCTAGTAGACTGATAATTATTATAAGTAGGCACTGTGAAAGCAAATTTTTTTCTATTCTTTTCTTGTAAAGATATAGTGAAGAAATAATCCGTTAAATTAATTACTATAAGAGGCCATCCTTTTGGCAATAGAGAAGGCAGAGGAATTCCAGATTGTAGAGGGCCATAGGTTGAATAAGCTTGTTGACAGCTCTTAAATCTTAGTACTTTCCAAGTGGGGTAGATGGTCTTTCCAAGGAAATTACCAGATATACAGTTGAAACTCTGTGTAAGTCATCCCATGGTCTGGCATGTGCTGATGAAGCTAAATCCTCTCTTTGTACCTTCTGTCCCTGCTCATCAATTTCAATAAATTCCTCAATCTTTTCAAATCTTTTTACTACTGCCTTTTGTAAAATCTGAATCTCCTGTCCAGTGTTCTTTTCTAATGCTTTCAGTGAGGATTCCAAGGTATGAAACTTGTCCAGTAAAGATAATCTCTCATCCTTGGACATAATATTGATTACATATTACCTTCCTGGAGAGATAACTTATCCATTAATCTATCATAACTTTGCAACAGATTCCAATAGTTAAATTCAATAGCACAAATTCTGTCAGATAATTTTGTCAAATTGATACTATCCCTTTCCATAGTATTGAACCATTTTTAAATGATATAATATTGAAAACAAAACTAATTCCTAGAATCAAATAAAGGGATGTAGAAGGAAAATTGCATAATCCTTGCAGAATACCTTGCATAGTATAAACAAAATAATTTTTGAACTCCTGGATGTTATCAGTCATTTTTTGTAGCTCTTCAGATCTTACCTTTTATAAAGCAATTACAATGAATTAGAGTAGGTATAATAATTGTTATCGGTCAACAGGCGTTGCAGTTGCAGCTGTGTGTCTGAAAGACTCCAGCAGCAGCAAACAGAACATGTTGCTTACTTAGGTACTAAAAAATATGTTTTGTTTAACAAATTAAGAACAGTTATTAAGGTGATCAAACGATTCTGAGAGTTGGGGCCCAGGATAAAGAGAAAACCCAAAGTTTTCCATCAGTGCAAGCTGCAGACTGTGTGCACTGCAGGGATCGCAGGCAGCAGTGTGTAGGGTGGCATGTGGGTTACCGTCTGGGGACTGCTGAGCAGCGGCCTGCTGCATCTGAGGGCTGGCTAGAGCCACTGGCAGGAGAGTCAGAGCCCAATGCACCACATAGCTGGTGGACCTATCCCAAAAAGTGTGGACAGGGCCCCATGTTGGGCAGCAGATGATGACGGAAGTTACAAAATAATCCAACACTACTTTAGAATTACATATAATAAAGGGTTATTTATTTAGTGGAGACTCACAGATCACTGTCCTATATCACAGTCCTCTGCATGAATGGGGACCAGGAACAGAGTCTAGCAGCCAGCAGCAAGAGAGCAAGCACAAACTTTACAGCTGCATTTATAGTATAAGAGACCATGCCCAACTGGGCTGGAATCTTAAAGGCTATTGGCCAAAGGAGCTCCTGCAGCACTTCCCCTGTGGATTCTGGATGGGGATAGAAGAGGTATTTAGCCATCACTTAATGTGAGGGTTTAAACATTGATGGGCCTGTTTTCCTTTGGTGTGGGCAGGTGCTCAGTGAGCCAAGGTATGATGAGGCACATGGGCAAATTCTTTTTAGCAAGAAGAAAATATTAGTGATATTGCTTGTCTAAATAACATATCCTGTAGACTTACATCTAATGTCTGTGGAGTTGTTACCAAGTCTCTTAGTCTTTGGTTAAACTTTCTTCTGAGTGCTAAAGACCATGCAGTTGGCCAACATTAACTTTTTTTTTTGTGCTGTCAAGACCAGTTGAGCAACTAGTCCTCAGGGGTCACTTGGGCTTGAGAGGAACCTCAAATTCTTTTAGCCTCTCACTAGTTGTCCATCAATGTGAGGATAAGCTAAAGGCTTTGCTTTATGTGCTGCAACTCCCTTTGAAGCCTTGAGGAAATCTTTCCTACATTGAGCCTCCTTTTCTAGACTGGACAATGTTTCTGATTCATTGAGTGGGGTTTCCATGGCCTCCATGAACAAGACAAATGACCGGTGACCTTAGCCCCCAGTGACTTAGACCTCATTGACCTCATAGTGAAAATGGAGAAAAAGTCTCCCATTTTAGTCCTTCTAACCACATTAGAAAAACCTCCAAGAATGATTATTAAACACCCAGATGATCAGTTTTACATGAATTTGTACTTTTTAACTACTGTATAATATTTTAATAGCCAAACACTACTGAATAAACTTTTGTTTAACAAACATTTTAACCAGTCCTTAAAATAGTTGATATCTGACCTTGCCAACTTTAATACAGTATATCACCTCTAAATCTCACTTTTATGTATCTTAAACTTACTCAGAACTTCATAACTTATGAAACCTTTCCAATCTTCATTTTTCTGGAGCCATCCAGTCATCATCCTCTTCATGTATCTAAGTCCTTAATAACTAAGGTTATTCCCACATTTATATTCCTCTAACATGTCCTTTAGTGTGCTGGCTCCTTTTGCTAATACCACGAGGCACAGGAACATTAACAAATACAGGTATGATCAGTTGTGAAACTTTTCACCCTGGTGGAGGGGGATAAAACAGTGTCTGTCCCATTCCCATAAATCCCAATGACAATGCAAAGTACAATTCACCGAAATCACCTTTACTGAGCTTACTTACTGAATATAATTGAGGGGACACTTACAGGAGTTTGGATACTGTGTGGATTGATTAAAAATGGCCCCCATAGTCCCATAGAGAGTGGCACTGTCAGGAGATTTGGCTTTGTTGGAGGAAGTATGTCATGGTCACTTTCTGCTGCCGGCTGATAGGGATGTAGAACTCTCACCTATTTCTCCAGTACCATGTCTGTCTGTACACCACCATGCTGCCCGCTTTGACAATGATGGACTAAACCCTCTGAAAGTTGAATTGAAATTGTATAAGAAAATTAGTATTTCCTAGGTGTAATCTGCTAAATTAAACCTTTGAGAAAACACAAGTTAGTCTTCATATGAATACATGACATCACTACTATAATCAGACTTTTGGTTTTAATGGGTGTATGTAGGCAATAGGAAAAAAAACAGCAAATAGATCACAAAACATCGAATTGATATGTACAGTATCTAGTCCAACACAACTAGAAATCCCTCTTAAAGCTGTGATGCTGCAGATGACTATAGAGAGATCTACACACAGAGGGTCTCCCCATTCCCTCTGCGTAGGAGCATCCCATTAGCTGTTTTAACCACAGATATGTATACCAATAATGGTATACATAAAGGGTGAATAGTCATTCAGATCCTAGCAGCCTAATCTCTAACAGGCCTGGTTAACATACTACTTTGGGGTATTTTAGTGGCAGCCCTCTGTTAGTTAAATTCTCCATTGTGTGATTCACTATCTCCCAAGCATTGGTAAATCCTTTATACCACCAGTTTTACTCTTGTACAGTAAAGCTTCAAAATGGAGTGCTACCCAGTACCTGAGATGCGATTTACTGCGTCCACAAAATTAACTCCAAATGGATCTTACACCTAACTGTCAAATTGGAAGTGTAGAACTTATAGAAGATACCTGAGTTTGGCCAACTGTCTAGACCTCGGGAGCTTTCCTTACCAGTCTAATGCATAGAGAAGAAACAGAACTCCTTCTCTAAAACTAGAAATACGCTTGGGAGAGCTGGTAAAGGGCTGGGCCAGGGCCTTTGGGAATGGGGTTGCTTCAGATCCAGAGAACCCAAGTCTTTTCATACATGGGTCTGTCTGTGTTATCAGTCCCAACACCATTGTGGAATATATATACATATAATGTTCCTGAGATATCCTTTTTCTTCTTGTGTGATATTTTCTTATTAGCCTCCTTCTGAATTTGCATACTTCCCCATTAGCGGGGGGCGGGGAGGGGACGACAGTGGTGGTGCATGGCTTTAATCCCAGCACTTGGGAGGCAGAGGCAGGCAGATCTCTGTGAGTTCAAGGCCAGCCTGGTCTACAGAGCAAGTTTCAGGACAGGCTCCAAAGCAACACAGAAACACCCTGTCTAGAAAAAGAAAAAAGAAAAAAATAAAAAAGAAAAGAAAGAAACCAAAAAAACCTGAAACCATTGGTTTACATTAGCCAGAGATTTGCTGTTCAATTTGGCAGGAATCTCCAGCCATTGTGGGATAGGTTATGTGTTGCAGTGAAGCCAGGGTTGGGTAGCACTGCGTTGTGTCCTTTCAGCTCAACCAGTCCTGTCATTCAGGCCTCACAAGCCAATCAGGGCCTCCATCGGACCCTCCAGTCAGATGGGAGGGTTCTTCCGGACGCCAGGCTCAGCTCCTCTGCTCAGAAAGTCGGAAGTTGGCCTGTTTGCTGTCTGTGTTTGGGCTTCCCTGTGGGGAGTGTGCGAGCAAGCCTGTCAGCAGCACCGTGGTGAGTGAGGGGCTGTCCCGAGGCAGGGAGGTGTGGCCGACCGTGGTGAGCGAGGGGCTGCTGTCCCCAGACTGGGAGGAATGGCTGGTTGAGCCGCGGGAGTCGGTGTGGTGGGTCAGCCCCTGGCAGGGTAGGAGCCAGCGGCCAGACGCAGTGTTCCTCGTGTTCCTGCCTGGTCCTGCGTGGTTCTGCGTGTCCCGTGCATTCCTGTGTATCCCGTGTGGTCCTCCGTGTCCTGTGTGTAGTCCTGCGTGGTCCTGCGATGTCGTTGCAACTCCGTGGGCCAGGACGGCAGGCTCTGAATAACTTCACTCCGTGGGCAGCGTCTGGGCAGGGCATTGGGAGCTGAACTGTCCTTAGGAATAGCCTTCTTGTTTAGGTCACTCTGAAATGCTGGCGCTTGTAGTGTTTGTATGGTCACTGTGGCAGATTTGGCAAACTCCAAGAACCCTTGTCTCTCTAGAATCTTCCAGAAGTTCTGAACTTGTAACATTTAACATTCAGGTTTAGAATCCTTCTGGAGTTAATTTTAAAGGGTATCATCTCCTGTGTAGAATAGCGCTCCATTGCTAAACTGTGAAGTGGAAGGGTGGATTTGATGCTATAATGGTTTATCAAATCACAAAGTAGAGAGAAACTAAGAGAGGGCTGGCTCCCAGGTACCTCAAAGATAAGTACTATGATAACCAGGCCTTATAGAGATTAGTATAAACTGTAAATGTTTGTTCACCGGGATTAACCAGCCAGTATACTACAATTCCCATAACAAAGGAGAAAATCCCGATTTACTACTGGCCAAGAGTCCCATCCCCCTATCAAAGAACAGGCTCTAACGTGGTGGTGCTCAAGGGACCATTACAACACCGCCAACATTAAGCCTTGGTGTGCCATGAAGATTATATATACACACACACATACGTATATTGGTTTTGTTTGTTTTTTCGAGACAGGGATTCTCTGTGTAACAGCCCTAGCTGTCCTGGAACTAGCTCTTGTAGACCAGGCTGGCCTCAAACTCACAGAGATCCACCTGCCTTTGCCTCCCTACTGCTGGGATTAAAGGCGTGCACCACCACCGTCCAGTTCAACCATGAAGATATATTAATTCTAGAACAGCTGCATCTCCAGTCTTTTTAAAAGCAGGTTTGAGTCAAGATCTTCTGTTGATTGAGGTGGACTTGAACCCTGTCTGTATCCCTACGGGGCATTGCCCTGGCTATATCCTCCTGGCTACCACCCTAAATTCTTGGATTATAGGTCTGCAGCACCACAGTTCTAAAATTACCAGTTTGAATCATGTAGTGGACTGTCCACTGCAGTAACAGGGAAAGGATCTGTGTATGTGCGTGGCTTGTCCCTTCAGACCAGAAGAGGAGGAACAGTGTCCTGTGTATACTGCAGGGGAAACAGACTGGACAGTTGTTAGATCAGAGACTGAAGGTGAGCTGCAGGGCCTCCATCGTAAAGAAGGGCCTGATGGGGCAGGTTGGGTGACTGTGTCATTTCCAAGCCTGTATTAATTCCTTCCATGGAATGAACACAGAATTAGTCGTATACAATTTAGGGAGAGTAACTTGAACCATTGGGGTATTCAGTTTCCAGTTAGGGAACTCTCCTGTGCAGATATATGCAATCCTGGTTGACACAGTTAAAGTCAGCTGAGAGGTTTCAGACGCAGGCCATTGGCTGTAACTCTGGGCCAGTTTACAGCACTCAGCAGCTTACATTTTACATGGGACAAAGTCATACAATATCTTAATAATGGCATTCTCTCTAGCGGGGACGTGCCTACTCTGTTTCGGAGTCAGTGTAGCTGAGTCAGTGTTCTTTCAATTAGGTTTATCATTTTAAAGTCAGTTATTAGTTTCATTTTTAAAATTTTATTTTCTTTCTCTTTCTTTCTTTCTTTCTTTTCTTTCTTTTCTCTCTCTCTCTCTCTCTCTCTCTCTCTCTCTCTCTCTCTCTTTCTTGAGACAGGGTTTCTCTATAGCTTTGGAGCCTGTCCTGGAACTAGCTCTTGTAGACCAGGCTGTCCTCGAACTCACAGAGATCCGCCTGCCTCTGCCTCCCGAGTGCTGGGATTAAAGGCGTGTGCCACCACTGCCCGTCATTAAAATTTCATTTTCTTTAAATTCATTACTGCTCTAATCTCTATTTGTTTATATTTTCCAATGTTTCCTTGTCATTAAGAATTTCATTGCATTTTTTTCTTAAGCACTATTTATTTATTTGTTCATTGGTTTATATCAGTTTAGAACAGTGGTTCTCAACCTGGAGGGGTGTCTAGTCTCTCTTTGGGGGATCAAAGAACCCTATCACAGGAGTAGCCTAAGATTATTAGAAAACACAGATATTTATATTATAGTTCATAACAGTAGCAAAATTATAGTTATGAAGTAATAGTGAAAATAATTTTACAGTTGGGGAGAGTCACCACAGCATGAGGAACTGTATTAAAGGTTTACAGCATTAGGAAGGTTGAGAATGACTGGTTTAGATCAATGTCTCCTATAGCTCAGGCTTGCCTCACACTGTCTAACTGAGAATTCCTATGAACATTGAATCCTTCCTCTCCTCAGCGCTGTTTAGACAGTCCTGCAACTCCTTCCAGGCTGGGCCTTTACTGGTCAGTGAGAAGGAAAAATAGATCAGTGAAAGGGTGTGGTTAAACTTCTCTGACTTATATTGGGAACTTAACAAATGAAGAGGGACCTGTGCAATAGCTGAGTTCACTGGCCAACTGTAAAGCAGGGGTAGTCACAGCACAAAAGGAGAGGGGCAAGAAGGAGGACAAAAGCCTTCCTGCTTTGACCGTAGTAGACATTAGCTATGAGTACTGAGGTAGTCAATTTTAGATGATCAATAAATGTCCTGACAGCCATTTCTCAGGTTCACAGACCAGGCCATCAAGAATCTAACTGAAGAACTAAACTTTCATGAAACCAAATTACTGTAGTCACACTGGGTCAATCGAAATAGGTGAGCTGGATAAGATGGTGCCTAGCGTGGCTGTGTTCTCCAGGTTTAAGATGAACAGTCCGAGAGAAATGGCCTGAGTAGTGCATGCTGTGCTCTAATACAAATCCCTAAGCTCCGGAGCACATGGTTATAAAGCCTGTTTCAACTTCTTAACATGATTTTTGGGATTATAATGACATCATTTCCACTATCTCTTTCCTGCCTCCAAGCCCTCCCAGTGACCCTTCATGTTGTAATCGATGGCCTCCTGTTGTTTTAACAACAGGTACAGTTTGAATGTCATGTGTGTTTGGGTGCAGGACGTCCCAGCTGTGAAGCAAAGGGTTAACCGCACTGGACATTGAGTGTGTACTGGAATGTGCTCAGAGAGGACCCTATCCCCTGGAAGAGGAACAGGAAGTGCTCTAGGAGAATGGAAGATTCTACTAACCTTCAAATTTCCCAGACTAGGTTCCTGACTGACCATAGTGTGGAGGGGCAGAGCTGGGAGAACTTGTGGGGGCTGTCATTTGATCTCTGCTCACCCAGCAGGGGAACTGCTAATGTCCTGAGACCCAGTTCCCCATCCAAGCTAATGAGGGACTCTGGAAGGTTTAGTAATCAGGAGCAGTGGGAGGTAGCTTACAGGTACTTTCCAGGATTCTCCTTTAGTTCTGCTGTAGAGAGCTGTAAGGAAGACTACAAGCCATGCCACCGTGAGTGTGGGGGGCACTGTCCACAGACCAGGAAGAGCAGATCGGCTGAGCTGTCAGAGTCCTAGCTGTTGGAACTAGGATGGACCATGAGTCAGAATATGGTTCTGTTGGTCCCTGTGGTGACCTGGGCAGTGGATATTGGCCTCTAAGCCTTGCTGAGTGTGGCTTCCCTGGGGAGGGGGAGGCTCTGCTACCCTGGCATGGGATGCTTGTAATATCACTGTCCAGTGTGCAAACACAGGCACTGTTTTGTTGTGCAGTGGGAAGACAGATTGGAAAACCAAAGGGCCTGGTTTCTAGAAGTTCTGAATGTTGCTTTCCACTTTCAGGTTTGTCTTATAAATATTCCAGAGTTTATAAATTGATAGGAAGGAGGTGATGGGGTTTATCCTTCAGCAATACATGATTAGAATGCTTCTAACTTCTGCTATCGTCAGCCACTATGGTGTGATTCTGTGAAGTTCAGTTCCAGGGGACCAAAGGAGTTTCTGAGCTCCAAAGGCATCTCAGGTTTACATGGTATTGGGCAGGTAGATAAGGCATATTCCATATTTGTGCCACAACATATACAGTAATTGCTCAGCAATATTTTCACAAGCAACTTATCAGAGCTTATCAGTGGCCCTGGAAAAGGTTAAACCAAAAGGCAAGGCTTTTTGGTGTTATTGCTTTGTGAATAAAGTGACTGTCCTTTGCTGTAGATTTTTCTCTGTAGCTGACTTCCCCTTCTGTTACATGTTTGGGAATTAATTTCCTAGTTCAGAACAATTTCCCACACCCAGACCTTGCTCCTCTCTGCTATATAAAGGCAGAGATCTGCCTTCCTGCAGTTATCTTTATCAGCAGGAATTTGGTCAGAGTTTAGGGTCCAGGCAAAGAGCATCCACCCTGTCTAAGATGTCCACAGATCCTCAAGGACATAGAATTACTACCTGCCCAAGCTGCTGCTCTGGATTTTCCCCACAGCCAGAATGGCTGATAATAGCACAGCCTGGAGCTGACTATTAGAGGCCTGGGTCTCTTCTTGGCTTCGAGCACTAAGTCTAACTCCAGACCTAGGCCTGTAGAAACTGCAGCCTCTGGTGTATGTGCTATCTGATACAGAGCTATGGCTTCTCCCTGACTGTTTACATAGGTTGCTTGGTTACCTGATTCTATGCATGCTGGGAGAGGAAAAAGCAATGCAGCAATGCGCTAGAAATAAACTCTTTAGCTTTTTACTAACCACCTAAAAATTTAGTATAGCACACTAACCTTCTCCTCTAGAATTCCCCAATGATTTAATTCCCTCTTGACTAACGTTCTCCATTATGGAGTTTACCAGACATGTACTAGCCACTCCCACGGATCTGTGTGTGTGTGTGTGTGTGTGTGTGTGTGTGTGTGTGTGTGAAAACCCTCATCTGATTTTCTACAGGGCAAAAGAATTCAGGCCGCGGAACCTGCTGGGGCTGGGGTATTGCTGGTTTTAAGGATATATATGACTGGAAACTTTTGTAATGGGGAGGACAGGAAAGAATGATGTAGAATTAAGAACAAAGTAGAACAGGGAGAACAAGACGGAACAATGAGAAATGGTGGATTAAAGAGAGAAGAATAAAGAATTATGGATAGACGGAACCTGTTAGAGTAGACTTTCTTACCCTCAGATCCTTAGCCCCCCTTTAGCTGTTTGTGGCATCTTTAATTGAACCCTGTTAGTTGTTCACATCCCGTCCTCCTCTGTCAATAATACATGGCGTCAAGCTGCCTTCTTTGAATTCACAGGATTTCCACCTTATGGGGAAGATATATCTTGTATCAAATTGGGGTCCTTTGTACAGAGTTCCTGAATGTGATATAATGAGCTTGGTCTTATGGGCCACAAAGTCTCTAGTGCCCCATTCCATGAACAGTGGTATTTGAGGAATCATGTAAAATTAATAGGGAAGCCCTGGGTTTGTATGCTTTCACGATTCCAGTTTGGAAAGATCCATATGCCGTTTTCCACCAATGTAAGTTTCTGTGTCTGCTTTTTGATGTGATTCCTTGGCACAAAGAAGCTATAGGATCTAGGGCATCCTTTGGTTGCAAATTGTATCATGTCCACTCTTAGGTTGATGTAATCAGTTCAGCAGCCAGTATAAGTCCAGGCTGGAATTTCTGCAGACTGGGAAGTAATGTTCTGTCTCTGTGAAGAAAGAAGGGTGTGATGTCCCTGGCATGTACATCCAGAGGAATTCGGAAGTCTATTGTTTCATTGTCATGTAGTGTATGCATGGAATCACAGCTAAAAATTCTTCCTCATTTAGCAAGCTTATTTTTATTTATTTTTACTTTTTGGTTATAAAGGTGGGTTTCAGTATATCATTGATGATTAGTGGATTCCATTGTTGCTTTGGCTTCATAATTTTCCTTAAAAATGTGTGAGTAACTAATTGTCAAGTGGTAAATCTTCTGAGAGTGGTGTATGAGAAAGACTGGTAGGTCAGTTAGGTTGCTTCCTTCTCTATTCTACCACTTAGATGTGTTGTTTTGGCGGTGCTGTATTAAACTTTGTATAGTGGTGGTCCAGTTGAAGTTGGAGCCCTTGATGAACTACAAGGAAATTTGTACATTGAGCATATGGAATATAGAATGCATTCCTGGTATATGTGAGGTTTAGGATGAAGTCTTCATGGTCCCAGTTTTCTGCTAAGAACCCCTCCAAGGTATAGTAGAGTAAGTCACCAATATCATACTTTACTCTTTGTTGCGGTGGTGGTTGGTATGGTGGATGTTTCATTCATTGTTCCTTTTGCTATAGGTATTTTTGTGGATGAAGGTGATGATGTCTCTAACTTTCACTATCTCAGTGCTGTTGGTGATGGTGAAGCTAACAATGGTGCTGTTGATGGGCCTGAGCGTGACTCACTGGGCAGAGAACTCAACAGGAGGAGTCCCAGGAGCAGCGTCTCGGGTGCCTTAGCCCAGCAGATTTCTACCATGGCATTGTTCCATCTTGTGTTCTCTTTTATTTTCTTTTTAAACTTTCTGTTAGGCATAGCGTGTCCGTTGTTATGGCCCTGCCTTGCCATATTCTGTTTCCCTCTCTTTCTGGGGTGAAGGTATAATGATCTGTTAGCACCAGTGCTTAGTAAAGTAATTCTAAGACTATTACTATCCTTATGAAGGTGCAAATCCAATACACTGGTTTAGCTACATTATGCTTGTAGATCATCTCATTTAATAAGGTGTTGGTTTCTCTTCTTTTTGTGGTCCAGATTGTATTGCCTGTTTTGGGCGCTGTGACTTCTATCTCCTTTAATTCTTGAGTATTTCTGTCCCTATAAACACATTTATGGGGAATTATTCTGCATGGTCAGGAAGTATCTGGTTGTTTTATCTCTAAGTCTGACTTAATAGCATCTTCCAAGCGAAAAACTCTATTCAATCTTTGTCTAGTATTTAACTCGTAGCATGCAATTTCAATAGCCTTTTTCAAGGGGTATCTTAGAGTTGTAATAACTTGGTTTTAAGGAGTCCAGTCCATCTTTCTATATTGCCAGCTGCAGTTGGGATATATGCTAAGTGGAAGACCCCCTGTATGTCCATAGTCTGGGACTTCCTCTGAACTTTAGAACCTGTAAAGCGTGTCCCTTGATCTGACTCAGTAGTTCCTGGGCAGCTGTATGGTGACCATCCAACACCGGAGTGTGTGTTTTGTTGCTAACTGGTCTGGTCTATGAGTTTCCTTAGCTAATCCAAGCCCTGCACTTAGAACTGTAAGTGTGCCGGCATGTGGCCCTGGGAGTCTTCAGGGGTCCAATGGAGTATATTTGTAGTTTTTAGTTAAATTGTTTTAGAGACCATGCTACAGCTGTTACTTGATGTCTGAATCTACCTTAAAGTGCTGGACAAAGTTGGCATTCTCTAGTGGCTTCTATACAGACCTGCCTGGATACCTTAAGGTTCCTTTTATCAACCTGTATGTGCCTATATATTCCAATATTTTATGTAATCTTAGGATTTTTCTTTACTAATTATGCTAACATTCTCAGGTTTCTTAATTTTCCAGTCTGGGTTTCCTTTAATGTTATTCTCAGAGGGTTGTCCTGATGTAATTTGATTGTCCGTTTCTCCTCATTTTTTAGTGTTAGGGGTGAACTTTCAAGTTTACCAACTGTGTGATCTGTCATCCTTGATAGTTTATTCTGAATTTGTTCACTAGCAAGTCTTAATATTCTAGTCTTTCTTAAACATAATGCCAATTTGACTGCTTTTTCATTATTTTTAGATGTCTGTCTTGCCTTTGTGTGCATTTACATGGATTACATAATTTTTATGTTTTTGCTGTTTTGCCATTACCGCCTATGTTTCCCTTGGCTAAATGTCTTTGCCATTTATTTGCTAGTTAGTGTTTTCCATTTTGATGGCTATACCACTTCACACACACCATGGATTGGAGAAGATACAGACTTTTCCTTTTGTCTTGTAACCAGCAGTGGTGCTGTTACTTCAGCATGTTGTGCTGATTTGGTGCTTCCTTTTCAGGAACAGCCATTTGATTCCCCGGACTATTGGCTCCTGCTTCATGAGCCATCAGTAAACAGTTTGTTAGCCAAATGCTGTGCCCATTCTGTTGGTTCCCATAATCCAACAGATCTGTCTTTTAGGTGAGGGTGAGAGGTTTAGGGATGGGGACTATAAGCAACTGAGCTATTTCCTCAGTGCAGGAAGGCACAAAGATGGAATGCGGATAGGTACCATTTCCATGGTGATATCTTTTGTTACATGGATAAGCCTGCAAAGGATGTGGCCTTTGAGCAGAACCAGTCTATCATTGAGCAAGTATCTAAATGCCTGTTCTCAAAGGTTCAGTAACTCCGCCAAATGCCCTCTCACGTTGGTGGAAGGTCCACGAGGTCTTCCTGCTAGGAGAATGAATGCTTTTAGCAAGCAGGAAATGGCCTTAAGCTCCCGAGGAAATGGAGGTATTTATCCAAATATTTGACTTCGGGTAAAGGACTTCCTTGGGGAACAGACACTCCACTACAGTCGAAGAACGATGCAGTGTAAACGCTGAGCTGTTCCCTGATTGTGTTTCCTTGAGTCCTAGTCTTACTATATGGGCCTGTTCCCCACATAAGCTCCTCAAAGGGAAGGTCCTGATATCTTACCCTTTTGCCATTATACCATATTCTGATTTCTCTATACTTACTAACTGAGCCTTTAATGGCCTCAGGCTCACCCCCTGCATTGTGTGCTTTTTACCCTTGGGGTCAGGTGTATCCAGTTAGTAAATCTCTAACTTACCTGGAGGGCACAGTGGGGATTCCTGTGTGCATAGTCATCACATTGTATGGTTCCATGGTGACAGGAAGAGTCTCCAAAGAATTATTTTGTTTAAGGAGACTGCCATTGTATATATTTTCATTCTTTAAAACCAGTACAAAATTTCCGAAAGGAAAAGACAGAAGGGCATTCCCATAACACATAGTGAGAATCACCAAGATTAAAGTAAACAGGTGCTGGAGAATTGTGGTCTGCAGTGGTGAATGCTGGAACTTTGTCAAGCAGCAGTGGTCCTCGCCACTCCTTACCATCCCACTTTAATGTTCGTGCCAGAAAACATCTGTAAATTATGTCATCAGTTGATAGTGAGGCAGTGAGTTCCTTTAGAGCTGAAATTATTCCTCGCCGAATTCTGTTGCTTCGTCTTTCAACAGATGTTGGATATGTGCCAAGAGTCGCATGATACTCTTGCAAGCCAAGCTACAGTGTCATCTTGTGCTTGGAAGTTTCCTTACAATTTTTGCCTGGATGTGGACCTAGTGGTAGTTTAATTGCTTGCATTTTTGTATTTTTCTTAATTTTTTAATTTCCTTTCCTAAATGAGCTTCTAAATACTTGTTGGCTTTTGTTTCCTGTTATGTGTATCCTTGTTGACTAGTTCCATTTGCAAGCAGTTTGTTCGACATTCTTCTCAGTTTTTTTTTTTTATTGAGAAAAGGAGAAAAAAAAAACAAGTTTCCACCTCCTCCCAGCCTCCCATTTCCCTCCCCCTCCTCCCCCCCTACGCCCCCTCCTCCCACCCTTCTCCCCCTCCCCCCACTCCTTTCCCCCTCCCTCTCCAGTCCAAAGAGCAGTCAGGGTTTTCTGCCCTGTGGTAAGACCTAGGACCTCCCACCTCCGTCCATATCTAGGAAGGTGAACATCCAAACTGGCTGGGCTTCCACAAAGCCATCACATTCCGTAGGATCAAACCCCCGTGCCATTGTCCTTTGCGTCTCATCAACCCTCATAGTTCGCCATGTTCAGAGAGTCCAGTTTTATCCCATGCTTTTTCAGCCACAGTCCAGCTGGTCTTGGTGAGCTCTCAATAGATCAGCTCCACTGTCTCAGTGGGTAGGTGCATCCCTCGTGGTCCCGACTTCTTTGCTCATGTTCTCCCTCCTTCTGCTCCTCATTGGGACTTTGGGAGCTCAGTCCAGTGCTCCAGTGTGGGTCTCTGTCTCTATCTCCATCCATCACCAGATGAAGGTTCTATGATGATATGCAAGATATTCGTCAGTATTGCTCAAGGATAGCGTCATTTCAGGTTCCCTATTCTCAACTGCCCAAGGAACTAACTGGGGACCTCAGCTTGGGCACCTGGGAGCCCCTCTAGGGTCAGGTCTCTTGCCAACCCTAAAGTGGTTCCCTTAACTAAGAATTGTGGTTCCGTGCTCCCCTGTCCAACCTTCCTTTATCCCAATCCTCCTGCTTTCCCAAGGCCCGACCACTGTGTGTGTCTCTTCTCCTGGAATGAGACAGATACCATATCCCCACTCTCATAGTCCTTACAATAGAAATGGAATGTCCCATGCTAATCTTTTTTTTTTTAATTCAGGTTTTGGTTCTTACTCTAGAACTGGCGGGAATGAATCTTGATATAGACAGGCTGGCCCAAGCCCACTGAGACTCGCCTGTCTCCCATAAAATCACCCTTTATTCTTGAATTCAGAATATATCTTTGAAGTTCATTATACATGCTTATGTACTGTATAATTTTTTCTTTGTCTTTTTTTGAAGCAAGGCCTTACCCCACAGCCTCAACCTCCTGAGCTATAGGCTTAGAGGAATGATCCACAGTTTCTGGATCCACAGTTTTATTTTCATTGTGTTCAAAAACAAAAGAAGAGAAAGTCTTGAGAGAAGCCTTACAATTTAAAATAAACCTCAAACTTAAGAATGGTACAAATAGGGGCTGGAGAGATGGCTCAGAGATTAAGAGCACTGGTTGCTCTTCCAGAGGTCCTGAGTTCAATTCCCAGCAACTACATGGTGGCTCACAACTGTCCATAGTGAAATCTGGTGCCATCTTCCAGCCTGCAGGAATACATGTGGGCAGAGCACTGTATTCATAATAAATAAATAAATCTTTAAAAAAGGGAACGGTACAAATAGTGTGGGAGAGAAGGCTGCGGAGTCTTCGTAGGGATTCCATGGAACTGTTCCGGAAGTCCAGTCTTGGAGTACCCATTCCTATGCTGCAGGCAGTGGTGTGAGCAAGTGATTTGGAGGATATGGTAGATACCAATTTTAATGTTGGACAGTGTCTCAACTGAATATTTATAGTTCCAGACTTCGTAGGATTTTAGTAAATTACATATTTCATCACTTAAGATTGGACATTGTTTAAGCAGGTAAGAAAACTTCATGTTTTAGAGACTAGGCATTGCTTCTAAGGACTTTGAAGTCTCTAGCTATATGATGTTTCTTATCCCATCAGTTCTAAAAATGTGTTTTCATCTTCTAATATATTCACTGGGTATGTTTAACATGCCTTGTTAGAAAATCTGAAATCCTGTCAAAATGTTGATAAGCATTTTGGATGAAAGATGCTTAACTGGTAAAATCTAAAGAGACACCTAAACGTCAAAAGGTTCTGAAATTTTTTGTTTAATACACTAACATCTTAGTGTATTAATGTTACTGCTCAGTAATGATTATTTAAATGTAAATAACTTTAATTTTCTAGACATTCTAATAACATCTGCGTCTTTTTATAATAGCATTCAGTGTGACCTTATGCTTATTGAGGTTCAGTTAAACAGGCTTTGAAATTAACAATAGAAACTACTGAGATACACTTGGCCCTCGTGCTGACAGTCTAAAGTAGCATAAATCGTATCTCTAGTTTTACAGTTTTACAGAAAAGGAAACAAAATGGAAAACTATTGATAGGTGAGTCAGGAAATTCTCTATGACATAAGTTCTAAACTCAGAAGTGAGAGGAACTGAAAATTTGTTTGGTAGTGTGTAATATGGGATGAATTAGTAAAGTATACATGTTTAGCTCTAGGCCAAGTTGTTATATACTAATGTGTATGTACTAATATTTTCTATTTTTACTAGAAAATTTTTGGCTGCATACATAGGTTTGCTTACGTGTATGTGTATGTACCACTTGCACTTCTGGTACCTATGGATGCCAGATTGCCTGGAACTATAACTAAAGATGGTTGTGAGCTGCTGTGTGGGTGCTGGGAATCAAACTCAGGTCGCCTAGAAAAGTAACCAGTGCAAGTGTGAACCATTGTCACACGTGTTGTTGGTGATATGAATGCAGGGCAAACACTCTACCAACTAGGTGAGCTACAGCCCTAGCCCCTATTATAGTGTCTTCATAGCCATGCGTGATTTTCACGTGTGGTTTATATGCTATACTATAGGCTTCTGGTAATCAGAGATTGTCACTGTATTTTGTCCATCCCTAAAAATGCTGCCGTGTTGTGCTCTATGACCTTCATTCTTGAGAATCACTATTCCAATTTAATCCCGCGGTTTATCTTGTTGGGACTTTATTCCTGAAGGGACTAATGTTAACAGGGAGTCCCTTTGAATCAGAACACAGTGAGAATGCCAGTACTACATGGGTAAACTAGCCCTTTCTTACACATTTTACATGGGTAAACTAGCCCTTTCTTACACATTTTACATGGGTAAACCAGCCCTTTCTTACACATTTTACATGGGTAAACCAGCCCTTTCTTACACATTTTACATGGGTAAACCAGCCCTTTCTTACACATTTTACATGGGTAAACCAGCCCTTTCTTACACATTTTACATGGGTAAACCAGCCCTTTCTTACACATTTTACATGGGTAAACCAGCCCTTTCTTACACATTTTACATGGGTAAACCAGCCCTTTCTTACACATTTTACATGGATAAACTAGCCCTTTCTTACACATTTTACATAGGTAAACCAGCCCTTTCTTACACATTTTACATGGATAAACTAGCCCTTTCTTACACATTTTACATAGGTAAACCAGCCCTTTCTTACACATTTTACATGGATAAACTAGCCCTTTCTTACACATTTTACATGGGTAAACTAGCCCTTTCTTACCCATTAAATTGACTTTTGAAAGTAAACCCATAGAAAACATAAAAGTTCTCATTCAGCAATGGCTCAGTGTTTATAAGTCTTGGAGACTGGTTTGACTGGGTTATGTTGCAAAGCCACTGGTCAGATAAATCAGTGTCTCTTTGAAGTCTCATCTGCTTGTCACATGAAACACAGTAAACCAAGCTGCCTTCTATTTCACAGTGTGTTCACTGAGTTCACTGCTTTCAGTAGTCAGGCGTGGGCTTAGTGATGAAGGAGCTAGGTCATATTTGAAGGTGTAATAAATACTGTAAGAACTGGTGTCAGCATTCTTACTGTCGTGTCTTTGTGGTTTTCCACTACTGTTTTGAATATTAATCTTAAAATAATGTTTACTTCTCAAAAATCAGAACACGGCCACCTTTTCAGTATGTTCCTATGCAGTTTTTTTTTTTTAAAAAAAGGCTGTTTTCTGGGTTTAAGAAGCATTCATTTGCTTTATAGGTGCTAGCGTGGTAGTTTAGCATGTTGTGTTTGCTCTTCTACCTAGGCTCATAAAAAATATACAGAGCAGTAACAAAATGTATATTTGAAAATAGTAATTCAAGAACCTTATACATTAAAAATAAAAATTCCTATTAATATGCTATAAATATTGTAACTGTTCTAAGTATGTAATGACCAAGCATTAAAATACACACTATCCAAGAAGAGATTTCACAAAGATTCCCAGAACTAATAATAAAATACAATTCTGGATTTTAGTCTGCCTTTGAGGATATTTAGGAGACTTGAAACTATGGTAGCATATTTTAGTAGATATTAAAATGGCTACACCAGCATGCTTCATAAGTCCATTTGCTTGGAATATCTTTTCCCAACCCTTTACCTGAGGTAATGTTTATTTGTTTGTTTGTTTATTTATTTGGTTTTTTCGAGACAGGGTTTCTCTGTAGCCTTGGAGCCTGTCCTGGAACTAGCTCTTGTAGACCAGGCTGGTCTCGAACTCACAGAGATCCACCTGCCTCTGCCTCCCGAGTGCTGGGATTAAAGGCGTGCACCACCACCACCTGGTAATGTCTATTCTTGATGTTGAATGTTTTTGTATGCAGCAGAAGGATGGACCCTGTTTTCACATCTACTCTAATAGTTTGTCTTCTTATTGGGTAATTGAGACCATTTATATTGAGGGATAAAAATGACCAATGGAAAAAAATGACCAATTATTGTTGACTCCCGTTATATTGTTGTTGTTCTTGTTGTTTGTGCATTTGTGTGTGAGACAGAGAGCAGATGAGTGAGTTTCCTATCTTTTGGCTTTACTGGTGTGAGATTATTTATTTCCTGTGGTTTCATGGTTATTGTTATTCTTTTGGTCCCTGCCCTAGCCACGCCCACTCCTTTTTAACCTCTGACCTCGCCTGCCTTCGCTCTCTCTCCCTGTTCTCTCTCCCAGTTCTCTCTCCCAGTGTACACACTGCTTTGCCTCCTCTCCTTTCTCCTTTTCTTTCTCCTCTCCTCTCTCTCTCTCTCTCTCTCTCTCTCTCTCTCTCTCTCTCTCTCCCTCTCTCTGCCCCCCTTCTCCCTTCCTCCTCCGCTGCCTGCCACCACATGGCCCGCTACCACATTTGGGACCTACAGCATTTCTGCTGCCTACTGCCGCGGGGATCTTGCAGCATTTTTTAAAAAAGAATAACAGTTATAGATTGGAGTTTTCCTTCTAAGACACACCTTTTGTAGGGCTGAATTTGTAGAAAGATACTGTTTATATTGGATTCATCATAGAATATCTTATTTTCTCCATGGTAATTTTTGGGTATAGTATTCGGGGCTTGCATCTGTGGCCTCTTAGTGTCTGCAGCACTGTGTCCAGACCTCTCTGGTTTTTGGAGTCTCCATTGAGATGTTGGGTATAATTCTAATAGCACTCCTTTATTTGTTACTTGGTGTTTTCCCTTGAAGCTTTTAATACTTTTTCTTTGTTTTGTATGTTTAGTATTTTGATTATCATATGGTGAGGGGACTTTTTTGGTCTAATCTGTTTGATATTCTGTATGCTTCTTGTACTTTGATAGGCCTCTCCTTTAGGTTTATAATATAGAGATATTTTCTTCTATAATTTATTGAAAATATTTTCTGTGCCTTTGACCTGAGTTTCTTTTTCCTCTATTTTTTTTTATTAAATGTCCTCTATTTTTTATTATTCTTATATTTGTTCTTTGTAATAGCCTAGATTTCCTGGATTTTTGTCAGGAATTTCTTTTAGATTTAATATTTTCTTTGACTAATATTTCCATTTCTTCTATCATATCTTCAATGCCTGAGTTTCTTTCTTCCATCTCTTCTATTCTTTTGGTGAAGCTTGTATCTGTAGTTCCTGTTTGTATTCCTCAGCCCTTTTTTCCCCAGAATTCTGTCAGTTTCTATCTTGTTTATTGTTTCTGTTTCCATTTTCAGGTCTTGAACAGTTTTAGTCATTTCTTACAACTGTTTGTTTCCTTTTTCTTGGCTTTATTTAAAGGATTTAATTATTTCCTCCAACTTTTTGTTTATGTTTTCCTGTCTTTCTTTAAGGAATTTATTCATTTCCACCTTAAGGACTTGAATGATTTTCATATAATTTGTGTTAAGTTTTTTTTTTTTGTCTCTCTCTCTCTCTCTCTCTCTCTCTCTCTCTCTCTCTCTTATGCTTGAGCTATGCTGTTAGAATATTCATGGCCTGCTGTGGTAGGATAACTGGGGTCTGGTCAAGACATAGTGCCTTGATTGTTATTGATTATTTTCTTACACTGGCATCTAAGTTTGGGATGGTTATATATAGATCTAGGTGTTGATGAAAGGGTTTGTCTTAGTTGGGTAGGTATTATGTTCTTTGGTTTTTGGTTCCTTTCTGGATTTTTCTAAAGTGTGATGGCTGTGCATTGTCTGATTTATTGGCCTGCTCAGCTGGTGTGTTCACAGTGAATGCCTGCTGGTGTTGGTGACTGGAACACAGTAAAGAGTGTGGAGAGGGAGATGTAGAGAGGATGGTCTGTGGGGGTCCCAGGAGATGTGGGCTGTGGGAAGGGAGGCTTCAGCTGATGATCTCTTCCAGCACTAGGGAAAAGCCTGAGAGGATTGGGACTGGGGGAACAGAGCACATCTCTGCATTTTATGCTCTTCCTGCCACATCTTCCACAGTGATCCCTGAGACTTAGGAGGGGCTTGTATTATACATGCTGCTTTAAGACTGAACATTCCCCAATCACTTATTCTCTGCATCTTGGACACCTAGGTACCACCATGACAATCGCGGTCTACTTCAATTAGAAGCATCTGAGTTGAGGGATGGGAGGTCTGTTGATCTATGGATATAATGGTAAGTTATTTTAAGTCATATTAATTCTGTGTCCACTTAGCAGCATAATAGTAATCCATTCTTCCCTAAAGCCAATGACCAGCCAATCCTTAAGTTCTAAGTCTGCTAATGGTGCCAGATATGTGTTTAATTCTGTGGAGAGGGACATGGATACAGTCAGGAAGTGTTGCTTACTCCCATGATATTTGTGCTGCTCGTATCCCAGTGGGCAGGCCTTGTCAGGTCAGTCATCATTACGGCTTGAACTGTTTGCAGATGGGCATGACTTAGGATTACTTGTCTCCTCCAGTAGCTTGCATAGCACCTTCCAACACTGTGAAAAGCAGTCAGTGGGGATGAAGCTTCTGCTTCTTTACCCCTTTGATTTTGCCATGCTGTATGACTCAAGCATATGGTGTCTTCAGCAATAGATCTCATCGTCAAGTTTTTGATCACCAAGAACAATAGCAATACAACGTTGTAAACAGAAACTACTCTTTTGTTCCCAGCCATCCAGACTCAAATAATCACACAGGAACTATATTAATTATAATACTGCCTAGCCAATAGCTTAGGCATATTCCTAACTAGCTCTTACATCTTAAATTAACCCATATCCATTCATCTGTGTATCACCACAAGGCTGTGGCCTACCGGTAAGAGTTTCGGCATCTTTCTCCTTTGTCAGCTTCTGGCATCTCCCTGACTCTGCCCCCCCACATTCAGATTTCCCACCTGACTTTGCTTTGCTAAGCCATTGCCCAAACAACTTTATTCATCAACCAATAAAAGCAGCACATATAAAGACAGACATCCCCACATCACAATGTACTGTTTGAAGAGTCTTTGGGACCTAATTGGCAAGAATTTCAAAAGAAATAACTTAAACATTGCACAGAGTTTTTATTTGTTACCCTTTGGTGTCTAATAGAGGTAGTGCTGCTCTGTTTTAGAGTAACTCCATTTTAATTAACAATTTGTGAGAATTTGGTAATCAAGTTCACTAAGTTTGGCTATTCATTTGTATTGAGGCCAAGCTGTTAAAATCTGTGTCCATGGAAAAAGAGAGAGGGTGTTGACAGAAGTTTCTGTCCCACCTGGTCCCACAGTCATTCAGTCCTGAAGAAACACACAGGAGCCTACAATAATTATAAACTGGTTGGCCTATTAGCTCAGGCTTTCTTATTAACTAACTCTTACATCATACATTAACCCATAATTCTTGCTGTGTTAGCCGTGTGGCTTGGTACCTTTTTATCAACAAGGCATCTTCATCTTGCTTCCTCTGTCTGCAGACTGAGTCTTTCTTCTTTCCAAAATTCTCCTGTACTAGTTGCCCTGCCTATATTTCCTGCCTGGCTACTGGCCAATCTGCATTTTATTAAACCAGTACAAGTGACAAATCTTTACAGAGTACAAGATCATTGTCCCACAGCAAGAGGGTATCATAGCAGAACACGGTAGGGGTCATCAGACTACAAGGCAAGAGAATACCGGGTGGAAGAGAGAAGGAAGGTGTCCACATGGGTCAGCAGGCAAAAAGAGCCAGAGCCATGTGGTGAAGGGTTGTTTCAGATCCTGAGAACCCAACACTTCCTACCACATGGAGCTGTGGTTATTAGTCCAAAGGCCATTGGACTTAGTCAGTAATGTTCTTGAGATACCCTATGTTTCCCTTTTGCTACATTGTTTGATTAGCCTTCTCTTGAGTCAATCCATTGTATCAACTGACTTCATAGATGTCTCCAATTTGCTTACATTTCCCCCATGGAAGTTGTATAGAAGATGTTAACCCCCAAACTTCCTGGTCTCAGTCCATTACTAGTTCTTTTAAGCATATTTCTAGTTTTATAGATTTGGTTTTCGTTTGTTTTGTTTTTTCTCTATACCTAAGGCACTTAGCAAAAGCTCCTGAGGCCTAGGCCCCAGGCTGTTACTGGTTCTTCAAAGCATGTTTCTTCTCCCTGCATGAGGCCCTAATAGGACAGTCTTGCTTGACTAGTCAAATCCTCAACACAAAGAGTTGTCATGTAGAGTCATATTGCCCATTAGTCAGAACTATGCTATTTTCAAAAAGAAAACTGGGCCTTTAGGGCACATCAGTCTTAACCTACCTTCCTTGCTTTTTTCCTTCCTTCCTTCCTTTTTTTCTTTCTTCCTTTCATTCTTTGTATGTTTGTATGTATGTATATAGAATAACATATGTCTTACTTGGCATAACACATAGCTTCTGCAAAGTCCCCAAATCCACCTTTAGTTTTTATACTTTCTACTTTCCTGTCTTTATCATTCCCTGGCTCTTGTCCTTTTGGACCTTGTCACTGAAGGATGACCTGCCATTTCAGGTCACTGGTGTGCTTAAGAAATAGTTCTGGTAATATCTCTGTAAGTCTCCCATCTGCCTATGTGTCTAGACTTAGAGTCTATTTAAAATTTTCAAAGTGTAACCTGTAGCCTGAGCCTAAGAGACACTTAAGGATAATAACATATGTCTATGGAGTATTAGTTAACTGTTAAAAAAATAACATCATGAAATTTGCAGGCAATGGATGGAAGTAGGAAAAAATCATTTGGAGAGAGGCGACCCTGATCCAGAAAAGGAAACATAAGTACTCACTAATAAGTGGATATTAGCTGTTAAGTCAAGGATAATGACACTACAATCCACAGAGAGAGTAACACTGGGGGCTCTCGGGGAACACAGGAAAAAATGTTTTTTCATCATCATCTGACATAGTGACCTGGGGCAGAAGATGTAAATGACTGAACAAAAACCTCTCATATAGGATGATATATATGAACTCTTGTCTCTCATTCATGACTTTCTTTGTGGTTCTAATGGAATCTTTAGAAGGAGGAGCCTTCTAGAGGACACTCCTCTTGGGGGATGTGATTTGAGTGTCTATAGCTTCATCCCATTTCCTGTTCCTTGTGTCTACTTTTCTTGTGGTTGAAATTGATCAGCCAGCTTCCATCTCATGCTGTCATGAGTTCACCACATTATAAATCTGTCCCTACATAACAGAAGGTACAGTACAAGTTTTTGTTTTTAATACTAAGCCTTTTTGATCACCTGTTTTTATTTCGTTGTTTTGTTTTTGAAGACAAGGTTTCTCAGTATATATAGCACTGATGATCCTGAAAATAGCTCTGAAGACCAGGCTGGCCTCGAATTCAGAGATCTGGCTAACTTCTGCCTTTGAAGTTCTGATGTTAAATGTGTGGGCTAACATACCCACTTTTTTTTATATTATTTGCTGGTGAAGCTGGAATGTATATTTTTTGTACATTCCAAGCATGTGCTGATATGCTGAGCTTCACCAACATCTTGACTTCTACACTTTGGCAGAGGGTGTCATTTTTTCCTCCTTGGATGGCATATATTCATGACATTAATAATGTCTGAGGGTCATCTGTCAATAGATAGCAATTTTGTGACATTCTTCCTACTTGTTGTGTATGTTGAAATGTTTTTATAAATATGAGCATTTTGTCGGTATGCAGGGATATGCACCGACTATGTGTGCCTAGTGCTCCTCGTAGGCAGAATATGGTCTCAGAATCTCTAAACTTGGAGTTATGGATAGTTGTGAACTATGTAAGTACTTCCAATTGAACCTGTCTCCTCTACAAGATCAGCAAGCGCTGTTAACTGCTGAGTTATCTCTCCTGTGCTATCTTTTTATTTGCATTTACAATGCTTACATTTCATCTGTACATCTCTTAATGGGTCAAACATGTATTCCTTTTTAATAAGCTCTTATTAATGTTACAGTTTTAACTGTGACACTTCATGTTTCTAGGAGATGAATATAGAACTGGAATGAATGCATGTCTCTTTGTAGGAACATCAGTGAGAACCTGATTGGTTAGGTTTTTTTTGGGGGGGGGGACTCCAAATATGTACCCTTGGCTACACTGAACTCATTTCATAGACCAGGTTGGTTTCCAACTGAATGAGATTCACCCACCTCTACCTCCTGTGTGCTCGGGTTAAAGATATGAGACAGTACACCCAGCTTGCCCATTTTTTTTCAATTAATTTATTTCTTATGTATATACATGCCAGAAGAGGGCACCAGATCTTATTATAGATGGTTGTGAGCCACCACGTGGTTGCTGGGAATTGAACTCAGGACCTCTAGAAGAGCAACCAGTGCTCTTAACCACTGAGCCATCTCTCCAGCCCTGCCCATCTTTTTTTTATAGTTATTTATTGTTCATGCAATTTCTCTGACATGTATTTAGTGCTGTTGATTTGTTTGTTTGTCTCTCTGTATGTCTGTTAATAGTCATTTCTCTTTTTTTTTTTTTTTTTTTTTTTTGTTTTTCAAGACAGGGTTTCTCTGTGGCTTTGGAGCCTGTCCTGGAACTAGCTTTTGTAGACAAGGCTGGTCTCGAACTCACAGAGATCCGCCTGCCTCTGCCTCCCAAGTGCTGGGATTAAAGGCGTGCGCCACCACCGCCCGGCAAGGTGTTAGGCCGAGCCAGCCAGGTGTCGAACCTAGAATCTTCTGATTCGTAGTCAGAGGTGTTATCCATTGCGCCACTGGCCCGCCTCATTTCTCTTGGAAGGGTAAATCCCATTCAAAAGGCCAAGAAATGTCATGTGCGAATCTTCTTTTCAATTTCTTTCTAAAGTAATTTGGGATTACATTATAACTTCTCTGTCATCGAGTAAGTGTGGGAAGCTCCAAAATTATTCAAATATATTGACAAAGAAATATACATTTACATTGTGATCAATATCACTCTTTCTGTTGTACACATGTATGGGATATTTTAGAATTCAGTGACCTATGATGATGTGCATGTTGACTTTACTTGGGAAGAGTGGGCTTTGCTGGATGCTTCCCAGAAGAGTCTCTACAAAAATGTGATGCTGGAGACCTACAGGAACCTTACTGCTATAGGTAAGACTGTGAATTTTCCTTCAACTTTTAAAATAAGGGGACAGATGTTTCTTGGCTTTTGATGCCTTTCTGTAATTTGGATTGATAAAGGGGAAGAATGTGGTAAATAAATCAGGTATGGTTTTTAGGTTAATATATATACATATATATATAATATTATATTTAAGTTAATATAATATATAATATACTTGATATATTAACTTAAATTTTGCATAATTTCCAATAATATAGCATACATTTTCTGTTACTGTATTTTAGGCTACAAATGGGAAGACCACAATATTAAAGAACTTTGTCAAAGATCTAGAAGAAATGGAAGGTAATTTTTATGTGCAAGCTAAAACAAATGTTCCACAGAATTTTTTTTTCCTCGTCTTTCAAGACAGGGTTTCTCTGTGTAACAGTCCTGGCTGTCCTGGAACTCTCTTTGTAGACCAGATTGGCATCGAACTCCACAAAAGGATTTAATGTGCCCTAAAAGTTATAAGGAAAAGCAACAGTGTAATAAGCATAGTTTTGAGTGTATTGATCATTACTAAATTTTCACAACACTATGTACCTCAATATCAGGCAGATTATCTGTGTTTTTAAGGTATTCCTCTAAGAAGACAGTAAAACAATGCTCCATTTTCATCATCGCCTCGTGAGAGCCAGGCTGTAGAACTGTCACTCCATATAGTTCCATACCATTCAGGCATAGCAAAAGGCATACCTATTGACTGGCTGATAAGTATATGTCCCAAATCTTCAAATCAGCAAGGACTTCATGGTAAAGCTAGTGTTACTGGTATACTTGTGAGCTATACCAAAGTTTAGTAAGGGGGTAGTTTATGAGAATTAAGAAAGCTGTTGTGGAGAAAACTGAATATCTATACCATATGTCTGTGAGGAACAAGCAATCAACTATGTGAATGTAATTTGGGACCCTTTTATTTGTTATTCTTTCTTTAATGTTGTATCATATGTTACTTAGGGAATAGGCCAAGTGTTCAGATGAGATGGAAAGAAGCAGTGTACCTTGCTCTTTCCCAGAACAATTAGAAGATATGCAGTGGTCCCCATGTTGAGTCTTTCTGAATGTGATGTAAGTTTACAGTTAATTTTTTTCAAACCTCATTGGAAATGCATCAGTATGCCACAGAAAAGCCCTTTCAAGTCCAAAGTGTGTAAATCCTTTTGTTTGTCCTAGTTCACTTTGCAAATGTATGATTCACGGTATGGAAAAATGTTATGAATGTCATCCGTGTGGTAAAGCTCTGAGTTCTTCCAGTTCTCTTTAATTATATGAAAAACTCATGAAAAAGGATGTTATAAAAATAAGCCGTGTACTAAAGGCTCTCGCCATCTCAGGTATCTTCAGATAACCAAAAGAGCACATATAAGAGGAACGCTATGACTCTAAAGAACGTGGTAAAACCTTATTATTGGACTTCTCTGTGCCATTAGACCACACTGTAAAATTAAGTTATACAGATAAAAACATTCATCTGAGTAGTGAATTTGTTAAAGCATTTACATGTGCCAACTATCTTTACAGGCATGAAAGCCATCCTACTGGAGAGAAACTCCATGAATGTAATCAGTGTGGTAAAGCCTTCTCACAGCAGAGTCATCTCCAAATACATAGAAGAACTCATACTCGAGAGAAACCCTATGAATGTGATTATTGTGGGAAAGCGTTTATACGTTACACTCATCTTGAAAGTCATAAAAGAATTCATACTGGAGAGAAACCCTATGTATGTAATCAGTGTGGTAAAGCCTTCTCACAACAGAGTCATCTCCAAGTTCATACAACAACACATACTGGAGTGAAGCCCTATGAATGCAACCAGTGTGGGAAAGCCTTTGCATGTTACAGTTATCTCCAAAGTCACAAAAGAATTCATACTGCAGAGAAACTCTATGAATGTAATCAGTGTGGAAAAGCTTTTGCACGTCATAGTAATCTTCAAAGGCATAAAATAACTCATACAGGGGTAAAACCCTATGAATGCAATCACTGTGGGAAAGGCTTTTCTCGACAGAGTTATCTCCAGATACATATACGAACCCATACTGGAGAGAAGCCCTATGAGTGCAATCAATGTGGAAAAGCCTTTGCACGACAGAGTTATCTCCAGATACATACACGAACCCATACTGGAGAGAAGCCCTATGGATGTAAACAATGTGGTAAGTTTTTTGCAGATTACACTTATATTAGAGTACATGAAAAAATTCACACTGGAGTAAAACTGTATGAATGTAATCAGTGTGGGAAAGCCTTCTCACAACCGAGTTATCTCCAAGTTCATAAAAGAATTCACACTGGAGAGAAACCCTATGGATGTAATCAGTGTGGAAAAACTTTTGCACGTCATAGAAATCTTCAAAGGCACAAAAGAATTCATACTGGACAGAACCGGCATGAATGTAATGAGTGTGGAAAAACCTTTTCACAAGAGCGTCATCTCCAAGTTCATAAAAGAACTCACCTGGGAGAGAAGCCCTGGGAATGTAAGCAATGTGGTAAAGCCTTTGCGTGCCACAGTAATCTTCAAAGGCATGAAAGAATTCATATTGGAGAGTAACCCTATGAATGTAATCAATGTCATAAAGTTTGCATTTCACCATAGTCTTTGAAACCATGAAAGAGTTCATCCAAGAGTAAAACCTGTCATGTTTAATCACTCTATCTACTAAAGTCTTCATACATTATAGTAGTATTAAGGACACAAAAGAACTTACACCAAAGGAGAATCTATGAGAATAAAGACTTTAGCCAGCAAATTTACATTTAGTTACACAAGATTATTTATGGTGGAGGTAAAACTGACAGATGTCAACAATCTATTCAAGCATTATAATGTCTCTATTTATTTATTTTTTGCACCTATAAACTCATATGGAAAAAAGCCCTGTGGATTTAACTCGTAAGGCAAACATTTTAGATATCACACTTCTCTTCAATTACATGAAATAATTCATCCCAGAGTAGAATTTATGGATGTGTACTACTCTTCCTGTGATAAAACACCATGTCTAAGGCAACTTAAAAAGAGCTTAATTTTGGCTTATGGTTCCAAAGCTAAACAAGATCATTATGAGAGAAATATGCAACCAGTGTCAGACCTGACAGCTAAAGCGGGAAGCTCAGGGCTCACATCCTGAGCATGAAGCATGGGGCGAGAGTGGAAACCGGGAGTGGTCTGAGAATTTTATTATCTCAGAATCTACCCCCAGTGACATTTTTCCTCTCACGGGCCGCATTTTCTAAGCTTTTCCAAATGGTACCAACAACTGAAAAGTATTGCTTCTCTGATTTTGAAGCCTACATGATTGCTTTCTGTTATATGAACCAATTCATGATGAAGAAAAAACTCTGTAGGGAAGCCTTTAGATGCCTCAGCATCTGGGTTACAGGCAAGAATGCTTATACAAGAATAATATTCATGAAGGAAAATGGTTGTTTAATGATTTGTTTTAATTTTTATCTTGTTATGTCAGTGTGTCTTTGGATATAGGCATTGTCTGATGGTTCCAAAGGATAGACCCTGCAGTCTTCTGGATTTCTAGCTGGGATTACAGGAAGTTGTCCAGAATCTCACCTGGATTCTGAGCATAAACTTTTCTTAACTGCTTGGCCCTGTCTCTAGCCCTGTAAATATTTTAAAGCTTTTATGTATAATCGTACCATTAGGAAATAGGAAAGAACTCATACAAATGAGAAACACTGGGCATGTAAACACTATGGTAAAGTCTTTAGACATCAGAGCTATCTTCAGTTTCAAGAGAAAAAAAATCTTGTTTCATCTCTTTGTTAGCAGAGCCTTGAAGCAAGTTAAATTGTTTACTATGTTCACTGAAGTCTGATGTTGGAGATCACAGTATTGTGGTTTGTAGTTTGAAACTTTTGGAGTAGGTATTGAATTATATATGGCAAATTCACTTACTGAAATTTATCTGGTGGTTCATATAGTCCTTTTTGACTTCATCTTCTGTTGTGATCTGACTTGGAGGTAGGTATTTTTCTGCTGAAACGCACAGAAAGAGATGCCCATCATCTAAGTGGTTCATTGTTTATTTAAATACCTGGCAAAAAGCAAAGGTGTCTGTGAAAGGGCAGTGGCTTGTTGTTCCTGGTTTGGTTTTTCAAACTTTCACAAACTCCCTTTAGATGTTGTTTGTTATCTAGCCTGGCTCAGATGCCAGTAATTCACTGGAACTACATTTGAACTCATGATTCTCATGTGTCAGCCTTCCCAGTCCAAGTCCAAGTGTAGAAGATAGATCTCTAATGTGTCCTGTTTTGACAGTGCATTTTAACAATGTTAATGTTAATGTTAAAATGCTTAGTAGAAGTGAATGTAGGAAACATTAAATACCTCATGTGTGTATCCAAAGGAATATTTTCATCTATCTGATAGATAAAATAAATTAGAATAATCAGCAACCAACTGTATATCTCACAACATAGCTTGATGTGCTATGGATAGGTATAGATTATTTGGACATTTCTGCCTCTTCATGATCCAATTTTTACTCGTTTGGCACTCCATCTTGAAGTATTGCCTCCTAAAGCAATTTTCTAGAGAGGCCAGATAATGTAAGGGCAATGAGATTTATTTTCTAAAACAGTTTTGTTATGTCTGTGGTGTAATGTGATTATAGGTTTGAATGGATGACAGATACGTTGGGACCAGAAGAAAACTTTGTGGGGTTTCTTTTGGCCCTCTTCACATGGATCAAGGTCAGGTTGCCAGCCTTGCACACCAGAGACATTTTTTTTTCCTGATGAGGCATCTCATTAGTGCTCAAATAAGATTAGTAGAAACATTATATCATAAAACACCTATTCAGATTGTAAACATATTGTCATTTAATCAGGATAAAGGAACAGTATAATTTGAATAATGAATCCTATTTGCAAATAAATATATTTATACTGCTATCTTTTTGATTGTGTTATTTTATTCTGAGGACTAACCACTTGTTGATAAAACTTTATTAGAACCACAAATGAATTCCAGAGAATTGCCTCAGTGGGTAAAGTTGCTACTAAGCACAGTGACCTGACTTAAGCCTGATGACGTGGGTTCAGTCTCTACCACTAGTCCTCCTCAGTAATAGTTCATGCTACTTGACAAGTTTTCCTCTTATTTCTACACGTGGACTCCCGCATTATTTTTCTCTTATTCCTATTCTTGGGCTCTGGCATGTGCACAACACAAACACATAGAAAAATAATTTTTAAACCCAGGTAAGGTCAGTGAGGTCACTTGCAACCAAACTTGATTACCTGCATTTGATCCCAAGAACGCACATAGACAAAGTAGTAATGGACAGCTGTAACCTGTCCTGTAAGTGTTACATGCACACCAAGGCACAAGTGTATACACACAGTTAAACAGTTTAAGAAGTTGAAGTTAACAAAATAAACAAAATATTGAGATTATATGAAATGATTTACCAATTGAAACTAATACATTGTAGAACTTTAAGAACATTACTGTTCATCAAAACAATAATGGTTCCTGCTTAAATTTATATTATCTTTTCATTCTGATTCAGAGATAGGTCATTTAAACAATATATCCAAACTTGGTATAGTAGTGACGTGTCTATATGGTGGAATAGATGACTCAGCAGCTAAGAACACTGGATTTTTTTTTTTTTTTGACCAGAGGACCTGGCTTTGATTCCCAGCACCCACAAGACAGCTCAGAATTGTCTGTAGAACCAGTCACGGTGGATCTAACACTATCTTCAGGTTACCATTAGTACCTGAATTGCAACTAGTATACACATTAGCAAATTTATACACCTAAATTAATTTTATTTAGAAAATAACACTCACATGAAGAACACTTTTTTTTACAATATGTTGTCACATATGTATCTCTTTTTACACCATTTGCATGCCGTGGTGCCCAAGCAGGCAAACAGTGCATCCTATCTACTGCACCTGACATATAGATAGCCCGAGACATCTGATGTGCTAGGAACCGAATCTGGGTATCTAACATGATCAATACTACTGAGCCAACTCTCCAGCTCCCACATATG
Source organism: Microtus oregoni (assembly GCF_018167655.1). Taxonomy (NCBI): domain Eukaryota; kingdom Metazoa; phylum Chordata; class Mammalia; order Rodentia; family Cricetidae; genus Microtus; species Microtus oregoni. Next base: position 35,843,038 of record NW_024543085.1, on the reverse strand, counting down.
TCATTATAATGCAGAAGATGAAGATGCCCCATTATTCCTGTCATCTGTCACTTGAAGGTAACGAAAGTTCCTGCTACATGGAAGGATGCAATGGATTTCTAGTGCTGTTAGTGGGCTCTCCATATTGCTTCTTATTGTCATGGTTAACACACTTCTCTTGAAGTGAATAAAGATGCGAATGACTTTTTTTTTTTACTTCATCTTTACCTCAGCCCCAATGACCCCAGAGAAATATAAGATTGATAACATCAGAAGTTAACTTAGACTTGGTGCTTCAAGAAATGTCTGAGCCCAGATCGCCACAGAATGAGGGGAGCATGCAAAGGTGCTGAAGAGAATAGGACAGTAGAAGCCCCAATGTTTTGTCCACTTGACCGAAGCCACGAGAGTGAGTTTATTCCAAATGTGATAAATCGGCAGCAATTGGAGCCCACAAGGACAGGTCAGGTGTACTTCAGCTGGTGTTTCTGCCTCCTTCATGGAGGAAAAAGGAATTTGCAGGCATAAAGGTTGACTTGTTTGAAAGGGATTGTATTCTGCTTCCCTGATGCCTGTGAATAGATGGAAATACAAACAAAAACATTGTTTTAGAGCATGGTTGGGCAAAAGTGGACAGCAAACATGTACCAAACAGTCCCTTAAAGAAAAATTCTTGGAAATTTCAGGTGGGAAGCTGTGGCTAGGCAATAATGCCCAGCACAGACTCCATCTCCAGCCTGCAGCTGTAACACCTGCCTTCTGGCAACGGCTTCTTTTTAGCACCCGATGTTCATTTCTTTTGGTTCTGGTATGGCCTGTGCTTTGCCAAGAATGGTTCTGAGCTGATGGAAATTTGACACGAGCCTTCCAAGCCTAACCATTTAAAAGTGTCAGATGATGCCTTGCTAGTTTTGGAAGGCACATGACTAAGAAATTTCTTCACTTGCCTCTTGAAGCCATTAAATAGGTCATTAAATATTAACTATATCAACCATTAAATATATCATTAAATATATCAGTGTGTCAAAATCAAAGCTAACACACACTGTAGTAGTCTGGTGTCATCTCTTTATTATAAATGTGGTAACCATTGACAGATGTTTTTGTCCTACCAGGTCCCACAGCCGTTTAGTCCCAAATAAACACACAGAGGTCTACATTAATCCTAAACTGGTTGGCCTAGTAGCTCAGGCTTCTTATTAACTTTTATAACTTATATTAGCCCACAATTCTTGTCTGTTAGCCATGTGGCTTGTTTCCTTTTTCAGTGAAACATTCTAATCTTGCTTCCTCTGTGTCTGAGTGACAGCTACAGACTGACTCTTCCTTTCAAAATTCTCCTTTTCTCATCACCCTGCCTCTACTTTCTGTTGGCTACTGGACAATCAGCATCTTATTAAAAATAATAAAAGTGACAGGATAAAAGACCATTGTCGCACAGTTGTAATCCTGAGGGCTCAGTTGCACAAAATTTCTACAGGATCCAAACGTATCATAGGTTAAATGTGTACTGTCGCTCCCTAAACACAATCCTATTGAGCAATCCATAGCTTTCTGCTTTCCATATAACTTTAGAAACAACTTTTCTTTCTTTTTTTCTTAGAAACAACTTTTCGTTAACAAATAGTTGAGAGTTTTCTTTGAGTGTGTTGAATTTATACTGCAATTTGAACATGTCTGATATCTTACTATTGAGTCATCATGTACACAGGGATCATCAAATGACTCACCGTTTATTTAGTTCTTTCTTTTTGTGAAAATGTGAAAGACTTAGTTTATTGCATAAAATGTTCTTTGGGGCTGGACAGCTGGCTCAGCATGCACTCTCCTTAGGAATACCTATATTCATATAATGGTACCCATGATGGGAGGCTCATATGTATGTATCTGCAACTCCAGATTCAAAGTATCTGACAAACTTATTTCTTCAGGTGTCACCTGTATATACATGAAAGATACTCTCACACAAGCAAACATAAAAGTGCAATTTAACCTTTTTTCAAAAGTGTTTATGGCTCATAAAGCAATTGGAGCACAAGTTGCTTTCAGTGCATAAAACAAATCATACAAATTTTCTTTTAAAATCTGTTATTTTGCTTTTGGTTTTTAAAGGTTTGTTTTACCTTACCTCACTGTGATGGAGAAATGCATCCAGTCACTAATCATGGGAAACATAAAATATTTTCTAAGTGATCATAAAAGGAATCATTTCCTTTACCATAAGAGAATGAAATAGATTTTATTAGTTAAAAGTATCATCTACAATGTTGGGAAACATCAGAGTTATTGAGTAAGTCTCAAATTTTGGAAGAAGAGCCCCACAAACGCACCATTTCTATGACTGGCAGAGCAGGGTACTAGAGTGCACAAGAGTGAGTCCTGGGCCTATGGTTTGTTCTTGTTGTATTAGATTCTATACTTCTTTGCTTAAAAGACTATGATATATTTGTGGGTTTGTGTCTTTCATCAGTTGTAATTTTTTTATTTATTTAATAAGGATTTCTGTCTCCTCCCCGCCACCTCCTCCCATTTCCCTCCCCTCCCCCAATCATCAGTTGTATTTTATGTTGCATTTAAAAAATTAATTATACATCTAATTATTTTTTCCAGAAAAAAAGTGGACTTCCATGTATTTTTATATTCTGAAAATTGACTACAGTAACTTAGTAGTCCCTCGGAATTTGTAGAATTGGAGGAATTTCTGTAGAGTTGTATTATCCTCTTCTCAACTCCAGTGGCTTCCCTTTCCCCATTTCTTGGCATATCTGGGTATATGCCAAGATTTATATCTTATTTGTATTTGAGCAAATAAAGCTTTCTTGAAGATCAGAGTGCAAAGCTAGCCATACTAGTCATCCATACAGGCCAGGCAGTGATGGCAGACACCTTTAATCCCAGCAACCACACTAGTTAGCCATAGAGGCTGGGCAATGGTGGTGCATGCCTTTAATACCAGCACTAGCGAGGAATAAAAGGCAGGATGAGACAGGAACTTGCTGTCTTCTCAGTCTTAAGATTTCATAGAGGCAAGAGCTTTCTAGTAGTTGCCTTCTCTGATCTTTTATCTTGAACTCCAATACCTGTATCTGGATTCTTATTATTCATGCTACATCTGGCACCCAACTTTTGGGGTACAAATTCATAAAAAACCATTTGCCTGTGACTTTGCAGTCACCAGCATAGACTGGAGCTACATGCATCCCAAGTTATTGGCATACCAGAAATTTTCCTTCCTTCTCTCCTGGTGGGCTTTCCCTGAATCATATTCTCAGGCAGCTGCCAAGCTATGTAGCCACCTTGAAAGCCAATCAGGCTTTTACTGTTATGCAGCAGTAATAAGCCTCATGTCATCATTGGCAGCAGGTAGTAGATCTGGTGAGAAAGTTGGGAATTCCTTAAGGAAGGAATTAGTTAAAAGGCAGAAGTTTTTTCCCATGTTAGAAAAAATGGGAAGCACAATTACAATAAAGATAGGTCTCTGCATGATTATATAATGCATGATTTAAAATGGAACAGCTAAATGAAGGAATAATCAACTGGGATTGATGTACTGTTAATTATTACTTTGATAATCATTGTTATTTGACAATTCTTAGTTCATCTCTTGAAAAGTTGTTTGGTTTAACTGCCAAGATACAGGCCTTAGAAAAACTTAATAAAAGAGATCATAGAGATATTTAGGTCCAGACAGAGGAATTTTAAGTTAGAGAAGAACAGTTTAAAGTTTTCAAACAACCAACCTTAATATATCCAGTAACCTTATAGGGATTGCCAAATGATAGAGGCTCTGTAAGAGCTAATTGGACTCCTATACCAGTGTTAGATTTAAGGAAATTCAAGGAAGCAGTAGTTTCAGATGTGAAGCAAATGTTCAACTTGTGGTCAGTTTGTAATAGAATTATCCCTAAAGACTGGATAGACTTGGTTAAAGCTGTTTTAAAGCCTGGTACACAACTGCAAGGGAGTACTTGGTTCAGAAAAGAGGCTAAGACTATTGAGCAGCGGAGTAAAGCTAGAGGTATAGAAATCTCCCAAGATCAACTTCTTGTAGATTATACTATTAGAGAAAGACAACCTTTATATGATGACCACATCCTGACTTTATTTCACACAGCAGTTTTGAATGCTTGGGACAGAATTGGAAAATAGGAAAAAAATTTTGAGTTATTTACTAAAGTTACATAGGACCCAAAGGAAGCCTTCATGGATTTCTTATAAAGATTGACTTCAGCAATGAATAGAATGATATCAAATTTTTAAACTAGACAAATAATTCAATCTCTGGCTTTTGAAAATGCTAATTCTCATTACAAAATGATAATTAGGCTTTTAAAGGCAAGGTCAGCATTCCTTAAGGAATGGTACTCAGATATAATCAATATTGAAACTCATGACCAAGATGATGCTTGGATAGGAGTAGTGTTTTCCAGAGTTTTGAGGGGAAATTGAAATGTCAAGTGTGGCAAACAAGGTCACCTTAAAAAGGATAGTAAACAGGGTATTCCTAGAAACAATTTTTTTCTAAACTTAATTCAAGCCCCTCCCTTCTGGATTATGCAGAAGATGTGGCAAATGCAGGCATTGGGCTAATGATTGTAGATCAACAAGAGACGTTCAAGGTAACTCTTTCCTGTTGGGAAATTCCTTGAGGGGCCTCCCACAGGCCCCTATGCCAAATCAGGTTCATTCATTTCCTGCCACTGTAGAGGAAATTCCTCCCCAGATCATTTAAAGAAACTAATGCCTATTTTAAGAAACGATACTACTCTGGATAATAGTACAACTATAGAAGAGAGAACAAAAATTTCAGGAAAAACCATGAAGCCAGTATTTTGACAAACTTCTATTAATGAACAAAGGCCAAATTAGAAAAATGAATAAGTGATGTCATTGAATGCCTGTTAGACACAGGTATGGATGTAACAGTAATTTCACCAGAATCTTGTCATCCTAATTGGCTTCTTCAGGAGGCAAATGTTCATGCTTAGGGATGGGAATTTTGTCTCAGATAAAACAGCACAAAATGGGTTGAATGTATAGGCCCAGAAGAACAGAGAGGAAAATTAAAGCTGTATGTGTCTAGGATAGCAATGAATTTGTGGGGGCATGATTTGTTCCTGCAGTGGAATACTCAGATTAACATTCACCCCATCTTAGAAACAAACCATAAATTAATGTATGTTTCTGGGGAAAATATTAGAAGGTATTATAAAGAATAATCACTGACCATTCAGGTTTTTCAAGAATGGCACAATAGTTGCTAATCTTGCAAGGCACCAACAGCCCTGCCTTTAAAATGGATGACAGACAATATATGAGTTGCACAATGCCCTTTAACAAGAGAGAAACTGTAGGCTTTAGGACAACTGGTAAAGAAAGGAACAACTAAATGTTCAGCATATTGAAGGACCAACCAGCCCTTGGAATTCTCCTCTATTCATTATTAAAAAGAAATCTGGAAAATGGAGACTGGTAACATTTAAGTGCTGTTAGAGGTGATTCAGGTAATGAGCAGGTTTATTTGTCTGATACTTCCAGATAACAACCCCATAATCATGGGAGCTTGGAAAAGAAATTCAAGCTAGCAACTGAAGGCAAAAGCCATGGGGAAACTTTGTTTACTGGCTTTCTCTCTTGCTTGGTCACTTGTCTTGTGTTCAGTTAGCTCTCTTATCCATCTCAGACCCACTTGTTGAGGGTATTGCAAAGTCAGTGGAAGAGCCTTCCCACATCAATCATCAATCACCAAAATTTCTCACAGACATAGTAACTAGTGATTCTGATCTGGGTACACTATCAATTGATGTTCCCTCAGATAACTCTAGGCTCCATCATGCTGACAGCTGAATCTGATTAACACAAAGAAACTATAATATATGACAAAGTTTTACAATTCCAAACTTGATGTATTAACCATATTACTAACACTTAAAGGGCAAAAATACAAACAGGAAACTAGCAACAACCAGAAAACACAGATATGCCAAATATGAGAGGTAAGCCTATAAGATCAAAAGAGAACTAAAAATATCTTTCCACAGAAAGTTCCCAAACCAACAAAATCTCAAGGAACTCAACAAAATATAGTAAATTTTCTGAATGCAAAAAATTGGTGAAGGTCTATCATTTTCTAGAGAAATAACAATAAAATTAGATGATAATTAGTAAAATCAACAACATAGATGGCACCACTGGAATGAGTCACAAAGACATACAAATATATATCATGGTCCCTTAAACAACTACAAAATTCCAATCAAAATCAGCCTTGAAGAAGTCACTGACCAGCACTTATACTGTGCACTCCATTGCTGATAACATAAAATGTGTTGGGTGAGGAGGGCCGTTCTGTAGGCGGAGACTGCTCGTTCACTCCCAGCTGCCCTGACCCAAAATAATCAAACAGAAACTATTTTAATTGCAACACTGTTCGGCCAATATCTTATGCATATTTCCAGCTAACTCTAACATCTTAAATTAACCTATTTCTATTATTCTGTGTATCACCATGAGGCTGTGGCTTACTGGGTAAGGTTCTGGCATCTGGCTTCGTTGGCAGCTACGTGACGTCTCTCTGATTCTGCCTTCTTTTCTCTTCTATCTCTGCTTGAAATTCTCACCTTGCTCTATTCTGTCCTGTCATGGTCCCAAGAAGCTCTTTATTCATTGACCAATAAATGCAACACATCTACAGAAGGACTTCCCACACCACTGTTCCAGTAAAATTGGAGAGATTCACTTCAAACGATCTAATGTTTTAACTTTGTAGAAAGCAGCTTCGAGTAGTAAAAGAAACTCATTCTCTTAAGATAAGGAAAAGGATGTCTGTTAGGATCATTTAGAAACCATTTGTTTCCTATGATTGATGATTGCTTGTAGGTCTGCACCAGAGTGAGAAAATTAAAACCAAAATATCTGCACAATCCTGGAGAACAAACATACATATCCTAGCATCCTAATCTCTACCAGGCCTGGCGAGCATACTACTTATCTTTGGGGTATTTCAGAGGCATGCTCCCTTGGCTAACTTCTACTTTGTGTGACTTACTGTCTCCTAATGTTAATCTCACTGATTAAGAATAAGACCACAACCACAGTTTAAAAGCAAATTTGAAGAAAACTTTAAATGGCCCCATGTTATGTTTTTGCAGAGCTTAAAAAGGCAAAACCCATAATTCACCACACTTCCCTTGAAGAGCAAGCAGGGACAAGCATATATCCTGATGTACTTCCTGCCCACATACCTCCTGCCCACATGTGGTCAAGCACTTCCAGTGCATATGGGTCAACAAACTTGTTTAGGGGAGTGAAAACACATGGCTTGTTATTTCCCTAAACAACAGACTCCAGCATTTGTAAATAGAGACTGTGCTTTGGTTTCCCGGCCACCCAGACCCGAGTAATCACACAGAAATTACAACACTGTTTGGCCAATGGTTCAGGCATATTTCTGGTTGGCTCTTACATCTTAAATTAATAGATTTCTATTATTTTTTATTTTGCCATGAGGCTCATGGTTTGTTACCTTACATCTTGCTTCTTGGAGGGCTACATGTTGTCTCTCTCCTTTGGCAGCTACATGGCATCTTCCTGACTCTGCCTTCTTTCTCTCATCTTTCAGTTTAATTTTACCTCCTACATGTATTCTGCCCTGCCATAGGCCAAAGCAGCTTCTTTATTAACCAATGGCAATAAAACATTCATAGTGTACAGAGGGGAACTTCACATCAAGCATTTCAGGAATTACCTCTCTTTGAAACAAGAGGTTTGCAGACCAGAGGCATTTGTGTTTCGTGGATCTCTCAGGCATAGTAATTAAAATTAAAATTAAAATGTAACTTTGGAACTCATACTAAGCATTGGTAAATCCTTTACATCACCCATTCTACTCTTCTACATCACAGCTTAGTGATGGAGTGTTACCCAGCACATGACATGCTTTTGACATCCTCCACAAAATTAACTCCAAGTGTACCTTAAGCCTGAATATCAAATGCGAAGTGCAGAACTTCTAGAAGAAACTAGAGAAACTAGACCTCTCTGAACTTGGCAGCCGGTTTTCCATAGATATATCAAGAGCATGGTGACCTTGATTACAAAGATGCTTCTGCACACAGCACCATACTCCCAATGCTCTACACAGATGCAGCCCACAGAACAAAGTGACTCAGCGACAGGGACCTGGGTCCATGGACTTGAAAAGACCTCATGGGACTTCACAGGACAGGGCATCTGGCTGTGGGTTCTTACCCAGCTTTGGGGAGGACCTGCCACACTGGTGTCTGTGCCTCACAGTCCACTCCTCCCCATCTGGGAACAGCAGCCCCTTGCTCACCAGGTCATAGCTTGCCAGTTCACCCATGCTCACCTCACAGCTCCCTGAAGCAGCATTCACAGCACAGCACACAAAACCATGGTGCCTGCTTCAAGATAAAACCAAACCTACAGCCTGGCTCCCAGAAGAGTCCTGCAACCCTTTTGACTTGCAGGTCAGACTAGAAATTCTGACTGGCTAGTGATGCCTGAGTGACAAGAGTACCTCCCCAGGGTTACAGTATGCTTAAAGGCACAGCACAGTGGTTCCTGGTCCTGCTTTCCATTCCAGACCCAGACCTTTTCCAGTTCTGCAGAGATGCATTTCCATAGCACTTGCCCCTGGTTCCAGTAGCTGTTATCTTCCGGAGCTCCATAGGCACTTCCCCTTCTTCTTCCTGGACACAGTGTGGCTAGCTTGCACACCCATTACACAAAGTAGAATGGGGTGTCTCCTGTGTCCCATAATTGGAAGTGTGCCCCAAATATTAACAATTCAAGAGAGATTTTAGTATACAAAAGGAGTTGTTTGTTCTGTGACTTTATGCTGGGGACAGGTGAAATGCAGGTTTTTTTTTTAATCTGGTTGTTACAGGGACTTCAGAAAATCGGGAGACAAAAGCAGGAACCAGATCACAAGCAAGATAATAAATAGGTCTTTTTTCCTTCTGAATGATGGCTGGATAATGGCTCTATTGCTGTTGGAATTTTCTTCTGGAAATTCAGGTCAATCACTTGACAAATGAATAATAATAAAAAGCATAGTCTTCATGGTAAGTGAATTCTGAGAGAGAAATGGAGCAAGGAAGAATGACTTTATGAGCACTATTGTTAGTCAGCACATCTTCCTCAGTGAGCAGACAGAGAAACAACAATAAAACCCCAGCAGTATTAGCCAAGTTTCCCTACTTGAACAAAACTAATAGGACAAGTCTATGTATGTAGAAAGTAGATTTATTAGACTTTTCACAGGTAGTCCTACAATGGCTATCTACCAATGAAGAGCGGAAGAATTCAGTATTTACTCAATCCACAAGGCTGCATGTCTCAGCTGATCTTCAGTATACACCACAATTCTTAAGAACTCGGCTCTAAGGAGAGTAAATCCATAGTCAAGGCAATAAGGCAAAGGAGAGACAGCGTTCTTCTTCAATATCCTTTATGTATGTAGGGTACCACTGATGCAGGAAGGTCATCTGTCTATGCTAATTTCATTGGTTAATTAATAAAGAAAACTGCTTGGCCTGATAGGGCAAAACTTAGATAGGTGGAGTAGACAGAACAGAATGCTGGGAAAAAGGGAAGTGAGGCAGACGCTATAGCTCTCCTCTCCAAGATGGACACAGGTTAATTCCTTTCTGGTAATCCACCACCTCGTGGTGCTACACTCATTAATAGAAATGGGTTAATCAAGATGTGAGAGTTAGCCAGTAAGAGGCTACAGATAATGGGCCAGGCAGTGTTTAAAAGAATACAATTTGTGTGTTGTTATTTCGGGTATAAAGCTAGCCGTGCGGGAGCCGGGTAGGAATGCAGCCCGCCGCTCTTCACTACATACCACCAGAAGGTCTACCAGATTAAAGGGAACTCTTATTACACCAAAAGATCCAGATTAATGAAGGGTCTTCTCATTTTAAAACCTTCAATTAAGAAAAATCCCTCATAGGTGTACCCAATTCTTTGGGTTTTAGATAATTCTTGAGGTAGTCAGTTTGACTACCAAGACTAGCCATCACAACAGCCAAGACAGAAGACCTGAGAAAGATTTCTCACCTGCAGGAGGCAAGGAGAGCATGGGTGTTATTTCCAAAGCAAAACTTTTCCTAAATGAGAAGCATTGGGGATGTTACTTTGGGAGTCTGGACACGTTCTTGTAGAGTTCTGCCTATTCCTAAGCATGCTCACTTAAATTCAATTCTGAACACGATCACAATGTAAAAGCAGAGAGATTCAGGGGCTATTATCCTCCCTTTTCTCACATCTCCTGACATTACTTTTTATTTTTATAGACAATTTTACATTGTTCATGTCACAGAGACATACATGCCTTTACACATCTGTACAAAATGTGGGAACACACACACATTGAGTAATAAAAAAATGCATTTTTAAAACTTCATGCAGTCTTTTTGTTCAGTACTCATTAACATATGCTTTTGCTTTGATTTTTTTCTGCAGTTGATGCAAAATAATTAGTGGTCAATCTGCTTGAAATTATTCTTGGTAGTGACTTTTTCATTGATGTCCTTAGGGTTTTCATACATGCTATCATACTAACTCCAGATAAAAAAGATTCACCTCTGTCATTTTCATTCTTATGCCTTAACATTAGTAAGTATCAACAAAAGCCTTCAATATAACATTACACAATAGAACAGGGCCCCATGCCAACTTAATTTTCTTTAAAGTTTATTCAATATGACACAATCTCCAACTTCACTGAGGTGGTTGGCCATGTTCCCTGACCAGAACTGCCTCTAAACTGGAATTCAGTTGCTGAGTCAGCCCCAGCACAGCACCCCTTCTGTAGGTGTCTCTGTCTGCCTCCCGTCTTGTGACTTCTAGACCTTTGAACCAAGGCCTGCCGGTTTCAGGATAGCTATGGCACAAGGTGGCAGGCTCACTCTCCAGATGTAAGTGGAGGTCATCTCCAAGATCCTGGTTGCCCTCGTTCATAAGGTACCAATAGAAATGTCTGCAGACAAACTGCTCCTTCACTTAGCTTCAAGACTGCACAGCCTTCATTACGTTAAGGCTGGGTACATTCTTGTCTGCCAGCTCTGGATGTGTGGGCATATGGACATCTTTCTTGGCTACCATCACTCCTTTCTTAAAAAGTTCCCAGATGGTAATCTGGTCCTTTAGGCATTAACATAGCTGCAGCTGCAAGGTCCGAGGCGGAGGCTGGAGCCATGCCAACTTCTAATTCACACCAGTGAGAAGGAATAAAAGACCACTTCCCTCCATGCTGACCGCAGCTCCGTGTGTATAAGTGTGCTCTGTGGTTCCATTAAACAAGTAGGAAAGAGAAGGTGGTACAGCTGTGATCTCTTCCAGCCAGATGGCTCACTGTGCTGGTCCTGAGGAAATGAGGATGTGCATACCAGGTGTGGTGTGCCACCTTGTGGAAGTAAGAGTTTAGTGCACCTGAGCAGCGTCTCCTCCCACAGTTGCCTTTGTCTGCTCCAAATCTGAGATTAGGGGTAGACCTGAGTCACCCTAACAACAAGCATGGCTCCTCTCTCAAAAAGAAACCCAAACTTAGTCATAAAGGAAAGACACACTTGCTCCAAGTGAGTTTCATGCTCACTCCACTACCTGGCAAAAGTCCAAAGGTCTTTCAGACCTTTGGGACACTGAATATCATTGGTCAACTCTGGCCATTGTCTTCTGTCTAGACCTTTGGGACATTGTTCTCCAAATACCCAGCTAAAAGTTATTACTCTACAATCCATGTCAGATGCCATGATAGAAATTCAGTCAATATTCTGAATCCCATAAATGGATGCCATATTTTATAAAAAGCTAATAGGAACTTAATTGTTTATGGTTGTGGGACACCAAGAAGGAACTGCTTGCCATGGCGGTGCCCAATATTAGTCTGAGAGCTCAAGGAGGAGGGTAGAGGTAGGCAGATATCAGGGAGTAGAACATCCTGGTTTACATAAATAGCTATAGGTTAAATATAAATGCAAAGAAACCTGTCCTAAAATACAATTTCAGTCTTTGGCAACCTAGATGAACATGTCATTGAAGATAATATAATGTTGAGTTCCTTCTGGGTGCAGAATATAAAAGCAAACGTTGTCATGCCAAGAAAACATACATGACAAATGAAAAAACCAGGCAACCAGGCAGATAACAAAGATGTTTAAAACATTAATATAAAAATGTAGCCAGATAGTGGTGGTACATGCCTTTAATCCCAGCACATAGGAAGAGAGGAAGGTGGATCTCTAATTTGAAGGCCAACCTTGTCTATAGAGTGAGTTCTAGGACAGCTCAGGCTACACACACACACACACACACACACACACACACACACACACACACACACATTTCTTTGGTAAAACAAAACAAATAAGAAAGTAAGATTACATTTTACATATGTTCTTTTGAAAGCCAAAGTAGCTGACCTTATACTATTGTTTTTAAAAAGCAGATTAGAAATCTACATATATTTTGTATAGAAGTGCAACTGTATCCATAAACTCTGCTGCTATATTACATCAATACTCAGGACTCCACATCTTTCAAATTTAGAATATTCTATCACTTCTATGTCTCTAAAAAATGCTATTTGTAGACAGAACTTCAAGCTAAATCATACTATAGATCACTGCTATTTAAGGCTGGAAGAGATACACTTTGAGAAAATAAACTTGTTTTCAAGTTTACTGGTCCCTGTTCTCTGGGTAACCATTTGAAATGAGTCCTCTTAAGGGTATGGTGAGCAACTTTGCTTACCATTTCCCATTACAAAATTCTTTCTATGTAAATGCGGCATCTCTGTGGGGTCTGGGTGCAGGTAGCTCAGACTGGCTGCATGACCCTGAGATTTTGTGGCTCTAGTTGAGTAAGGAGAAACCCTGGGTTTTCTGCCTAAGGAATTCTTTTTGTAACTTATTTAAAACTTAGACCTGGCCGGGCGGTGATGGCGCACGCCTTTAATCCCAGCACTCGGGAGGCAGAGGCAGGCGGATCTTTGTGAGTTCGAGACCAGCCTGGTCTACAAGAGCTAGTTCCAGGACAGGCTCCAAAACCACAGAGAAACCCTGTCTCAAAAAAAACCAAAAAAAAAAAAAAAGTAAAATAAAACTTAGACCTGTACCACATCTGTGTGTGCTCGCTCTCTCTCCCTCTCAATTTTATTTTCTTATTTTGTGTCTATGAGCATTCTGCCTGCTTGTTACTTGGATGCACCACAGGCTTCCCAGGTGTGTGCAGTCTAGAAGATGGCATTGCCATCTGGAACTGGAGTGCAGGTGGCTGTTAGCCTCTGTGTGGGTCCTGGACACCAAACCCAGATCCTCGGGGAGAAATTCAAGTGCTTTCAACCGTTGAGATATCTTTCCAGCCTCCACCTCATTCGACTCTGTAATACTCATAGCTCCTCCTCTACCTTCTGTCTTTCTGTAGCCTCGCTGGCTTTACCTGTCATAACAAATCAACTTCCAGGGTTACACCATGTATAACAAAGAGGAACATTCCTGTGGCCCCTGCTTCCTCCAGACATAACTATGGCTGAGCACCCATACAGTTTTCTTTGGTTTTATCACGGTCTTTTCACCCAAAATGACAGGAGGGAGACAAGTGGAAGCAGGAGCACTATGTCACTGGTTAACAGACTCCTCTGGATCATTTTAAGGTCTCTCTTTTTTTTAATTGACCAATGACATTTGGGGAAAAAAAAAGGCAGGTAGCATGCCCAGTCTCTTGGGAACCGTCTCATTTCCTCATAAAGACAGATTTGTCAGAAAAAATGGCCAAAGCACTATCTTTAGATTTCATAAGTTCAATTGGGACCTCTGTTTATTCATTTGTCTATTCGTCTGTGAGTTCGTTCTTTGTTAGTTCATTCATTTGTTCGTGAGTTTGTGAGTTTAGTTGTTCTGTCGGTCGTGAACTAGTGAGTCTGAGTCTCTGATGTCATGAGTTCATTCCTTCATCTGCGAGTTCATGAGTTTGGTTGTTCAGTAGGGCTTGAGTTAGTGAGTTCATAAATTCCTGAGTTCTTAAGTTGGTTAATTGAGATAAGGCTCTGTATAGATCTACATACACACCTTTAATCCCAGCACTTCAGAGGGAGAAGGTTGGTCTGTGTGAGTTTGAGGCCAGCCTGGTCCACAGAGCAAGTTCCAGGACAGCCAGAGCTATACAAGGAGAAATTATGTAAACAAAACAACCCTCCCTTTAAAAAAAAAACAAAAATCAAACCTAAAGAGTCTAGCTTTTATTTATAAAGAACTATTCCTTCTAGTCCTATTGTCTGTAGAACTCTGATCATGAAGGCATGGTTGATTTGATCAAAGAAAATTTCTGCATTTTATATTTCAGCTTTGGTTGTTATTACCTTCTAGTGGGTTTAGTGAGTTTGTGTTTGATTTGTTTGGTTTTTATTCCTAATTTTTGAACTGTGTGCTGAAGTAATTTATTTCTAGTGGGTTTGTGTTTGATGTACTTCTATTTGTCCTAATTTTGGAACTGTGAACTAAAGTCCATTATTTGTGCTCTTACATGTTTTAGAGGTAGGTAATTAGAGCCGTGAATATCTTCACAGAACTGATTCTACTGTGTGCCAGGGTTTATGTCATATTGTGTTTTCATTTTTGTTTACTTATGGGTCTCTCTCTCCCTTTGGATTTCTGTTTTGTCCCATTCATCGTGTAGTGATGCATGGTCTTTAGTGTGTAAAATTTTCTTTGTAAGACCTTTTAGGATTTGTTTAGTGTATAACTGTCCTTGTTTAACTAAGCTGTTATTTCCTTAAAATCATCATATTGCATTATGTCAAACACTATGAACACTGCATTACTTTAAATAAATACAGAATTGTTTTACCAGTGGAATGGAATGCACTTCCATTTATCACCGCAAATGGTTTAATTCCACCTGCAGCTCCTTCATAACAGCAGAGTGCATTTTATTTTGAAGTTTTATACTACTTCGCAGATAAAAAAAAAATGGTACTTTGGTTAGGGATAAGGAGAATACATGGAAGAAATTTGCTTTATTTGCTTTTTTTTTTAATCCTGCTATGTAAGTTTAAGTAGCTTTATCTTGTCTTAATTTCCCGAGGTTATTATTAAATTACCACCTTATGTGCCTCCTTCACAGGCAGGGAATAGGACTAATTTAAAATGTAAAATATTAGTGTTTTTTTCTCACCCCATCATTAACTAATTTTCCTGCAGAATATATTTTTAGATAAGATAGACTTTGTAATGTATACTTTGATAATGAGATTATTTTGAATTAATGGAATACATAATTTGTTGTCAGAATACTTCAAATTTATGATTTTGTTTTCCTTCCTTCCTCACAGAGATTGGCAGATTTTTCTGAAAGGGTTAACGGATCTTTGCCACATCATCTTTTAAGGCTCTGAGTTGTTGGTTTCAGAATCATTTAATCGAGTAAAAGCTAGTGTTTGGCCATACAAAACGGTGGGCAAGATAAAGCCTGGCCTGTGGGAAAGTGTGTTGAGATTTTTGCTAAACTCCTCTTGGGATGGGTACTACTTTGATGCAAAATATTTAGTAGCTATATACCATTTTAAAATTAATTAATTATTTGGTGTGTGTGTACGCACATGTGTGTACAGCCTTGGATGCCTGTGGAACACAGCTTCTGTGTGATCTCAGGAAACACTTCCCAGAAGATTTCACTCCAGTGATGCTGGTCTCTTCCTAATCATTACTAATTTCTCAGCTTCAACTGGCCAGCATCGAGTATCCCAGCAAAGCAAGAATTTCCCTTTAGTAGTTGTGTTATATTATTAAGCACATCTAATTCTTCACTCCCAATGACACAGAATCACAGATTCTTAATCCAAAATAAAACTAGCCATGGTAGAGTCTTTATGCTTCCCTCTGAAACTTCGCAAGCCAGCTCTTCATCATCTGCATTGCCCTCCACATTATCTTCCAAGCTTCTACAGGTCAGCTCACCACGCACTGAACATTCAGTGGCTTTTCTTGCACAAAGTTGTAAAGACCTTCCACAATCCTCAGAGAAACATGGCCAAACATGTAGCAGCACCCACCTACCAATTTTCTTAGTTAGGGTTTCTATTGCTGTGATGAAACACCATGACCAAAAAGTAAGTTGCAGAGCAGAGGATTTATTTGGCTTACACTCCCATACCTGTTCATCACCAAAAGGAGTCAGTACAGAAGCTCAAATAGTGCAGAAACTGATATAGATGCTATGGAGAGGTGCAGCTTGCTAACTAGCTCTTCCTGGCTTCCTCAGCCTGCTTTCTTATATAACCCAGGACCACCAGACCAGGGAAGGCACCACCTACAGTAGGCTGCCCTTGAATTTGCTGTGTAGAACATGCTATCCATGAACTCATAGAAATCTCCCTGCTTCTGCTTTCCAAGGTGCTTGCCATCCTAATGAGTGATAAATGTTGTCTCGTGGCTTTTATTTTAATTTCTCCAATGATCTCTTCGAGTTCTATCGACCTCTGGTCTGCTTTGGAGATTATCTGAAGTCCTCTGCGTGTTTTGGATAGGAACATCTCTTGCTGACTTGTGTATGTCCACTGCTCTAATCCAGACTGTGATTGCAAATGCACTGTAATCACCCAGATTGTCTCTACCTTCACAGAATTTCTACGGAAACAAGCAAAACGGATAGAGAAACATTTCTCTCGACTATTCTCAAGAAAGCAGGTCAAGAGGAATGCAGTGTAATGCAGGACCCATATGTGAGGTGTGGGTAGGACTTTCTTCCTGGTTTTGATATAAATAATGTTGTCATTTGAAATTATTCACCATTATGGGTTGGTTTAAGAAGAATATGAAGGTTGGCATAGAGAACTAATGATAAGCCGGGCAGTGGTGGTACATGCCTTTAAACTCAGCACTCAGAGGCAGAGGCAGGCAGATCTCTGTAAGTCAGTTTGAGGCCAGCCTGGTCTACAGAGTGAGTTCCAGGATAGCCAGGTCTAAACAGTGAAACGCTGTCTCAAAAACCAAACAGCGAGAGGTAAGGATAGCTTTCATTTATGATTCCTTGCTAATTGTTATGTTTGTATGATCTATTTAAATTTAAAAATATTGGAGTCAAATGTGCAGAATTCCAGTTTTACCAGCAGCTCTTAGGGTTGCAGGACTTGCATAACTTGTCGTGGTTTGTACAGATATCAGTGGTCCTAGTTGAGTCCAGGCCTCCCTGATGCCAGGGCCTTTTGTACTAGCCTACACTAAAGAAATAAGGCTTTTTAACACTTTAGATACATACAAATATCAACCAGAAACAAAGACATGAGAAGATGGTTTAAAACAGTTCAACTCAATTTTTTTTTTAAAAAATTACGTTTAAATAAAAAATTTCATAGGCTGGAAAAGAGGTGATCTTATGTGTTTTTGTTTGTCTTTTGTTTCTTAAACATCATAGATGTTGTGAAAAGATCGAAGAATTAGAGTAATTACTGGTTCTTATTTTAAGAATCTTACAAATGTATACAAGTTTGTATTATTTCTTCAAGGGTTTACAGCATTCTCTATTCTGCATATTAAGCAATCATCCCCATTCCTGGATGGATCATGTTCCTGTGTGCTCACAGAGTCTAGAGTGCAGCATCTCAGTTAACAGTCATTATCTGCTGATAGAAATCAAGTGACGGGGAAACTCCTTCTCTGTAGTGGTGCAAAGGTGAACTTGCTGATATAAATCACCAGGGGACATAAACATCCAGACGTCCACACAAAAACTGTGAAAGAACGCAATTTTATCACAATTTTAGAATTTATTTCCATAATACATTGACAGCAACCCATAAAAAGACTTAGAATATGAATTGCAGCTTCTTTGAGGCTGTTCATAGAAAATTAATATTCAGGAAGTAGATATGGTTCAGCAAATATGGACATGTATCTTTCTTCTAGAGGACCCAAGTCAGTTCTCAGAATTCATGTCAGGAATCGCATAACAATTTGTAACTACAGCTCCAGAGAATACAATGCTTTTGGCCTCCACTGGAACCCATACTCACCTGGGTGATTAAATTAAATTAAAAATTAAATTTAAAAATTAAATTAAAATTAAATGAAATTAAAATTAGTCTTTGCAATAATCATCTTTCTCTGTGAGAAAATAGAGTAGTTCCCCTTTGCCATGCCTAAGTCTGAAAATAGTAAATTGAACTTTATAACTTTATAAAAATAAAGGAATCTGACTTAAATAGCTGTTATTACACATTGCTCTATTTTTTCTTATTAAACTCTGCATGTAGATTAAACTATAACATCAATATGTGTATATGTGAGAAAATAGTATATGAAAGTTTTGGTACTATCTCCAGTTTCGAGCACCCATTTGGGATTTTCATATTATTTGCCCAAACTTAGGGATGGGTGCTCTGAAATATCAAAATCATGTTGATGCTGATAATTCTTGTTTAAGTAAAACAAAACAAAATTGAGACAGGGTTTTACTATGTAGCTTTGAATGTCCTGGAACTCACACTGTAGACCAGGCTGGGCTTGAACTCACAGAGATCCTCCTGCCTCTGCCTCCTGAGTGCTGAGACGAAAAGAATGTGTCACCATAACTAGAGGACTATTGTCAAGGGGCCTAGCCTCCAGCAAGGCAGATACTGGAGAGGAGATGCAGAGTAGACAAACTACTGGACAGACACACAGACACATACAGGAACTTTGTCTGAGGTCCAAAGCTTAATTCTTCATTTTTTTTTCTCTTTGCTAGTTGTTCTTACCCTGTTCTTTTTCTGTTCTGTTTTTCTACCTTGATGGTTTCAACCCCATTGTTGTCCTTCTATATCTTTCCTGATGTTATCCTTTTATTTCTTCCCTGAGGTTTCCCTTTAACATTTCCTTCTTATCTTATTTTTATCCCTTTATACCACTAATACAAAATTTTTTACAATAAAAGATTATCTCGTAACCACAACTTATATATTTTCCAAAACCAAATTAAAATGTTTTCCTAAGAAGAAATCTCATTGAGATTCTTCCTTTAGAAGCCCACAAGCAGTTAAACATTTTTCTATAAATTTTCTCACCAAAACATCTTTACCCCAAAGCAATGATTCTTTTTTTAAAGATGCGACATTTCTGTGTGATTATATTCTTGAGATAGAAGAAGAAATAGCAGAAAATGAGAACAAAGATATTTTCCATTGCTTTTGAAAAGGAAAAAAAGACTTTTCAGTGTAATCAGGGGTGTGAGACAATGTTGTCTTTAAAACTAACCTACAGTGTTTGTGGAATCAAGATTGAGCTTTTGTCCTCAAAATAGCCATTTAATTCTCAAAACACTTTTCCTTCCTAGAGACATGTCTGAGGAGTATTAAGAGCACACAAGTGGATGAACAAAAGGACACACGCCAGACATCAAGCTGCTCCTAGTGCTCTAATCTCTGCGTATATCTACAGGACATTAACTCTCATCCTTTGTCCCTTCAGGAATCAAATTTCCTTTAAATACTTAAAGGCGACATTTTTTTTTTTTTCGAGACAGGGTTTCTCTGTGGCTTTGGAGCCCGTCCCGGAACTAGCTCTGTAGACAATGCTGGTCTCGAACTCACAGAGATCCGCCTGCCTCTGCCTCCCGAGTGCTGGGATTAAAGGCGTGCACCACCATCACCCAGCTCAAAGGTGACATTTTTAAAAGATCATATGTTACACAAATGAATAAAAATTATTGTTGTTAAACTGTCACTGTTATTTCATTGTTTCTGTTAACTTTTGAAACTGATTTCTTAAAAAGAAAAGGTTGGTTAGCTAGGCAATGGAATTCTTTATTAGCAACTGATAATGGAATAGTCTTCCAAAAGTCATGGGCAAAATTCTCCTAGCCCTACTGCAGTAACTTTGGATCAAAATACACAATGTATCAAGGATGTATAAGATGTTACAAGGCCACATTAGAGTGGCGAATAAAGGAGTTGGCTTTCTTTTAGCTTGGAAAAGCCCCTCAGAGCCAGAAGCATCAAAAACAAGACTGTGGTTGGTATTCCACAGCTAGATTTACTCTGCTTGTATGATTTAGCACATCTTCAAAAATTCAAGACCCAACAACATGGGGGTTGTATGTGTGTGATATACATATATAGACATATCCACTTATAGATAGGTCCATATACTTATAAACATTTACATATAAACAGATATGAAAACCCCAGTGGATTTCTATGCATGCTTCATTAAACCCTGCCACTTTAAGTGAAGCAGTTCAGGTTCATGTTGGAAACTGCCGTTGTTCCTGCTCCTTTAAAATAGGCACGCAAGTTTTTCAGCATTTGTTATTCTGAAATGCACATTGCACACCCCTAAAAACATCATAAACACAGTGACTTATCTGTATCATGACACTCAATGGGAAGATCAAATTCTACATGACTACACAGTCCAACAGTACGGAGAATACAACTCAAAGCATGTCTGGTGTGGAGAGAAGCTTAGAGTAGGACAGTGTTCTCCTGACCTGTTTACAAAGCAGTACGACCCAAATGAAAAAAGGATTCACTATTATTAGCTGCTGAGATTTTCCTTGAGAGTTACGATCATTTGCTTACATATATATATACATATATATATACACACACACACACACACACACACACACACACACACACATATATATATATATATATATATATATATATACATACCACTAGCCTTTGCTTGATAGGCTGCCAAAACAAACATATCCTATTGATTTGGCAAAGGTGTCATGACAAAAACTTCAATGTGTAATCCTCATTAATTACACAGACGGAGCAAAATATTCTGAATTGTAGTCTTATTTATCTAACACCCTTAAAGATTTATTAAGCACACATAAGTGATGTTACATAGATACACATTTCAGAAAAAGCCCTAGTAACCAACCACAACTTTTCCCAAAATGAAGCCTTCAAGTCAGGCATCAACAGATAGCAAGAAGAAAAACAATAATTAATCATCCAGCATAAAATGACACTGTCAACTATTCGGTTTAGTGCCCTAGTTCAATTTATTCAACTTGTGCCCTTGTAGGAGGGAAGGATGACTTGCTGGGCCTGGTCCTGGGGAGGGGGAGGAGAGCCATGGGCGGAATCCTCAGCTGTCCCAGGCTTGAGCCCTTGCATGTCTTCTTGCTTGCACCTTCCCAAGCACTCCCCCTCCAGCCCCTCCTTGCTCCCCAGACCCTCGGATCTCTGCTCCTTCACTCCCTCACTATCTTAGCCACTGCCCCGCCGCTCCAGCTCCTTCAGTCAGCAATGATTCTTTTATAATTGATTAAGAAATTTGTAAGCAGGCTAAATACATTTCAGCCTGTTCCTTTGTACTGGCAGGCAGCTGCTTGTGGTTTTAGTGTAGCAGGTTTCCATTATTAATTCTACTCTAGAGAAACTTTAAAAGAGTGGTCAGTTTGCCATCTATTTTCCGTTACACACAATAGGATCATTTAATTTCCTTTTACAACTTTGTTTTTTTTTTTTTCAAGGGTTATGTAGGGCCCAGGGCAGCTTGGTATTACCTGCCTGTCAGGTTCCAAAAGGAATCAGCAGGGGGTACTGGGAGGGAGCCTGAGGTTTAGGAAATGGCAGATTGAGAGAAATTGAGACAGAAAACACATGATAGACCTAAAGGTACTAAAGGTGAATACCAAGCAGACCCGTGTTATTTCAGAGCCTGATTACATACAGATTAAAGGCAGAAGGCAGGACAAAGAGCAGTACTGCCAGCTAACCACCACCCTGAATGTCCTTAGGAGAAAGTGCAAGCAGATGCATTATCTCTCACAAGAATTCAGCTAGGGGCAAGCAGCTTCTGTATCTAACTGGATGTGCCTCAGGTTTGGCATCAGCAGTGTTCTTTCTACTAGATAGAGTGTTCTTTCTGCATGCGCAAAATTTTCTTTCCTGTGGGCTTAATCAGAACATTCTCACAGCCCTCAATGATGCAGGCAGAGCAGGCAAGCTTGAATTCAAACTACTTATGAATCAGAATTGACTACAGATGGAAACTGAGTCATACATAGGCTCCCACACCTGCCAAGACAGACTGTATAAAGACCAACCAGAAAATAGGCCTAAGTCTCAGTTTACCCTAAGGCAATACTTGACTCCAGAAAGACCACAAAGTGGGAACACCCAGGCACCACCCAGGAATGGGCCAATGAGCATCCAAAGGAAATACCTAAGGTTCCAACCGTTGTAGATAGGATCACCTGATATCTCTTAGCCCAGCACAAACCTATCCCCTTTCACCAGGACACCCTGGTGACTGACAAATGTCAGTCAATCATGGGTCCTGAACCTTAGAAATCTCTCACCCCAAACTCTGATATTATAAAAACCCTACCCCAGTTGAGTTCAGGGCTCTCTGATCATACCAATGCATTGGATACATAAAGAGTCTGAGTTCGAACTTGAATAAGAATAAAGGCCCTTTGCTTTTTTCATATGGGACTTGGTCTCCTTGTTGGTTTTTGGAGGACTCCCTGATCTGGGCATAACATCTGGGGGCTCATCCGGGATCCACCAAGCCAACAAGGACTACTTACTGTCTGTGGAGCTTTCAGCCTCACTCAGCTGGTGAGTTTTCCATGTTTCATTTCATTTCATGTCTTTTTTGATATCCTTCTGTAAGTGATGTTGGATGTACTTCTGTATACCTGTTGCTTTTATTGGTTCATGAATAAAGCTCTTTTTGCCAATGGCTTAGCAAGGCAAAGCCAGGTGAAGCAACCAGACCAAGAGATTGTTTATGAATGTTTATTTTCATTTTAAAGGCTTAATTATAAATGGTTAATGGTCACAGTCAAGGTGTTTCTAAAAACAAAAGGGGGATATGATATAGAAATGAATATGATAGTATGGACTTTGAGCTACTGATACAAATTTAAGGTCAATTTTGTATGATGTTTATGTATAAATATTTAAAAATATAAAGTATAATTAAATATTATGGATTAATAGATAGTCATCTATAATAATTAAACTGTAGTTGTGTTAGGTTTTCTAGAAGTACAGAGATATATTTCAGTTGGATAGGTATTCTTTTTTTTTAATTTATTTATTTATTAAAGATTTCTGTCTCTTCCCAGCCACCGCCTCCCATTTCCCTCCCCCTCCCCTAATTAAGTCCCCCCCCCTCAGCCCGAAAAGCAATCAGGGTTCCCTGTCCTGTGGGAAGTCCAAGGAACCCCCCACCTCCATCCAGGTCTAGTAAGTTGAGCATCCAAACTGCCTAGGCTCCCACAAAGCCAGTACGTGCAGTAGGATCAGAAACCCAGTGCCATTGTTCTTGAGTTCTCAGTAGTCCTCATTGTCCTCTATGTTCAGAGAGTCCGGTTTTATCCCAGGCTTTTCCAGACCCAGGCCAGCTGGTCTTGGTGAGTTCCCAGTAGAACATCCCCATTTTCTCAGTGTGTGGGTGCACCCCTCATGGTTCTGAGTTCCTTGCTCGTGCTCTCTCTCCTTCTGCTCCTGATTTGGACCTTGAGAATTCAGTCCTGTGCTCCAATGTGGGTCTCTGTCTCTGTCTCCTTTCATCGCTTGCTGAAGGTTAATATTCAGGAGGATGCCTATATGTTTTTCTTTGGGTTCTCCTTATTTAGCTTCTCTAAGATCACTAATTATAGGTTCAATGTCCTTGGTTTATGGCTAGAAACCAAATATGAGTGAGTACATCCCATGTTCCTCTTTTTGTGTCTGGCTTACCTCACTCAGGATAGTGTTTTCTATTTCCATCCATTTGTATGCAAAATTCAAGAAGTCCTTGTTTCTTACTGCTGAATAATACTCTAATATGTATATATTCCATACTTTCTTCATCCATTCTTCCATTGAAGGGCATCTAGGTTGTTTCCAGGTTCTGGCTATGACAAACAATGCTGCTATGAACATAGTAGAGCATATACTTTTGTTGTATGAAAAGGCCTCTCTTGGGTATATTCCCAAGAGTGGTATTGCGGGGTCCAGGGGTAAGTTGATCCCAAATTTCCTGAGAAACCGCCACACTGCTTTCCAAAGTGGTTGCACAAGTTTGCATTCTCACCAGCAATGGATGAGTGTACCCCTTTCTCCACAACCTCTCCAACAAAGGCTATCATTGGTGTTTTTGATTTTCGCCATTCTGACAGGTGTAAGATGGTATCTTAAAGTTGTCTTGATTTGCATTTCCCTGATCGCTAAGGAAGTTGAGCATGACCTTAAGTGTCTTTTGGCCATTTGAAGTTCTTCTGTTGAGAATTCTCTGTTCAGCTCAATGCCCCATTTTATAATTGGGTTGGTTAGCCTTTTACAGTCTAGTTTCTTGAGTTCTTTATATATTTTGGAGATCAGACCTTTGTCAGTTGCGGGGTTGGTGAAGATCTTCTCCCAGTTAGTGGGTTGCCTTTGTGTCTTAGCGACAGTGTCCTTTGCTTTACAGAAGCTTCTCAGTCTCAGGAGGTCCCATTTATTCAATGAGGTCCTTAATGTCTGTGCTGCTGGGGTTGTATGTAAGAAGTGGTCTCCTGTGCCCATGTGTTGTAGAGTACTTCCCACTTTCTCTTCTATCAGGTTTAGTGTGTTCAGACTGATATTGAGGTCTTTAATCCATTTGGACTTCAGTTTTGTGCATGGTGATAGATATGGATCTATTTTCATTCTTCTACAGGTTGACATCCAGTTTTGCCAGCACAATTTGTTGAAGATGCTCTCTTTTTTCCATTGTATACTTTTAGCTCCTTTATCAAAAATCAGGTGTTCATAGGTTTGTGGGTTAATGTCAGGGTCTTCTATTCGATTCCATTGGTCGACTTCTCTGTTTTTATGCCAATACCAAGCTGTTTTCAATACTGTAGCTCTGTAGTAGAGTTTGAAGTCAGGGATGGTAATGCCTCCAGACGCTCCTTTGTTGTATAAGATTGTTTTGGCTATCCTGGGTTTTTTGTTTTTCCATATAAAGTTGATTATTGTCTTCTCCAGATCTGTGAAGAATTTTGATGGGATCTTGATGGGGATTGCATTGAATCTATAGATTGCTTTTGGTAGAATTGCCATTTTTACTATGTTGATCCTCCCAATCCAGGAGCAAGGAAGATCTTTCCATTTTCTGGTGTCCTCTTCAATTTCTTTCTTCAAAGACTTAAAGTTCTTGTCAAATAGATCTTTCACATCCTTGGTCAGAGTTACCCCAAGATATTTTATGCTATTTGTGGTTATCGTGAAAGGTGATGCTTCTCTAATTTCCCTCTCTGTTTCCTTATCCTTAGTGTATAGGAAGGCCACTGATTTTTTGGAGTTGATCTTGTATCCTGCCACATTACTAAAGGTGTTTATCAGCTGTAGGAGTTCTTTGGTAGAGTTTTTGGGGTCACTTATGTATACTATCATATCATCTGCAAATAACGAGAGCTTAACTTCTTCTTTTCCGATACGAATCCCCTTGATCCCTTTATGTTGTCTTATTGCTATTGCTAGAACTTCAAGCACTATATTGAAGAGGTATGGAGAGAGTGGACATCCTTGTCGTGTTCCTGATTTTAGTGGGATGGCTTTGAGTTTTTCTCCATTTAATTTATTGTTACCTGACGGCTTGCTGTAAATAGCTTTTATTATATTTAGGTATGACCCTTGTATCCCTAATCTCTCTAAGACTTTTATCATAAAGGGGTGTTGAATTTTGTCAAATGCTTTTTCAGCATCTAATGAAATGATCATATGGTTTTTTTCTTTCAGTTGATTTATATGCTGGATTACATTGATAGATTTGCGTATGTTGAACCAGCCCTGCATCTCTGGGATGAAGCCTACTTGATCATAATGGATAATTTTTCTAATGTGTTCTTGGATTCGGTTTGCCAGTATTTTATTGAGAATTTTTGCGTCGATATTCATGAGTGAGATAGGCCTGTAATTTTCTTTCTTGGTTGGGTCTTTGTGTGGTTTTGGTATCAGGGTAACTGTAGCTTCATAAAAGGAATTTGGCAATGACTCTTCTGTTTCTATATTGTGAAATACATTAAGGAGTATAGGTATTAGCTCTTCTTGGAAGTTCTTGTAGAATTCTGCATTGAAACCATCTGGTCCTGGGCTTTTTTTGGAAGGTAGATTTTTGATAACGGTTTCTAGTTCTTCGCGACTAACAGGTCTATTTAGATCGTTCGCCTGGTTTTGGTTTAGCTTTGGTATGTGGCACTTATCTAAAAACATGTCCATTTCTTTTGCATTTTCTAGTTTTGCGGCATACAGGCTTTTGTAGTAAGATCTAATGATTCTCTGAATTTCCTCTGTGTCTGTGGTTATGTCCCTCTTTTCATTTCTGATCTTATTTATTTGTGTGTTCTCTCTCTGTCGTTTAATTAGTTTGGATAGGGGTTTGTCGATCTTGTTGATTTTCTCCAAGAACCAACTTTTTGTTTCATTGATCCTTTGGACTGTTTTCTGCGTTTCTATTTTGTTGATTTCCGCCCTCAGTTTGATTATTTCCAGTCTTCTGCTCCTCCTGGGCGTGTCTGCTTCTTTTTTTTCTAAAGCTTTCAGGTGTGCTGTTAAGTCTCCGATGTATGCTTTCTCTGTTTTCTTTAAGTGGGCACTTAGTGCTATGAACTTTCCTCTTAGCACTGCTTTCATAGTGTCCCATAGGTTTGAGTATGTTGTTTCTCTATTTTCATTGAATTCTAGGAAGACTTTAATTTCCTTCTTGATTTCTTCCTTAACCCAGGTGTGGTTCAGTAGTTGACTGTTCAGTTTCCATGAGTTTGTCGGCTTTCTGGAGGTAGGATTGTTGTTGAATTCTAACTTTAATCCGTGGTGATCTGATAAGATGCAGGTGGACACTGATATTTTTTTGTATCTGTGGAGGTTTCCTTTGTTTCCGAGTATGTGGTCAATTTTCGAGAAGGTTCCATGGGCTGCAGAGAAGAAGGTATATTCTTTGCTATTTGGGTGGAATGTTCTATAGATGTCTGTTAAGTCCATTTGCTTCATTACCTCCAGTAGTTCTCTTACTTCTCTATTAGGTTTCTGTCTGATTGACCTGTCCATTGCTGAGAGAGGTGTATTGAAGTCTCCTACTACTAGTGTGTGTGGTTTGATATCTGCCTTGAGTTTTAGTAATATTTCTTTTACATACATGGGTGCTTTTATATTAGGGGCATAAATATTCAGGATTGAGACATCATCCTGACAAACTGTTCCTGTTATGAGTATAAAGTGTCCATCTCGATCTCTTCTGATTGATTTTAGTTTGAAGTCAGTTTTGTTAGAAATTAATATGGCCACACCTGCTTTTTTCTTAGGACCATTTGCTTGAAAGACCTTTTCCCAACCCTTTACTCTGAGTAGATGCCTGTCTTTGTGGTTGAGATGTGTTTCTTGCAAACAGCAGAATGTTGGATCCTGTTTTCATATCCAATCTCTTAGCCTGTGCCTTTTTATAGGTGAGTTGAGACCATTAATATTAAGTGATATTAATGACCAGTGGTTGTTCATGCCGGATATTCTTGTTGTTTTTGGAAGTAGAATTTGTGTGTCTCCCTTCTTTGAGTTGTGCTAGTGAAGGGTCGCTAGATGCCTGAGTTATTGTAGGCAGTGTTGGCAATGTTGGATTCCTTGGGTTGCAGTTTTCCTTCTATTACTTTCTGTAGGGCTGGATTTGTGGCTACATATTGCTTAAATTTGTTCTTATCCTGGAATGTCTTGGTTTCTCCATTTATAGTGAACGAAAGCTTGGCTGGGTATAGTAGTCTGGGCTTGCATCCATGGTCTCTTAGCTTCTGCAGTACTTCTATCCAGGACCTTCTGGCTTTCATTGTTTCCATAGAGAAATCAGGTGTAAGTCTGATCGGTTTACCTTTATAAGTTACTTGGCCTTTTTCCTTTGCAGCTCTTAGTATTCTTTCTTTAACCTGTATATTTTGTGTTTTGATTATTATATGGCGAGGGGATGTTTTCCTTTGATCCAGTCTGTTTGGTGTTCTGTATGCTTCTTGAATATTCAAAGGGATATCTTTCTTTAAGTTGGGAAAGTTTTCTTCCATAATTTTGTTCAAAATATTTTCTGGGCCTTTGAGCTGTGACTCTTCTCCTTCTTCTATTCCTATTATTCTTATATTTGGTCTTTTTATTGTGTCCCATAATTCCTGAATGTTTTGTGATGAGAATTTGTTGGCTTTGCAGTTTTCTTTGATCAGAGTGTTTATTTTCTCTATGGTGTCCTCAGAATCTGAGATTCTTTCTTCTATTTCTTGTATTCTATTGATTATGCTTGTTTCTGTAGGCTGTGCTCGTTGACCTAGATTTTCCATATCCAGCTGGTCCTCAGTTTGTGTTTTCTTCCTTGCTTCCATTTCAGTTTTCAATTCTTGAACTGTTTCCATTACCTGTTTGATCGTTCTTTCTTGGTTTCCCAGGGTATTGTGTACATATTTACTCATTTCTTCAAATTTTTGGTTATACTTCTCATCCATTTCTATAAGGGCATTTTTCACATGTTGTTTAAGGGACTCTACTGCTTTGAAAAAGTCAATTTTTTCCCACTTCTTCTGTGTTAGGGTGTTGGAGACCTTCTGTTGTAAGATCATTGGGTTCTGGTGTTTTCATGCTGATTTTCAGATTATTGGGTGAATTCTTTCCTTGACGCCTGCCCATCTCCTCCTATCGATGCTATCTAAGGGGTCTGTTAAAACTGGTTCAGGTTTCCCTGCTGGCCAGGGGCTCCTCTTACATAATGCCCTTGCTCTGTTTCCTGGTTCCTGGGGGGGGGCAAGATCCCTCTCACCCCTCAGAAGGGTCTTCAAGAATAGGACCGGGCTCCTCCTCTGCCAGGGACCTCCCCAACCGAATGCCTACCTCTTTGGTTTAATTGTAGTGGGGCGATCTGTTCTAGGTGTTTCGCGCGGTCCCTGCAGCCTGCTTCTGCTGCTGGGATGGTTCCCGCCACCAGCAGCCTGTGTCCTCTGCTGCCCCACTGGTTCCAGCCTGTCCCAGTTGGTCCCGCCGGCTGTGCTGGGCGTCCTCTGGCCGCCTTCCGCCGCCCGGTGTTCCGGCCGCCTTCCGCCGCCCGGTGTTCCGGCCGCCTTCCGCCGCCCGGTGTTCCGGCCGCCTTCCGCCGCCCGGTGTTCCGGCCGCCTTCCGCCGCCCGGCCCGGTGTTCCGGCCGCCTTCCGCCGCCCGGTGTTCCGGCCGCCTTCCGCCGCCCGGCCCGGTGTTCCGGCCGCCTTCCGCCGCCCGGCCCGGTGTTCCGGCCTGGATAGGTATTCTTCAAACCTTTCAAAGGCCTGAAGAATATAGCATTTAAAATGTTTTAAGCATTTAGACTTTTCTCAACAGTGAGACTTGTCTGCTTTTGGCAGCATCAATTACTTCAGAGAGGTTGATCATCATCAAAGAAACTCATTATGGAATTTGCCTCAAATACAACAAGTTTGTCATTTGGGCAAGAATCTGCTCTTGCCTGGGCTGCTTGATGGTATGCTGTATAAAATGGACTTGCAGGACCCACAGAAAAGTGACTGCTAAACTTTCCAAAAGACGGAATGGTACTTTAGGGCTCCTGCTTCATGAAAGAGTCTGCCAGCCATTCTGCAGGACACAGAAGGAAGCAACTGATGAACTTTGCCAGTACAAGGGGGAACACATCTTCACATTTCCTGCTTCATGGAAAAGTCTGCCAGATACTATAGGCCTGTAGACTAAATATGGATGCCCCAATGTTATAGAAGAGCTTTGGGTGACTGTCCAGTCAGTGAGATGTCTCTGTTAATTCTAGAGTTATAGAAATTGCTTATAATGCGCTTTCTGCTTACGTGGTTCTTTGATGGAGTTGAAGACAGATAGTTATAGTTATGATGAAAGATAAATTAGACATAAAACTGTATACTCACAAAGATAGAATAGATGATAGAGTATTTTCCTCTTATAATTAATTCAAAGACCTTTTCCACATAAGATTTTAATTTTTTACCTGGTTTATGTGGTGAAAAGATCCATTCAAAGATCATATCTTCCCTATGCATTAAAATTCCTGTAGGGGAATATTTGGACGGTAATATGACCAGAATGCAGTTCAGATTCAAATTGACATGATCCACATGTACCTCCTTTAATTTCTCTTCAATCAAAGTCAATTCTCTCTCAGCTTCAGCTGGTAATTCCCTGGGACTATTTAAATCTTTGCCACCATCTAAGGTTTTGTTTATATTATTTGAGCAGTCCACTGAAATCAGGAACAAGACAAGGTTGTACACTCTCTGCATATTTATTCAATATAGTTCTTGAAGTCCTAGCTAGAGAAATAAGACAACAAAAGGAGATAAAGGGGCTACAAATTGGAAAAGAAGAAATCACACTTTCATTATTTGCTGATGATATGATAGTATACATGAGTGACCCCAAGCACTCTACCAGGGAACTCCTACAACTCATAAACACTTTCAGTAATGTAGCAGGATACAAAATTTAAAAAAGTCAGTAACCCTCCTCCTTTATACAGATTATAAAAGGGCTGGAAAAGAAATCATAGAAACAAAACCCTTCACAATAGCCACAAATAAAATAAAATATTTTGGGGTAATTCTAACCAAACAAGTGAAAAACCTGTATGACAAGAACTTTAAATCTTTAAAGAAAGAAATTGAAGAAGACATTGGAAAATAGAAAGATCTCCCTTGCTCTTGGGTAGGTAGAATTAACATATTAAAAATAGCAATCTTACCAAAAGCAATCTACAGATTCAATGGAGTTCCCATCATAATCCTGGCAAAATTTTTCACAGAGCTTGAAAGAACAATACTGAACTTCATATGGAAAAACAAAAAAATCAGAGATAGCCAAAACAATCCTGCACAATAAAGGAACTTCTGGAGGCATCACCAGTCCTGACTTCAAACTCTACTATAGAGCTTCAGTAATAAAAGCAGTCTGTTATTGGCATAAAAACAGACAGGAGGTCCACTGGAATCAAACTGAAGACCCAGATATCTATCCACACACCTATGAACACCTGATTTTTGACAAAGAAGCAAAAAATATAAAATTGAAAAAAGAAAGCATATTCAGCAATTGGATATCAACATGTAGAAGAATGAAAATAGATCTATATCTATTGCCATGCACAAAACTCAAGTCCAAATAGATCAAAGACCACACTGACACTGGCACAGGAGACAACTTCCTAAATATAACCCCAGTAGCACAGACACTGAGAACATCAATTAATAAAGGGGACTTCCTCAAACTGAGAAGCTTCTATAACACAAATGACAAGGTCAACAAGACAAAATGGCAGCCTACAGAATGGGAAAAGTTCCTCACCTACGCCACATCAGACAAGAGGACTGATCTCCAAAATAGACAAAGAACTCAAGACATTTGACATCAAAAGAACAAATAATTCAATAAAAAAAATGGAGGTAAAGACTTAAACAGAGAACTCTCAACAGATGAATCTCAAATGGCTAAAAGACACTTAAGGAAAAATTTCAACATCTTTAGCTATCAGAGAAATGCAAATCAAAACAGCTCTGAGACTCCATCTTACACCTGTAAGAATGACCAAGATCAAAAACACTGATGACAACTTATGCTGGAGAGGATGTGGGATAAAGGGAACACTCATGCATTGTTGGTGGGAGTGTAAGCCGGTACAGCCCCTTTGGATGTCAGTGTGGTGATTTCTCAGAAAATTAGGAAACAACCTTCCTCAAGACCCAGCAATACCACTTTTGGGTATATACCCAAAGGATGCTCAATTGTACCACAAGGACATGTGTTCAAGCATTATTTGTCATAGCCAGAACCTGGAAACAACCTAAATGCCCCTTGACTGAAAAATGGACAAGGAAAATGTGGTACATTTACACACACAGCAGAAAAAAATGACATCTTGAATTTCGCAGGCAAATGGATGGAGCTAGAAAACATCATATTGAGTGAGGTAATCCAGACCAGAAGGACAAATATCATATATACTCACTCATAAGTGGCTTTTAGACATAAAGCAAAAAGAAAAAAAAACAGCCTACAAACCACAGTCCCAAAGAACCTAGACAACAATGAGGATCCTAAGAGAGACATACATAGATATAATCTACATGGGAAGTAGGAAAAAAAAGATCTCCTGAGTAAATTGGGAGCATGGGGACCATGGGAGAGGGTTGAAGGGGAAGGGAGAGGAAGGCGGTAGCAGAGAAATATCAATAAAAAAGTTATTTGATTAGATGTTATCCCAGAAGTGGGTCATTGATTGGAAATGTCTCCTAGCAATCTGAACATCTGCCTCCTGAGGAGGCCAATTCAGATGCCTTGATTCTGGAGTGATAATAGTCGCATCTGCACCTGTGTCTAATAATCCTTTCATTATAATGTTATTTACTCATACTCTCAACTTTCGTGTTTGATCATTTATAGAAGTCCGCCAAAATATGTTTTCTCTTTTCTGTTTGAATTTTTGATTCATCCTCCATGGTTATTCTATCATTCAGAGCAGTACATTTTTTTTAATAACAGACATTGGATTTTCTGATTTTCCTGGTGAAGCATGTCCTCCAGAGTGACTGGGAATGACTGGAACACGTTTGACCTGGGGACCTGCGATAGGCCCCTCAAGAAATTTCCCAATGGTAATGGGTTGCCTTGTTTTTCTCTTTTTGCTCTACACTCATTGTCAGCCTTTGCTACATCTTCTGCATAACCTAGAAGTTTGGGACCTTCTATTTGGGTGATTCACAGAAAAAAACATTTCTAGGAATGCCTTGCCTACAATCCCTTCTCAGATGGCCTATTCTATCACAATTAAATCATTTGGTATTTTGACGTCTTTTCATACCTTTGGTAATCACTTCTCCTACCCAAGCCTCAGTGTTATTGTCATAGGACTGACTCAATATTGGCTTTGTGTAGGGTCCATTCACCCATTGGTGCTGATCTGACCTTTAAGGCCCAAGTACCTAAATTAGCATTTCAAAAGCAAGAGCTGCAATGAATACTCACCTAGCTTCTGGATCTGCTACACCTATTTGTACAGCTTTAGTTAATCTATGTAAAAAGTCACTAAAGGGTTCTTTTGGGCTTTGAATAACCTTAGTATATAATTCAATTATTTTTCCTGGTTCATGGATCACATCCCAAGCATTCAAGGCTGCTGCTGTATGGCATATGGACAAGATGTGTTCATTGTATATAACTTGTCTATCAATATCAGTAGAAGGGCCCTCACCAAGAATTTGATTTTGGGAGGCCTCAAAACCTCTGACTCTACCTTGATATTCAAGGGCCTTAGCTTTTTTTCCTCCAAAAACTCTTCCACTGAATCTGTGAACTATGGTATAATACAGGTGAGACTAGTTGAAGCTAATAATGTCGACTAACCTTATTTCTTGAAGTCCATGTCTTTACCATCTTCCTCACACATGGTGAATGCATGCCATAAGATATTACTGCCTGCTTAATATCTTTTAGATCTTTCATACATATAGGTTTCCATTTTTGCATTCTGTATATCTTTTTGGGTATTGAGTATTTGCTGGCTTTTCAGAGGTAGTAACAGGATAAGAGGCTAAAACACTTGGTAAATCATCTCTGACTCTGAGAGGTACTGGTGATGCCAAATCTTTACTATTGTCTTTGGCCTGTACCTCCTCTCCTTGTTTATCAGTTCTGACAAATTCCTCAATCAGTTAAAATCTTTTAAAACATTTGGCTTACATTATAATGAAATGGGGTAAATCTTAATGACGTCAAGGGAGCGTAAAAGAAGAGAAACTGAAATGTTAGTGATACTTGGAAAATGATTAAGAAGAAATGATTTGAAACTGATCATGTTTGAATGCATTAGAACTTGTATAAGTAAAGACAGCCTGAGCTAGTCGGGGCCATCAGTTTGAAAGACAACTGGCGGTCAGACTCTTCATTCTTCACCGACTTTACACATCTGTCCTGTGGAGATGGGCTCGGGCACCACCCCATGGGTCCAACATGTATTCCCCGTGTCCCTGGAGGCAAAGGAGGGAATCATCCCTCACATCAGGTGCCTCATGGAACTAGGAACTCTGGCCCCTTACTGGTCAGCCTGGAATACTTAGCTGCTCCCTGTTAAAAAGCCGAACTCAAATGATTACTAGCCCATGTAGGATCTTAGGGAGATCAATTGCAGGGTTAAAAATGTTCACCTGACTGTGCTGAATCCATACACCCTTTTGAGCCCACTTTCTCCTACCCAGGCCTGGTATATGGTGTTGGCTATCAAAAATGTTTTCTTCAGCCTGCACTTAGCCCCAAAGAGCCAATCCTTGTTTGCCTTTTAATGGCATGACACTGTAAAGGGATACAATGGACAACTGACTTGGACCAGGCTCCCCCAAGGATTCAAAAACTCCCCAATCATCTTTGACAAATAGCATCAGGGGAGTGTCAGGCAGCCTTGGGCCTCTGGGGTTCTTGCAAGGGTTTACAGAGCTGGTTTCCTTGGGACCCATAGGTGGACTATATTCCAGTTTGGTTTTCTGTTCTTCCCTGGAGCACATTTGCCCTTTTCCTGCTCTCATTTTCCAAGTACCATGAAGAGAAAACCACAGGTGGGGGACATTTCCTGTTACTGGAGATACACGGTCCCCTTTGTTGTCAGGATTTTCAGAAGTAAATTGAGTCTTTCCAGAATTTTGCTGTTCTTTGGATTTGGCCAGCCTTGAAGTCATGCTGGCATGGCTACTGTAGCCTCCAGTCTGGGACTATCCTGCTACCTGGCATCTTGCAAGGATGATGGTACTTGGAGGCAGGGGTGGCAGATGCAGGTTGCCTGGGGCTCACCACTTTTTGGTGGTGGTTCAACATTTGTTGGTGTTCAGTATTCTCCACAGTCAACTTCAGAGTGAGTGGTCTCGGCTGAAGAAAAAAGTGAAGACATTGAGACATAAGAACAGAAGCTGTCAGGGGAGCAGATTTTGTTGCAAGAGTCCTGTGAGGAGGTAAAGAGGTCCTGTGAGAAGGCCAATGAAAAGATCTGTGCCTCTGAGCCAAAAAGCAAGAGGCAGGCTAAGACATCTTGGGCAGGCTGGAATTTTTCTAACATACACATCCATCCACTTATTCAACCACTCACCTACATGCCAGCCAGTTGTTCATTTCTGTGATCATTCACAAGTCTTTCTGCGATGTTAGCCTCTTGGGAGAAACTGGACGATTGGCAACCCAACCCTCTTGCTCTACTAGAAGCCCCAGTCCATTGATAAAGTCAGGTCAACCCCATATCACACACGTACATGTCCTTATGGTAGGATGGGTGCTGTGTGGGAGCCACTCAGAGAGTAATACAGAGCTTTGAGTGATTGAGGCCAGCATATTGTGGCTCACTTCCTTTCCAGAGTTTATGTGAAATCACAGGTGGGAAGCAGCTTGCAGAGGAGAGCACCCTATATATGCCAAACAAGTGACTCTCGTTGTCATCTTTTTGGGAGGCAAATGGCCTTTCCCCCTGGTCTCCAGAGTGAGTTCCAGGACAGCCAGGACTGTTTCACAGAGAAACCCTGTCTTGAAAAACTAATACACACACACACACACACACACACACACACACACACACACACCTGGATTTATTAATTCAGTTTGATTTGACTTATTGCATTGGTGGTGGAGGAATCCAACAATCCAGGATCCAATATTTACCCTCTGGTGTGTTGGGCCAGGATGAGTCAAGTCCTTCTGTGACTATGTGGCATGGCTATGGAAATCCACTTTCTCCCACCCCACCCCCGCCAAATCAGAACTGTTCGGTAAGCCTCCTATTCCTAAACCAAAACGCCTTCAAAGGTCTCAAACCTCTTCCAACCTGCAGATTGCTTGCCAAGTCACTGCAGTGCCAAAGCAAATCTGGCCTTCTGGAGCAGAGACAGTTCTTACTCTTTGGGATTCCTCTGTACTAGATACGTCTTGCATGGAGATAGCCCAACCCCCTCTGTTTTGGGCCCAGGCTATCTCAGGGGATGTATCACCATACTCTCCCACCTCCCAGCTAATGGCTTGTGAACAGGTACTTACTAAATCCAAATTTAGTCACCAGAACCCCTTGGTTGTCTCCTGTAAAATTTATCCAAGTCCCTTAGCCAGGGTTGCTCCCTTCCTCTCCTCTCTCCCCCTCCCCGTTCCCCGTTTCTCTGTATCCCCTACCCCACTAGACATCTCATGTTCTCGCTCCATGGTTCTTCCAGTTCCCCTGAACTGCTGCCTTCTCTCAATGGCACCCTTCGGCAGGGCCTGCTAAAAGATGGCCACTCCGACTTTTCCTTTGCTTCCCTGGCATGCAGGGGGGGCACGCTGGGATTCTCCCCACAACGGATGCGTTCTCCTTTCTTGTCTGCTCTTTTGTCTGAATCACTACATAAATGTCTTACGTCTCTGTTGTTCTGTCTCTGTTCATTCCCTCCTTCCCTCTCGTTGTTCTGTCTCTGTTCATTCCCTCCTTCCCTCTCTCCTGCCACTGTTACTGCTACCACACCACAGGACGTCCCTCTTTCCCATACCCTCCAAACTGTGCTGAAATTCTACCCTCCAGCTACAAATCCCTTCTCACCCAATATACTCTGCTACAGCTTCCTCTCTCCTAAAAATCTCTTTTTCCAAAATCCTGCACTTGTGGTTCCAACTGTGTTGCTACTCTGTTCTTCAATTTCCCTGCATAGCACCTTCTCCACTCTGTCTGGCATCACTGCCTCCACAACCATTGCCCAGAAACATCTTTCAGTCTTATGGTTCCTTACATGCTGCTTTACGCTGTGAACTCTTATTTTAGGATTTTTTTTTTTGAGACAGGGTTTCTCTGTGTAACAGTTCTGGCTGTAACTAGTTCTTGTAGACCAGGTTAGCTTCGAACTCACACAGATCCACCTGCCTCTGCCTCCTAAGTGCTGGGATTAAAGGCGTGCGCCACCACTGTTCAGCTATTTCAGGATTTTTAGTTGGTTATCTGGCACAGTTTCCCAGAAAAGTTTTGCCCATCCTTCTGTTAAAAGTCCCATCTATATTGTGTATATGAATCACATGTGGCCACATGTTTATTTGAATGTCTGACTTTGTGTGTTCCATGTATTTTTGCCTCTGAGCTTTGCTGAATCTGATATATGAGGGCAGAAAAAGTTATTTTATGCTGTTCTACTTTACTAAACAAAAACAACTAAGAAATTGGGTATGATTAAAATCTCCAGTGAAATTTATAGCCAACCACATGGAGAGCCACTGTTTTAATAAAGGTTAAACAGAGACTTCACACCATCTTTAGTAAGGGTGACCACATGGATTGGCCCCACCAAGGAGACATCAGGTCTCTAATATACTTTGCGTTAGGATATATTTCTGTATGATAATTCTTGTCTTTTCCTAAAAACAACGTTTATAAAAGATAAGGCTTAAAACAATGCTGGTTTACTCTGACATTAAAGTTGCACCTCTGCATTCATGTACAGGGA
Source organism: Microtus oregoni (assembly GCF_018167655.1). Lineage (NCBI taxonomy): Eukaryota > Metazoa > Chordata > Mammalia > Rodentia > Cricetidae > Microtus > Microtus oregoni. Next base: position 35,805,620 of record NW_024543085.1, on the reverse strand, counting down.
TAATCTTGCTGGCAGCCAGATTTTGTAACCTATGAGTAAACCCCTTGATTTGGTACAAGAGATGATAGTTCAATATACTTGTCTTGACCTAGCTTATCAAGTGGGATTCATGGTCCTGACCACCCATTTCATTTCTCAGTCAGTGCCAGATAGCAGAAAGAAATGTACAAAGGCTGAGGAGGGTCCCCAACCCCACACAGGAACTGGAGAAGATGGCCTTTAAGGTTTTAATGCCCAAGAGGAGGCAGCATAGTCTTCCCAACAAGCTAGGTTGTAGGGATAAGTCCCGCCCCTTATGGGGCGTGTTCGCCTCAGGCTAATGTTTACCTATAAATCTGGCAAGCATGCTTGCAGTGCTTACTTCTGCTTTCCTGGTCTCCACGGGAACGGTGGTTCTGTAAGTCTATTTCTCCATTAAAGCTATATATCTATTTTTACAATCTGTCTGCATTCGTTTACGCCATTACACTAGGTTGCAACAGAAGGCTACACTCCGAGCCCACACCTAAAATCACCAGCAGCCCCATGATGGGAACAAGGGAAGCCCATGAGGCTCCATCCTAATAGAGCTCAAGCCAAGTCAACTCTGCCAGAAGCCTGCTACTAATGCGGTCAGGAAGGCCAATGATTATGGTATTGTCCTGACCCCCGCCTGATGACGAGGCATGCTCCATCTGCCAACAGCCTGGGCACTGGAAATCAGAATGGCCCCAAGGGCGGCTCATCCCCTATGCCACACCAGAGGTCCAGACTCACTGACACTGGCTTCTGAGACTCCTCCAGCCTTTGAGTTCCTCTGCTTGGTGAAGGACTGACTTGGCCTAGACTTGGTGACCCCCATCACCCTCTCTGAGCCTAGGGTAACGATCCAGGTCGCTGATAAGTCCATTGTCTATTGGACATGGGAGCTAACGATTCTGTTTTAGCCTCTCACTTGGGTCCTACAGATCTCTCGCCAGTTTCTGTATCAAGGGTGGGACTGTAACGGGACTCCCTCCTTCCTGCTAAGACCCTCTCACTTCCCTGCATTCTTGTAGTGTATTCTTCTCACACTCTTTTCTAGTCATACCCACCTGCCATGTAACAGCTCCCCTGACCCCCAAGGGTACAAGCATCATGGTAGTTCACTGGTTAAGTTTCCTGTTAAAAGTACAGACAGGTGTGCCTCATTCACGGGCTTCATAGTTCAGGATTAACAGGTTTCAGAGGTAACTTCAGAGGCTCAGAATTTAACAGTGATGGATTCAGTTTTGATAAAAATGATAGTATTGACTACAGTTTTCAGGAGTTCTTAAGTTTTTCTGAGTTTTACTGGTCCCAGTTTTGAGGACTGCATAGAGGCTTTTTCAGCATTACTGCACCATGTCCAGTCACACCGGACAAGCCTCTGCTGAAATGCCAACTCCGTCCCCTCTGAAACAGGTTAGCATTAAACAGGGTATAGAATCCCACAGGCATGTTGAGATCCCTCCTCATTCACTTGCCCAACCTTTTTTGTTCGGTGAATTTAGACCGAAAAATGTTTATGCCTTTTAACTCAAAGCCATACCCTTTTGTTATGATACCAAGATGTAAATCTGTTCCAGCTGATACCTGCAGCTTCCTGGGAAAAATTCTGCTACTGGGCCAAGGCCAACTCACAGAGGCCCTCCATATATGGCAGCCCCTGCACCAGCTCTGAGGTCAACTGGGTAATACTAATACTTACAGGTCAACGTCACCCACATGCCCATTTCTCCTAACTTGACACTTTCACAAATGGATAGCGGCATTTCTCACCTCCAGAGAAACGGCAGATGTGATGGCTCTTGTACCCCTGAGAACACACCATCCTTTGATTTGGTGTACCATCACCCCAAGCTCCTGGGACTTCATCTGCTGGTCCCACCTCTCCAGGCTCACCTGGGCACCTCTGCAGCAACTGGAACCTGATTTTCAGATGTCCCCACGAAGGGCTCCTGTGTCTCACTCATTCACCCTTGCCTCTTGTGTCCAGCCAAGGCACTTCTCCATCTCACCCTTTCTGGCAGTCATCAGTCTTCGCATGCCTAGCCCTGTTCATAGGGCTGGTGTTAATAACCTATTTTTTTCTCCTAGCCACCTGCCTTCTCAGCTTCCTCAAGGAACAGATGCCTGCGGTCTCCAGGATGGCAGTTAACAGAATGCTTCTCCACCCATACCCCCACAAAGCATGGCCCACTGATTCCTGACTGCCCCTCCCCACAATGTCCCTTGTCAACAGGAAACAGCCAGACTTGAACCTGCACCCATAAATACCCAAAAAAGTTGGGATTTTGGAATCTCCACTCTGGGAGGGGGCATTCCAGATTCCACCCCTGAGAAAGACGTCCATCGGTGGCTCCTCACCCAGAGATGCCTGGGACCACATCTACTGGCTGTTTAAAAACCAGCCCATAGATCTGCCATGGGTGCTCTCCTTTCCTGAGAGTCACCTGGGAGTGCTCTGGTTTGCATTGCCCTGTTTATTACATCTGGATTTATTAATTCAGTTTGATTTGGGTTATTGCATTAGAGGCAGAGGAATCCAGCAACTGAGGATCCAATACTTACCAGCAACAAACAAAAGTTTGCCCAAAAGTTCTTGTCGACTAGACCAGCACAATACTCCTAATGTTTTCTTTCTCTGGCTGTGGCTGGGAGCCTTGCCAATGAGCAGAAGCCCACAAAAGACAGATTTCCCAGGTACAGGATCCACTTTGCTCTAAAACTTCCTCCAAGCCTGGGCTCATCAGGGAGACATCTAGGTGATGCTGCAGTTTTTCCGCCAAGTCCTTTTGCTTGGCGAACAGCTGCCTCTGCTTCAACAGAGATTGCAGTTTTTCCTCTGCTCCATCCTGTGCTATTCCTGTTCATTAGAAGATTGTGTTGTTAGTGGAGGCCTGAGCCCAGGCATCCACACACTGTCATACAAGCACAAACAAAGCACATACAAAGGGACCCAGTAGCTTGCTGGTCAGCCAAGCTAACCCAAAGAAGCTTATGGGGAAGAAAGAAATATTGTTTCAAGGCACAGACTGACAAAGAAAGAAACCCAGTGTTCACCTCTAGACAGTGCACACATGTAGGAAGCTCTGCACAACCCATATACCTACACACACACACACACAGATACACACACACACACAGACACAGACACACACACAGACACAGACACACACACAGACACACACACAGACACACACAGACACACACACAGACACACACACACACAGACACACACACAGACACACACACACACAGATACACACACACAGACACAGACACACACACAGACACACACACACAGACACACACAGACACACACACAGACACACACACACAGACACACACACAGACACACACACAGACACACAGACACACACAGACACACACAGACACACACACAGACACACAGACACACACACACAGACACACACACACAGACACACACACAGACACACACAGACACACAGACACACAGACACACACAGACACACACACACAGACACACAGACACACACACACAGACACACACACACAGACACACAGACACACACACACACAGACACACACAGACACACACACACACACACAGACACACAGACACACAGACACACAGACATACACACACACACACAGACACACAGACACACACACACACAGACACAGTCAGCAAAAAGCAACTTGATTGGTAAGGATGTGAGTTTAGATTAAACATATTAGCTTTTTCAGAAGTCTCACAACTGCTATCCATCCCATAGGGACTGAAAATGCTGTGGGGGGAATGTACCCTGCTGGGCCAGACTATGCTGAGGTGGTTGCTAAAATTTTTCTCTTGAAGAACCAAATCTCTCAACCTCTTCCCCTGGCCTCTCAAACGCCCTTCCCCCACCCGTGGTCATCCAGTCAGCTCCAGAATGTAAGCTCCAGGAGAGGAGGTCTGTTTAGAAGCACTCACAGAAAACAGGGCTGACAGCTACTACTCAGGCTTCTGTCAGGATGAACCAGGAGCTGAGGATGCAGGGAGCACAGGGGGAAAAGGCCACAGAAAGAAGACAATGAGAAGCACTCAGCTGACATTTGCACTGGGCTTTCCACCTGGATCTCACATGACTCCTGGTAAACAAATGAGCCAGAGGTCAGAGACCTCGCCCACTCTCACCTCTGAGCATACCACCCCATGGTATGTGGTATGTTATTGACCTGTCTCCCTCTTTGAATGATAGCTTCAAGCAGAGCAGGAGGGTTTCCTGCCAAAAATTCAGTGTCTCACAGTGGCTCACTTGCCAGAAATACTGCTGCATAGACATGGCAAGGAAAAATTGGATGGTGTGATGTGAGTCTCTGGATGGGTGAGCGGATGAGCAGGGTGATGACTGAAAGTCAAGGGGAGTCTCTGGATGGGTGAGTGGATGAGCACTGTGATGAAGAAAGTCAAGGGGAGTCTCTGGATGGGTGAGTGGATGAGCACTGTGATGAAGAAAGTCAAGGGGAGTCTCTGGATGGGTGAGCGGATGAGCACTGTGATGAAGAAAGTCAAGGGGAGAGGATACAGAAAAATGGGCAAATGGTGCAGGTACACATACACAAACATACACCTAATCATATAAACACACACACACACAAACACACACCTAATCTCATATATAAATCACACACACACACACACACACACACACACACACACACACACACGCCACTACAGCCACGTTTAGTTTACCAGTTAATGCTGATGTAAAACGAGATCACCTGGGATACCTGGAGAAGAAATTTAAATTTTGTTGAATGGGAGAACACAGTGGGCAAGGGAGACAGACAGCTCAGTCAACAAATGCTTGTCCTCTAAACCTAGTGCACAGACAGTTGGGCCCCAGGGTTCCTTGACCAGGTACCCAAACCTGCCTAGCAAATTCCCAAGTTAGCGCAGGAAAGGCTTGGTTCCCCAGTACAGGACCCCTGGATGGTGGTAGACCAGCTTCTTGCTCTCACTCATTGCTTTTGTGTTGCCTAGAAACAAGTAGCTTTCTCCAAAAAGGAGTTCCCTTAACCACAGGCTGCAAATCTCCACAACAAGAGGTGAAATAAACCTTTCATCTCCATAAGGGGATTGTGTAAGTGATTTGTTTGAGCTACAGAAGGCTGACTAATGACTGCATTTACTGTTTCATGCTGAACACTATTCCACTGAAGGGAGGAATCACATTCTGCTTTTTCACTCATCAGTGATGGACAACTGGATAGTTTCTACTTCAGGACTGCTCCGAGGAATGATCCCAGGCTGATGTCCCCGAATTTCTCTGTGGACACCTACTTAGCATTCTGGAATCTCTGGGTCACCTGATGACTGCTGTTCAACTTTCTGGAAAATTGTACATAGTTTCTCAGAAGCTACACTATTCGTCTGAGGGTCTACATTTCTCCCAACACTCCATGAGGCCAATTTTAACTCAGTGTGAAAACCTTTGGAATAACAGCAGCTACTGAGTGCCGAAGACACAGCACAGGGTGGGTGCTTTAGACTATGATGAGCCTAAGTGGGCTGCATTGAGACAGCCTTATTCTCAAACCTCAGCACAGCTGTGGGACTTCTGCTGGCCTGAGATGCAACCACAGGCACACTATCCTTCAGAATCTCTAAGAGAATAAATTCAGGTCAAGATCCAAGGCCAACATTAACTAAACCAATATTCAGCAAAGGTAGAAAAGAAGATGGTCACAGGCAATGAGGATAGGAGCAAAACAGGGTGCAGGGAAGACATAGCGAGTCACCTGACTATCCAGTGGGCAGTGACCATTCAACCAGCCAAGAAGAGACACAATCCCTCAGCCAGCCTTTCCTGACTCGCATGCATCTTGATTGGCCTCAGCAGCCCCCAATCCACCCTCATGTACTCCATTCCTCTGGTTCCTCCCAAAGGATTTCTTTGCAGATAAATATTTGTGCCTCTTCAAACATCTGCAAACCTTTGAGTTTACAATAGTTCTTGTGTCCTTTTATTCTAGGGAGCAGGGCGGACATGAGATGTTTGATGGATGCAAAGTGGTACTAACCAGAGAGGGCAGAGAACTTTCTCATTAAAGATGGTTTCCATCATTGTTAAAGATGTACCATGAACAAGTGAACAGATGTACATGCATTAGTACACACACACAAACACACACACACAAGTACATGCCCCCACCCATATACATACAGGCAACGTGAACACACACTTTCCCAAAACAATGAACATGCACAAACATAGGGTTATGATCATGCACATGTGCATCTACACAGATACACACACACACACACACACACACACACATACACACACACACCTCCTCAACTTGCAGGTTGGAAGAGGTCTGGGACCTCTAAAGGCATTTTGGTTTGGGAATGGAAGGCCCACCAAGCAGTTCATCTGGTGTGGCAGAGGCAGAGAGAGGAAGGGACAGTGAGTGGCTTTCCACGGCTATGCCATGCAGTTGCATAAGGACTCAACTCATCCTGGCCCCACACACCAGATAGTAAGTATTGGATCCCAGACTGCTGGATTCTGACACCACTGATGCAATATGTCAAATCTAACCAAAATTATAAATTCAGATTTTTTTTTTTGGTTTTTTGAGACAGGGTTTCTCTTTGAAACAGTCCTGGCTGTCCTGGAACTCATTCTGTAGACCAGGCTAGCCTCGAACTCATAGAGATCTACCTGTCTCTGCCTCCTGAGTGCTCGGATTAAAGGTGTGTGCCACGGATTTAATAAATAGGGAATGCAAAGCAGAAGACTCTTGGGTGACTCTCAGGAAGGCAGGAGACAGAACACGAGAGCATACATGGCAGATCTGTGGGCTGGGTGTTAAATAGCCAACAGCCATGGTCTCTGGGGAAGAGTCTCTGATGGTGGGTTTCTCAGGGGCAGAGTCTGGAATTTCCCACCCCAGCTGAATATTCCAAACAGATACTCAGTGTGTCCGAGGAATTGTGTGCCCCTTTCTCCCTTCTGAGCTCTCTGGTACGTTCTGAGCAGGCCAACCTTGAACTCACAGAGATCTGTCTGCTTCTGCCTTCCAAGTGATGTGCTGTAAGGGTGTGTGCCCCCAGTCCTGGCTGAAAATACATTTTTATTTAGGAGCATTGTTTATAGAGATAAGATCTCCACCCCTCGACACTGTTGTCTGCAGTGTTTACCCATTTCTGATGAAAGGTGTTCTCTGGATAGGATAGATTTAGGAGTCCCCAGGATGGACTTGGGCAGAAGGCTTTGCTGCAGGGATGATCGGAACTTTAACTGGAGTGTTCTGTGGCAGACTTTTCTGTTTGGTACCAGAGCCCTGCCAGGATCATTGTTCTTAGGCAAAAACCTCAGGGGATGCTGCTCTAGCACTACAAGGAATATCTTGCACGCTGCCTCGATTCAGGATACCTCCTGGGACCTCCTGATAGCGAGGGGTCTAAATTTGCCCCATTTTACAGATGGATCTAGGTTTCAGTTTTTTAATAGCCAACAAGTTTCAGTTTCTTAAACAAAGGGCTATTACCCAAACAACAGCTCTGACAGCCAGAACGAGAGAGAGTACAAACAAGGTTTGAGTTAGCCCTGCAGTATTACAAGAGAGTGACCAAAAAAGGCCAGTTCCTGTAACCCCATAAACAAGCCCGGACTTGCCTAAATATGTCAAAACATAAGAAACTAGAACCCTAGTCTATTGCAAATGCACAGTCAATTATTTTTCACAGAACTTCTGTCCCTGAAATTCCCTAAGCTATGCTTAAAAGGACCAAAGGACCTGTGCACTTTTTTTCCTTTTTTTTTTCCCCCAGGAGAAAGGGAGTCTTAGGGTTTCAATTGCTGTGAAGAGACACTATGATCAGGTCAACAAAAGGAAAGCATTTAATTGGGATGGCTTGCCTATTGCTCAGAGGTTCAGTCCATTGTCATCATTGTGGGGTGATGGAGGAAGGTCATTGGCTAATAAAGGAACTGCCTTGGCCCATTTTATTGGTTAGAGGATAGGTGGGAGGAGTAAACAGAACAGAACACTGGGAGGAAGAGGAAGTGAGCTCAGACTCCACAGCTCTGCTCTCCAGAGCAGATGCCTCAGCAGAGACGCCATGCCCTGCTCCTGGGCAGACACACGCCATGAAGCTCCGACCCAGGATGGACTAGGCTAGAATCTTCCTGGTAAGACCGGTTCTCACAGATTATTAGAGATGGGTTGATCGGGATATCAGAATTAGTCAGTAAGGGCTAGAGCTAATGGGCCAAGCAGAATGGGTCAAGCAGTGTTTAAATGAATACAGTTTGTGTGTTGTTATTTCGGGCATAAACTAGCAGGCGGCTGGGGTGTTGGGGACGCAGCCCCGCTGCCCTTATTACTTCATATGGCGCCCACGTGGACAACTGCTTCCACATAAAGCCTGAGACAGCTTGGGAAGTAATTCTAGAACAAAATGAAAGCATTGTGCCTGGTTTCTTGGTAGCAGCAATTTCTCGGTTCTATTCTGCTTGCTAGAGGCAAGCAAGCGCCTCATCTAAGAGAGGCTTCCTGACTCAGCTTCAGCTGCAAAGCCTGCAGCTCATTAAGAGGTCCTGCCACGAAACACTTAAACGGTGTTGACGAAAAGCTGAACGCATGCTTTTCGGTTTTCAGCCGTAGCAGGAAGAAAGCTGCGCCCTTTAAAAATGCCGGCTTTCTGGGCTGTCCTGCCAGGACATACTCTGACTCTTACGCAGGCGGTTTGTGCGGTTTACAAGCACAGGCTGCTGAAGCTCGCTTGCTGGCTACAGCCAGTACCTCAGCCATGAGGCTGGAAAGCTAAGAAACGGACTGGATCTAGCTGGCAAAGCCACGCCTTTAGACCTACTGAGATTGTTTGGTAAATTAAAGACTCATGTGGTCAGAAAAAGAGAGATATACAGTAAAGAGAGATTCAAAGACAAAGAAAATTTTTAAATGGTTTACAGTGTGTTAAAAATATATGCAGACTAAAAGTTGAAGTTCTTAAAGTAAAAAACAAAAAAAGCAAGAGAGTTGTTGTGTGTGGTAGCACACGCCTTTAATCCCAGTGCCTAGAAGGCAGAGACAAACAGATCTCTGTGAGTTCAAGGTGTAGTAGTGTACACCTTTAATCCCAATGCCTGGGAGGCAGAGACAGGCAGATCTCTGAGAGTTCAAAGACAGCCTGGTTTACAGAGTTACTTCAGGTCAAAGATACAGAGAACCTGTCTCAAAAAGCAAAGAGTTAAAAGTAAAAATAAATGAAATAGAGATTAAAACAAAGCTGCACAAAGATGGAAAATACACAGAGAATTTTGATACTGTATGCTATTATGCTCTCTTTAAATTATTTAAATGCTGAGGAAGGAGCAACAGATGCTAAAAGATATTTATTTATAAATGCTGCTGAACTAATCCAACATAGATATTTTGAAAATGCCTTGAATTTGAAATTTGGATCTAAGGACATGATACTTTGGAAAGGAGTTTCTTATTTTGTTTTCACAGAAGATGAGACGCTGTTCATTTCTTCTATTCCGATTTGGTATGATGGACCACGCCCTCCTGAAGGGTTGGTGTGAACGCCTTCAAAAAATTGCTTCGCTCAACTGCCAACTGAGATGAAACTAGTACACAGGTTATAACATGAAAGACCTAATTAACGACGCCCCCATTCAGCAGGAAGCAGCTTGGAGAGAAAAAACTGCGCCCATGTTCTCAAATATGGTTTATAAACGTTCTTTTACATTTAAAGGGGGATATGATATAGATATGAATAATGTGCATTAGTATAGATTTTGCTTTATTGATAGAGATTTAAGGTCAATTTTTTATATGTATAAGTGTTTCTGATTTTGATTAAGGTATTGTGATTGTGTAGTTCATTTAAATATGTACTGTATAATTAAGAAATATAGGTTGTTAATGGAGAATCATTGATAATAGTAAAGCTTGTAGTCATGTTAGTTAGATTTTCTAGATATATAGAGATATATTTTAGATAGACATTCTTCATGTTTTTCAAAGATTACAGAATAGGACATTTGATGTTTTAATAACTGAGGACTTTTCATGACAATGAGACACTCTGCTCCTGGCAGCACCAATGTACTTCAAGAGGAAGATGGGCATCGAAGAGGCACCTGATGGAGTTTGATAGCCATTTGGGCAAGAAACTGCTCTTGCCTGGACTATTGCATAAACTGGACACAGAGAACCCACAGAGAGAGGACTACTGAACTTGCCTAAGGTGAGATGATCTTTCGGGGTTCCTGATTCATTTTGAAAGAGTCTGCAAGACATTCTGCAGGACACAACAGATAGTGACTGAACTGACTTTGAATTTTCCTGCTTTATGGAAATGTCTGCTGGATACCATGGGCCTGAAGGCTGAAGATGGATGCCCCAACGGTACAAAAGAACTTTGGGTTACTGTCCAGGCAGCGAGATGTCTTTGTCATTTCTAGAGTTTGAAGTTTCTTAGTTCTTGTTTACTTAGGTAATATTATATCTTTCTGGAGTCTTTGATGGAGTTAAGAATAGTTAGTTATAGAGCGGTGAGTGCCTGCCAGCCGGGCAGGCCTCAGGGTCCCCTGTAAGGGAGTCGGGCACCTTCAGCTCCGGCACCAGGCTTCCTGCGCGCTCCTGGATACCACCCCTCCCCTCCCCCTGCTCCATTCATCCTGTTGGCCCTGGATCATTGGGCTACCGGCGGCCCTGTTTAGTTGCTGAGGAATCCCATCAGGATGGTTGCGGAGGAATCCCATCTGGACGGGAACGGTTCCTGCTTCTACACTGAAGAGATATACCCTGAGAGTCAATCACAGCAAAGTCTGGACCAAGAGACCAGGCCTCTCCTGGCTCCATTTGAAGGAAGAGATGGGAAGGCGCCAATACAAGAATTCCTCCAACAATCTGAAAGGCAACATGACACCACCAGAAACCAGGGATCCCGAAATAAGAAGAATTGTACACCCTACTCCTGAAGAAATAGAAGAAATCGACTCAAAAGTGAACTATATGAAAATAATAGAGGACCTTAAACAGGAGGTGAAAAACTGCCATAAACAATTAGAGATTACAAACAAAAAGGTAGAGGAAATGAATAAATTGCTCAAAGACACGCAAGAAAACCAAGAGAAACAAGAAAAAGCAATCAAACAGGTTAGGGAAGCGGTTCAAGACATGAAGAATGAAATGGAAGCAATGAAGAAAGCACAAACCAAGGGAAGAATGGAGATGGAAAATCTGGGTAAACAAACAGGAATGACAGAAACAAGTACTAACAACAGATTACAAGAGATAGAAGAGAGAATATCAGACACTGAAGATACCATAGAAAAAATAAACACACTGATCAAAGAAAACAGCAAAACCAACAAATTCTCATCACAAAACATTCAGGAAATTTGGGACACAATAAAAAGACCAAACCTAAGAATAATTGGAGTAGAAGAAGGAGAAGAAGTGCAGCTCAACGGTACAGAAAATATACTTAATAAAATTATAGAAGAAAACTTTCCCAACCTGAAGAAAGAGGTACCTATGAAGGTTCAAGAAGAATACAGAACACCAAATAGGCTGGATCAATAAAAAACATCCCCTCGCCATATAATAATCAAAACACAAAATACACAGAATAAAGAAAGAATATTAAGAGCCGCAAAGGAAAAAGGCCAAATTACTTATAAAGGTAAACCTATCAGACTTACACCTGACTTCTCTATGGAAACCATGAAAGCCAGAAGGTCCTGGATAGATGTACTGCAAAAACTAAGAGATCATGGATGCAAGCCCAGACTACTATATCCAGCCAAGCTTTCGTTCACTATAAATGGAGAAAACAAAATTTTCCAGGATAAAAACAAATTCAAACAATACGTAGCCACAAATCCAGCCTTACAGAAAATTATAGAAGGAAAATCACTAACCAAGGAGTCCAACAATGCCCACAATAACTCAGTCATCTAGAGACCTTTCACCAGCGCAACTCAAAGAAGGGAAACACACAAACCCTACTACTAAAAAAGTGACTGGAGTTAACAACCACTGGTCATTAATATCACTTAATGTCAATGGGCTCAACTCACCTATAAAAAGGCACAGGCTAAGGGATTGGATACGAAAACAGGATCCAACATTCTGCTGTCTACAAGAAACACACCTCAACCACACAGACAGGCACCTACTCAGAGTAAAGGGCTGGGAAAAGGCTTATCAAGCAAATGGTCCTAAGAAACAAGCAGGTGTGGCCATACTAATTTCTAACAAAGTTGACTTCAAACTTAAATCAATCAGAAGAGATGGAGAGGGACATTTTATACTCATAACAGGAACAATTCATCAGGATGAAGTCTCAATCCTGAATATCTATGCCCCGAATATAAAAGTGCCCACGTATGTAAAAGAAACATTACTAAAACTCAAGGCAGCCATCAAACCACACACAATAATAGTAGGAGACTTCAACACTCCTCTCTCACCAATGGACAGGTCAATCAAACAGAAACCTAACAGAGAAATTAGAGAATTAATGGAGGTAATGAAGCAAATGGACTTAACAGACATCTATAGATTATTCCACCCGAAGAGGAAAGAATATACCTTCTTCTCTGCAGCTCATGGAACCTTCTCGAAAATTGACCACATACTCGGTAACAAAGCTAACTTACACAGTTACAAAAAAATATTAGTAACCACCTGTGTCTTATCAGATCACCATGGATTAAAGTTAGAATTCAACAACAATGCTACCCCCAGAAAGCCTACAAACTCATGGAAACTGAACAGTCAACTTCTGAACCATACCTGGATTAAGGAAGAAATAAAGAAAGAAATTAAAGTCTTCCTTGAATTCAATGAAAATAAAGAAACAACATACTCGAACTTATGGGACACTATGAAAGCAGTCCTGAGAGGAAAGTTCATAGCACTAAGTGCCCACTTAAAGAAAACAGAGAAAGCACATATTGAAGACTTAACAGCCCACCTGAAAGCTCTAGAAAAAAAAGAAGCAGACTCACCTAGGAGGAGTAGAAGATTGGAAATAATCAAACTGAGGGCTGAAATCAACAAAATAGAAACACAGAAAACAATCCAAAGAATCAATGAAACAAAAAGCTGGTTCCTGGAGAAAATCAACAAGATTGATAAACCCCTATCCAAACTAATCAAACGGCAGAGAGAGAACACGCAAATTAATAAGATCAGAAATGAAAAGAGGGACATAACCACAGACACAGAGGAAATTCAGAGAATCATCAGATCATATTACAAAGGCCTGTATAACACAAAACTGGAAAATGTAAAAGAAATGGACACTTTTTTAGATAAATACCATATACCAAAGTTACACCAGGACCAGGTGAACAATCTAAACAGACCTGTTGGTCGCGAAGAATTAGAAGCTGTTATCAAAAACCTCCCTACCAAAAAAAGCCCAGGACCAGATGGTTTCAATGCGGAATTCTACCAGAACTTCCAAGAAGAGCTAATACCCATACTCCTTAATGTATTCCACAATATAGAAACAGAAGGGTCATTACCTAATTCCTTTTATGAAGCTACAGTTACTCTGATACCAAAACCACACATAGACTCAACCAGGAAAGAGAATTACAGGCCAATCTCACTCATGAACATCGACGCAAAAATCCTCAACAAAATACTGGCAAACCGAATCCAAGAACACATGAGGAAAATTATCCATTATGATCAAGTAGGCTTCATTCCTGAGATGCAGGGCTGGTTCAACATACGAAAATCTATCAATGTAATCCAGCATATAAATAAACTGAAGGAAAATAACCATATGATCATCTCATTAGATGCTGAAAAAGCATTCGACAAAATTCAACATCCATTTATGTTAAAAGTCTTGGAGAGATTAGGGATACAAGGGTCATACCTAAATATAATAAAAGCTATATACAGCAAGCCGACAGCTAACATCAAATTAAACGGAGAGAAACTCAAAGCCATCCCGCTTAACTCAGGAACACGACAAGGATGTCCACTCTCTCCATACCTCTTCAATATAGTACTTGAAGTTCTAGCAATAGCAATAAGACAACATAATGGGATCAAGGGGATTCGAATTGGAAAGGAAGAAGTTAAACTTTCGTTATTCGCAGATGATATGATAGTGTACTTAGGCGACCCCCAAAACTCCACCAAAGAACTTTTATAGCTGATAAACAGCTTTAGTAATGTGGCAGGATACAAGATCAACTCCAAAAAATCAGTCGCCCTCTTATACACAAAGGATAGGGAAGCAGAGAGGGAAATCAGAGAAGCTTCACCATTCACGATAGCCACAAACAGCATTAAATATCTTGGGGTAAATCTAACCAAGGAAGTGAAAGATCTATTTGACAAGAACTTTAAGGCATTGAAGAAAGAAATTGAAGAGGATACCAAAAAATGGATGGATCTACCTTGCTCTTGGATTGGGAGGATCAACATAGTAAAAATGGCAATTCTACCTAAGGCAATTTATAGATTCAATGCAATCCCCATCAAGATCCCTTCAAAATTCTTCACAGATCTGGAGAGGACAATAATCAACTTTATATGGAAAAACAAAAAACCCAGGATAGCCAAAACAATCCTATACAATAAAGGATCTTCTGGAGGCATTACCATCCCTGACTTCAAACTCTATTACAGAGCTACAGTAATGAAAACAGTGTGGTACTGGCATAAAAACAGAGAAGTCGACCAATGGAATCGTATAGAAGACCCGGATTTTAACCCACAAACCTATGAACACCTCATTTTTGATAAAGGAGCTAAAAGTATACAATGGGAGAAAGAAAGCATCTTCAACAAATGGTGCTGGCACAACTGGATGTCAACTTGTAGAAGAATGAAAATAGACCCACATCTTTCACCGTGCACAAAACTCAAGTCCAAATGGATTAAAGACCTCAATATCAGCCCGAACACACTGAAAAGGATAGAAGAGAAAGTGGGAAATACCCTACAACAGATGGGCACAGGAGATCGCTTCCTATGTATAACCCCAGAAGCACAGACATTAAGAGCAACATTGAATAAATAGGACCTACTAAAACTGAGAAGCTTCTGCAAAGCAAAGGACACTGTCACTAAGACACAAAGGCAACCTACTGACTGGGAGAAGATCTTCACCAACCCCGCAACAGACAAAGTTCTGATCTCCAAAATATATAGAGAACTCAAGAAACTAGACTTTAAAATGCTAATTAACCCAATTAAAAAATGGGGCACTGATCTGAACAGAGAATTCTCAACAGAAGAAGTTCAAATGGCCAAAAGACACTTAAGGTCATGCTCAACTTCCTTAGCAATCAGGGAAATGCAAATCAAAACAACATTGAGATATCATCTTACACCTGTGAGAATGGCTAAAGTCAAAAACACCAACGATAACCTTTGCTGGAGAGGTTGTGGAGGAAGGGGTACCCTCATCCATTGCTGGTGGGAATGCAATCTTGTGCAACCACTATGGAAGTCAGTGTTTCGGTTTCTTAGGAAATTCGGGATCAACCTACCCCTGGACCCAGCAATACCACTCTTGGGAATATACCCAAGAAGTGCCCTATCATATGACAAAAGCATTTGTTCAACTATGTTCATAGCAGTATTATTTGTAATAGCCAGAACCTGGAAACAACCTAGATGCCCTTCAATGGAAGAATGGATGAAGAAAGTATGGAATATCTACACATTAGAGTACTACTCAGCGGTAAAAAACAATGACTTCTCTAATTTTGCATGCAAATGGATGGAAATAGAAAACACTATCCTGAGTGAGGTATCCCAGACCCAAAAAGATGAACATGGGATGTACTCACTCATAATTGGTTTCTAACCATAAATAAGGGTCACGGAGTCTACAATAGGTGAATCTTAAGAAGCTAAGTAAGAAGGGGAACCCAAGGAAAAACATATAGTTATCCTCTTGGCTAAGGGAAGTAGACAGAATTGCCGGGGAGAAAATTGGGATCTTGGGGTGGGGTGGGTTGGGGGTAAGGGGAGATGGGGAGAGAAAAGTTAGAAGGGAAGGAGGTCGGGCCTTGGGAAAGCAGGAGGATTGGGATAAAGGAAGGTTGGACAGGGGAGCACGGAACCACAATTCTTAGTTAAGGGAACCACTTTAGGGTTGGCAGGAGACCTGACCCTAGAGGGGCTCCCAGGTGCCCAAGCTGAGGTCCCCAGTTAGTTCCTTGGGCAGTTGAGAATAGGGAACCTGAAATGACCCTATCCTTGAGCAATACTGACGAATATCTTGCATATCATCATAGAACCTTCATCTGGTGATGGATGGAGATAGAGACAGAGACCCACACTGGAGCACTGGACTGAGCTCCCAAAGTCCCAATGAGGAGCAGAAGGAGGGAGAACATGAGCAAAGAAGTCAGGACCATGAGGGATGCACCCACCCACTGAGACAGTGGAGCTGATCTATTGAGAGCTCACCAAGACCAGCTGGACTGTGACTGAAAAAGCATGGGATAAAACTGGACTCTCTGAACATGGCGAACTATGAGGGCTGATGAGACGCAAAGGACAATGGCACGGGGGTTTGATCCTACGTAATGTGATGGCTTTGTGGGAGCCCAGCCAGTTTGGATGTTCACCTTCCTAGATATGGACGGAGGTGGGAGGTCCTAGGTCTTACCACAGGGCAGAAAACCCTGACCGCTCTTTGGACTGGAGAGGGAGGGGGAAAGGAGTGGGGGGATGGGGAGAAGGGTGGGAGGAGGGGGCGTAGGGGGGGAGAAGGGGGAGGGAAATGGGAGGCTGGAAGGAGGTGGAAACTTGTTTTTGTTTTTTTTTTTTCTCCTTTTCTCAATAAAAAAAAACAAATATAAATATTCCCAATTAAAAAAAAGAATAGTTAGTTATAGTTTTCCTTAGTTATGATAAAGATTATTGTAACTTTTACTTGATAACTGTTTTGTTATATGTAATTTTGCTATGTTAAAGTTAAAGCCTTTTTTTTTTTTTTTTTTTTTTGTTTAAACCGAAAAAGGGGAAATGATGGAGGAAGGTCATTGGCTAACAAAGGAACTGCCTTGGCCCATTTTATTGGTTAGAGGATAGGTGGGAGGAGTAAACAGAACAGAACACTGGGAGGAAGAGGAAGTGAGCTCAGACTCCACAGCTCTGCTCTCCAGAGCAGATGCCTCAGCAGAGACGCCATGCCCTGCTCCTGGGCAGACACACGCCATGAAGCTCCGACCCAGGATGGACTAGGCTAGAATCTTCCCGGTAAGACTGGTTCTCACAGATTATTAGAGATGGGTTGATCGGGATATCAGAATTAGCCAGTAAGGGCTAGAGCTAATGGGCCAAGCAGAATGGGTCAAGCAGTGTTTAAATGAATACAGTTTGTGTGTTGTTATTTCGGGCATAAACTAGCAGGCGGCTGGGGTGTTGGGGACGCAGCCCCGCTGCCCTTATTACTTCATTGGGGCCCTGTATCTTGCAGGCAACAGGAAGTGTTCTGAGATACTGGGTGATGGTATCTTGAGCATATATGAGACCTCAACGCCTGCCTTCACAGTGACACACTTCTCCCAACAAGGTCATACCTACTCTAACAAAGCCACACCTCCTAATAGTGCCACTTCTTTTGGTGGCTGTTTTTTTTTTTCAAACCACCAAAAAGGGGGGAGAAAAACTAAAAACATAGTTACATCCAGAATTTGCTTAATTGCATTAAGCAAAAAAGAAGGCTCCATAGAGGCTTTAGGTCCTCCAGCCTCTAGCCTTCGTACAGCTGTCTACATGGACTCTACTTATTAAAAATGCATTTTAAATAATGCAAACATTACTTTGACTGAAGATAGTCATAATGCTATGAACTGTCCTGGAATAGGTGACAGGGAATAAAAAGAATCACCAGGTCAAGAGCCAACAAACAACTAAGCCCCAGTTCAACAGACTGTGAGATACTGAACCTATGGACAGTTATGCAGCGAGTAAGATGAGGCCCATCTGTCTTCACTTCCTGCCACTGAAATCAAGGTGTTGGCTGAATTTCCTGAAACTAAGCAGGAAATCTATGCTCATGTCTCTGTCAGCTCTAGAAAATTCCTGCCTTCTTTGGTGAATAACCCCTTCTCTTTGCAATGGAAAGAATAGCTGGTCCCTCTGGCTCTCTCTTGCACTTAAAAGCAACATTATGATTATACTTGGCCCACATAGATAATCCAGCAAAGAAATTGTTTTGTTCCAAGGGTTGTCTAATTCAGCTTTCTTTCACCTGCATCTTTAGTTCTCCCCGTTTATGTGCTAGTCTGCTCTGCAGCATCTGCTCCCTCTTCCGTGGGTCACAGAAGAACTGCAGTTTCCTGGGCAGCAGCGTCACCTCCACAGGCATGGCTTCATACTCCTTGCTGTCGATGCTGAAGGAGCCCTTAGTTCCCTGCAGAGAGAAGGGGTTCTGAGTGCACCTCTGTGGCCTCATGGATGAGGAAGTATCTCTTCTGAGGTCAGTCTAACAAAATCTCCCAGGGCTCACTGGTCTCTCTCCAGCTCACTGTAGGAAGTTTAGGCCCTACCAGGCCAAAAGGAGCCAACCTGGAGTCTGCCTGTTGTCAGAGGCCCTGACCAATAAGGAGCGACCTAGTGATGTTTCCTGAGTGCCTAGCAACAGGCATTGTCAGAGATCCTGATCGTGCCTAACCAATGAGAGACAAGCAGGAGATGCCAACTGTAAATGGATCAGAACACCTCGGTGCTGGGAGGGTTTATAAGCTTTTCCCTGTTGTTAAATAAGTCTGCTGTAAGTCTTCTACCTGACTCCCAGTGTCTAGGACCTTGACACCTCACCTTTTCGCCCCCTCCCCTGAGGAAGACGTTAGGGCCCGGCAACATCTGGCATCCGGAACAGGGACTTCTAACACAGGGTTGGAGCTTGCCTGGTCAGAGTCCTTTTTTTGTTGTGGCTGTAATTTTTGTGTTTTGCCCAGAACAGGTTCTAGTCACCTTCCTCTCCTCAGTCCCAGTGCTGCACAGTGTCCCCAGTATGGTGTATTTTCAGTGAAAAGGTCCCTTGGTCCCTTCGGCAGGTGAGCACAGGGACCCTCATCCTCTCCTTCTTTTGAAAGGCTCCTCAGTCCCTTTAGCAAGTAAGCACTGCGATCTCCATCCTTTCCTTCTTTAGTGTTGTCTGTCAGCCCATTCAGTTAGGAAGGCACATGCTTTTCTGTTTCGGTTCGCCTGGCATCTTCACATAAGGGCTGACCCACAGGAGGTGGACCGAAGGCTGGGCTCCCGAATGCCTACCCTCATCCAGAGACATCATGTGAGCATATGGCTGTGGTCTAAAGAACCACAGGAATTCCCCACTAATCAATAGATGCATAGTGATAACTAGTGTCCGATGATTTCCCACCCCTGTTGACTGTTGATTGCCAGCTGTCCCTCTCAGAGGGATGCTGACAGGAGGGGTGGGGTGACCTGACATCCGTGGGAGTGCCACATTCTCCTCAGCAGGGAGGCAAGGGAGATGAGGGCCCGGAGGCTGGCTGTCTAGGCTAGAGGTGTGAGCTGTGACTGGTGCGAGCTTCCTGCTTGACTGAGGTCTCAGTATGCTGTCTGATCCTCGCATGTAGGTGACACTCGGAGGCATTGACTCAGAGGTAATAGGCTTCCCTAGCCTAGCACGCCATTTCTGGTGCCTGGCTCCCCTCATGTGAGCAGCATAGGCATCTGCCCTGGTGCAGGACAGAGCACACAAGCCCCAGTAAAGCAATCGGGCACAAATACACTTGACCTCAATGCATATGTACCCCATTTCACTAGTTATGATAAATATAAAAAGTGGGGAAAGCAAACAGGAGTTTAAGGCCAGCCTGAGCTACCTGGGGAGTTAAAGGCAAGCTTGGGTCTAAGAGACCCTGTCTCAAAAAAACAAACAAACAAAAAGAGTAAAAAGTCTATTATCTATCTTTATTTGGAAAGAATTCTTTCCTGTATAGATTTGTCATTAGCGTTTCAAAAGCTGCTTCCCCATGTTCCATTAAGATATTTGTTAGGGTCCAAGAGAAGCCCCCAAAGAAAGATCAACAGCCACATATACAATAACAAGAGCACTTTATTGGTTCCAACACTAGGGTGGCAAAATGGCAATCCCCCCACTCCCCAAAGAAGCTTATAGGCTCCATTTAAGTGGAGTTAATGGAATTCGAGGAAGGAGGGATATATCTGGGGTTGATTGGTGGAGGAATCAGTCTTGGAGCTGACTGGAGAGAACTGACTGGTGGCAGGGTAGGGAAAGCTATCTTTAGCTTGTGGAAGGCTGGGGGGCATCTGCTGAGCTAGCAGAAGGGCTTTGGAACCCTGATGAGCCTGCAGAAGGACTAGTCGGGGTACCTGATGGCCACCCTTAAATTGTGGTTTTCCTGAGAACTGCTTGCTTTCCTCATTCTAGTGAACTGAAACTAGGGTCTGGTCTCTGTCAGGGCTCTGGTCTGCTGCGTGCCTCCCCTCTAGCCTTTTCAATATGCAGTAGACACATGAATTACACACATTTACTTCCCTTAGGAACCAAAAGGAAACATGCTGATAAGAATGCTGACTACAGCGCCATCTAACTGAGGGATACAGGGGAGGTTTTGTTTGGCTGTCAGTTTTATAAAGGAGATTTGAATATGGCTGCCACCACTAGCCACAATCACTCAAGATACAGTGTGATCTGTGCACACTGTAGAGGGACAGCCTTTTCCTTCTTCCTTTACTGTACACCGAGAATAATCAAAGGCTGCAAGGAGCCATTAGAATCTGAAGAATTTGTATCAAAGGCAAGACAACACAGATTAATGAAAGCCATTCTGCTGCCCACGCTGGAATCGATAATGACGCAGCCATGGAGACGCAGCTGCAACAGCAGCAATGTCCAATCCCTAAGTGGGCACGAGAGGGAGCACCAGGACAATGCAAAGGCAGTTGAGCAGATTACTGGTTGGCATGGGAACACACAGCTCCATAGATACTTGGGTTACAGAATTCTCAGCCAATGGAGTTCCAGCTGAGGCAGGACTTAACAAATCAGGCAGGGCTCTGAAGAGTCTACTGGATTACTAAAGGGAAACCTGGGCAATGTCCAGGTATGTGGTGTCCTTTCAAGTTTGTTCTTGATGTTCTGGGAACAGGGAGACGGGGAATGCGTGCACAGTAAGAGATACTGGGGAGTGAGGCTCACTGTCAAAAGCCTCCTGGAGACTGACAAGCAGTCCTGAGAGAGCAGACATGATTTCTTCTGTTTTACAGACGGCAAAGGATTCAGACAGACAGACAGACAGACAGACAAGGCCTTTGCCGGGTTTCCATCTGAAGTAGACAGCCCACTCCGAACAGAAAGGGTTGACAACACAAGTTATTTCATGAACCTCCATTTCCCACAGGGCAGGCACTTACCCTATGGATATGGAATCTCCTTTGCTGACAGTATCAGGCTCGATGCAAATGTTCATAAAGTCTTCTTTGCTCTAGAAAGATGAAGAATATGAACGTTAAGACATGGAAATTGGGCTAATGCAGCTGTCACCCACAGAAGTCTGTGTTCTTTAAAATGTTTGAAATGTAAACATGACAAGCAACCCTTTCTATTTCCCAATAATCACTGTAAAGCTTTGTGGTTCTATCCATACAAAACCCTGAAAGATTAATCTGTAGGGAAGCACTGTGGCAAGAGGCACGATTACTGTGCCCTCCTCATTTTGCTCCTAGTTATTAAAGCCCAGCTTTGTGAAACAACCCAGCACATCTGTGTGGCTTTCTTGGAGTTCAAAACACATAGGCCCAGGAGAAATACACAAGCCTCTGAGCCCTTGCCAGAGCATCACAGGTACCACCAAAGCACAGCTGAATCTACTAGGAATCACACGATGCTCTGACCTAATGACTGCTCAGAGTTCACATTTCACTCTGCTACCTGCCGAGTGCCAGCGGAATTTCAGCAATCCCCGAAATGTTTGGTTTACGTCACTAACAAAAAAACACAAGGAGTTTAACCCACAAAGAACTTACATTTCACAGTAGAGAGTGCAGGGAGTAGAACAATAATTATATTTCAGAATACAGTTGAAAATAGGTATACTAGAAGTACATCAGAATATATTATAAAATGTCATAAATAGACGAGCCTCAGATGACATTGGTTGTAGTAACTTTTAAAATATTTATTTACTTTATGTATTTTGTTTGCATGTATACCCATATACTACATGTGTTCAAGATGTCCATGGAGGTCAGAAGAAGGTATCGGATCCCCTGGAACTAGAATAAACTGGTTGTGAGCCACTGTGTGGGTGCTGGGAATTGAACCTGAGTCCTCTGAAGACCTGGATCTTCTGGAAGAGTAGAAATATCTTCTACTGCGGAGCCATCTCTCCAGCCCCAGTGAGCAATACTTTAAAGAGAGCAGGAGCCCAGGAGGTGAGCAAGAAGAAATATCTTCATCTACAACAACAGTTTTCAAACAGCAGGTGCAGCAGGGGGGCTGGCCAACATCAGGATCCTGTTTGTATTTGCTGGCTAGATGTTAATTATTATACAGAGACTCAGACTCTGCTATCGTTCTCAGAGTTCCTTGTTGTGGGAGGTCCTTCTGTCTATGTGTTGCTTTTATTGGTTAATGAATAAAGGAACTGCCTTGGCCTGTTGATAGGGCAGAACTTAGGTAGGCAGAGAAAACTGGACTGAATGCTCGGAGAAGGAAGGCTGAGTTGGGGAGACACAATGGCGTCACCAAGGGAGATTGATGTGCTGGATCTTTGCTGCTAGGCCACGACCTCGTGGTGATACACAGAATAATAGAGGTTTAAATTAAGATATAAGAGTTAGCCAATAAGAAGCTAGAGCTAATTGGCCAAGAAGTGATTTAAATAATACAGTTTCTGTGTGGTTATATCAGTTCTGGGCGGCCAGTTGAACAAGTGAACTTTTCACTACAGTTCCTCACTCAGGGGCCTTCTGTGAAGCTCAAGAATTTTTATTTCAAACCATATCCAGGAATCTGATGCTGCTGATCATATGTTGGAAACCACTATTCTAGGAACAAGCCATCCACACAAAGGGAGTGCCCAGCAGAGACCTTCAGGTGGCAGAATCCCTGAAATGTACAGAGAATGGAAAAGAAATCCACATGTCTGAAAGAGACTGAGTGGCAGGGCCAAGAGAAGCAGATGAAGATGGGGAAGAAAGCATCTTGTTGGCAGGGCTCTGCAGACCACTGTAAGGAATGTGTCTTTTTGGTTGGGTGAAATGGAGAGCCGTGCAGGGCTCCAAGGAGGGTAATGTTATGGCTTTTGTAACAGGGCCACTCTGCCCACTGTGCTCGACCTGCAGAGGCAGGTGAGAGCCAGGGAGGAACATGACAGAGAAATGAGAGGGAGGAGCAAAGGTTCAGCAGATGCCAGGACAATGATATGGGGGATGATGGGACATGACATTGGGAGCTGGCCGGGAGCAGGAGGGAAATGATCTATTCACCAAGTCTAATTATTTCACAGAGGATAAGGGGAAAGAAAACAGCATATTTAAGCTTGCAGCATGTGTTTTCTGGTAACAGCCAGAGAGAGTTATCAGAAGTCTCTATGACTGCACTAGGTTCTGCAGTATAAAACAGCCATGCAGTACTTAATGTGTTAGTGTGTTCGCATTCCAACAGAATCCACAGAAACTTGAATCTGTGTGACTCCACTGGTGAAAATGTAGCGACCCCTCGCTTGAAGGCGGCTGGTGGGGTGGGCCTGTGGTTAGCCTCCAGTGACAGCTACTCTGCGGCTTTGTTCGAGGCAGTGATGTGGCCTGGAAGTGGCACCTTCTGTTAGTCTCCAGATTTTACTAGAGGAAATATCAGCCTGGACGCAGACTACTTTTGCCTGAGGAAAAGCCTTTACCATTACTGAGGAAAAGCCTTTGAAAGCATCAACACCCAAGAACTGACAACTATGTTCATGTTTACCTGGTCTTGTTATGTGCCTGAATCTCCTAGGATGGGCCGGGTTCCTGGGAGGAGTTCTTTACCTCAGGTGGCTTCTCATATACATACATCAGTGAACATGCAGACGAAGGCTACAGACATCTGTGGATCCCTGGCTCACCCCTCAAGGATGCTTTCTTTTACTTTGCCCTGCATTCTCATCGCCCCGATGGCCCTAAATTCACAAAGATGCCTTCCCTAAGGAGACCTTGGGTCCCTGGTGAGCCCCGTCTCCATTCAGCGGCCTCTGTCAAGCAGGGGCCTGGGAGAGACATCAGGCACAGCTCAGCCAAAGGCCTCCTTTCCGGGATCCCTGCCCTACGCTGTTTGTTTCTGGCCAGTTCTGCCAACAGTCATCTCATTGATTTTTCTTCAGTGTTTAAGGTGCAAAGGTAAAGCTATTGCTTGTTCTATATCTTGGCCTTCTCCATCTTTCATATCCATTCAAAAATCAACTCATATTGGCAGGTTCAATGAGAACCTGATTGTGTTAAAGGAAGATGAAAGGATATTTGATAGAATTTAATGTCTAAGATATTTAAAGTTAATAAAACTCTTGGCAAACCTTGAAAGTTTTCTTTATTAGAAACTTCCTTATCTAATAAAAGATATCCAAAAAAATTATACCGAATTCAAGAACAAAGCAACGGCTCCCATAGGGCAACGGCTCCCATAAGCACTGATCCTGTGCAGCACGGAAGGCCCCACAGGAAGTAAGGAAAGACAAGGGTGGTAAAGATGAAGTCATTAAAAGGGAGAAACAAAACTGGCTCTGTTTGTTGTTGATATAGCAAATCTAAAAGAACCCATAGGCTACACAATTAATAAGAACTTAATTAGGATGCTGATTCAGCATCAACACATACACACATACAAAGTCAATTACATGTCTGTTTCCTTAGTCAGTTAGAGAATGAAATTTTAAGAGCTATATTGATAATAGCATTAAAAGTGAGATAACCAGCAGTGCGTTCAGTAACAGGCAAATATTATAGAGAAAACCATAAAACTCCATTGAGAGAAATTGAAGACATCAGTAAGTGAAGAGATACATCACATTGATATCCCAGAAGGGTCAATACTATAGAAATGCCATTTCTCCTCAAATTGATCTATAAGTACAAGACAACCTTATGAAACTTTTATGAGGAACCTAGTAAACACTCTAAAATATTTACAGAAATCATGGAGCTGAAGAGATGGCTCAGGAGATAAGAGTGCTTAGCAGCTGCTCTTCCAGAGGGGCTGAGTTCAGTTCCCAGCACCCACACTGGGTGGCTCAACCACCTGCACAGCTCTGGGGGAAAAGATGGGCGGCACTCGAATAAACTGGCCCGAACAACTGGCTACTGAAATGAGTAAATAAAATTGGAGCCCTGTCTTCATCAGTCACCTCCACAATGCATCAGTCACCTCCACAATGCATCAGTCACCTCCACAATGCATCAGTCACCTCCACAATGCATCAGTTACCTCCACAATGCATCAGTCACCTCCACAATGCATCAGTCACCTCCACAATGCATCAGTCACCTCCACAATGCATCAGTCACCTCCACAATGCATCAGTCACCTCCACAATGCATCAGTTACCTCCACAATGCATCAGTCACCTCCACAATGCATCAGTTACCTCCACAATGCATCAGTCACCTCCACAATGCATCAGTCACCTCCACAAAGCTCACTTTCATGTGGCAGCTTTTCTCTTTTGAATAAAAATGAAACCAACCATCTCATGAAAATCATTTTAAGTTGATTTTCACTCAGCCATATATGGTTAGCATTTTGCCACATTAGTAAATACAAAGATCACATATTACTTTAAATAAAAGCATAATATTCATTTAATCAACCTATTGAATGTGTTGCTGTTAAAGAATAAACATGCTTTATTAAGAGACATTAAATTTCTGACATTCTACACTCCTAAAGCTGTTTTCATACTTGGAGATAATATTTTAATGATAAACACTTCAAGCTATTACATCAGCTACAGTATCTGAATATCTACCTTATTTGCTTTGCAAAGCGGTGGGGAAAAAAGAAAAGAAGAATGTGCTCCACTAGCGACAGCCCAGTGTCGCAGACCTTTGTAATGAGCACAAGGAGAAGAGCAGTCAGCGTCCTGGCTGTGGCTCACCTAGAGCTGCAATCACAGCTCAGTTCAGTGCATCACAGAGATTCACTCATCAGAGAACAACGGCAAAGGAGGACAAGCAATAAATATCCTGGGAATACACTGTCACCAAAGACTAAGAATAAAGAAAATGTGTAATAGAGATTTTATCTTCTTTTCAAAAATCCCCTGAACAAAGGACTTTTCAACCTCTTGGTTCACGGTAGTTTCAGAATTCTGTCTAAGTACACTAAGAATTTAACTGTTCACGCCCACAGCTAAACAACTATACTTGCCAGGACAAGGGGCATGCATGGGTTCTAGACTCTGTATAGACACTGCCAAAAATAGTGTCACAACTTAGTTTACTGAAGGCTAGGAGAGAGGTCTGTGCCCATGCACATCACCCTGAGTGCTACTGTGCTGTGTAACACATGGAGATTTCAGGTGCTGTTTCTTTGGAACTGAACACTTTTTTAAAACCTTATTATAAAATGTGGTTAAATGTTCTCACATAGCCACATGTGATATAGTCTGAGGGTAGCATAAATCATTTATGTAAGATTCTTCGGGAAATGACTCAAATTGTGGTCTACATGAAAGATGAACACAATATATAGTTCATCGATTGAGTGATTTTCCTGTTTGCTTTATCAGTAATATGAAATAGTCGAGACTTTTTTCTATGCCCCCGATTCTCTCATTGGTAATCAAACCTAGGACGTTATACATGCTAGACAAGAACTCTGCCACTGTACTATGCTACAACCTCAGACCTTATTACTTTTTAATATATTCTCTATAGAGCACAGCCCAGCAGAACTTTGTGATGAGGGAAATGTTCTACATCAGTCCAGTATAGCAAGTACTACAGTAGTACACTTATTTAACCAACACAGTTTCAAATCTGGTGATATGTATGTGTGTGTGTGTGTATTCCCATATAATTAATATAATTAATTTATTGGTAATCCACTACAAATCTTCAGGCCATTCCCAGATACTAATATAGATATACATATTAATGATCCAGACATTCGGGTCACTTTGTTCAAGGCTTGTCTGGCAAGGATGTGTGAATGAGTAGCAAAGGCAAGTATCCAAGACAAATAAATATGGTTTTTTTTTTCATGAACAGAATGAGCATGGATAGATAGATGGATGGATGGATGGATGGATGGACGGACGGATGGACAGATGGACAGGCAGGCAGACAGACATGAGGGGTGCTTGTCTATCAAAACGAGAATGTTTTCTGCATATATGTAATTCAAATGCCCCCATGTTAGCGTTGGAACATGTGATATGGTTCTGTATCAAGGAATTAATATCTCAAATACACGCATCACAAAGAAACATTGCATTAACTAACATAGGTCAGGTTCTAAATTGTAAATGGCTTTTACCTGTAGAGTGCTGAAAAAGTGGGCTGCTTTGATCTTCAGTGGACCGAGATACCAGTACCTTAGGAGACCACGATGAAAATGAGAAGAGTTAGCAGTGTGTTAGAAATCATCGAGGACAATCAATGCAGCAGGACTGTACCTCTGCTGTGACTGGCTGCTCTTGAGGATTGGCTTGAGGACTGTAGCATAATACAGCCATAATTTAATATAAATTTTAATAGCATACTTAATAATATGCAATTAGATGGTAGAAAGATTCTTGTAGTTAATAAGAGATGTACAGCCTAAATTTACAAGTCATTATAATATAGACTTTTACCCATAGAATAGATTGAGTATACAGTCAAAAGATCAACA
Source organism: Microtus oregoni (assembly GCF_018167655.1). Taxonomy (NCBI): domain Eukaryota; kingdom Metazoa; phylum Chordata; class Mammalia; order Rodentia; family Cricetidae; genus Microtus; species Microtus oregoni. The sequence goes on along the minus strand of NW_024543085.1, from coordinate 35,777,773 downwards.
AGAAGAGAACAATAAAGCCACATAGAGATAGTGTATTATAGATGCTGTGTGACCCAATGTGTTAAAGATAGAGGACTGGGTCGTATTACTCACATTATACAGCTTTAATATGCCAAGTATAAAGCCGCAGCGTAAAAATTCATTACATACTGTTAAGTGTGTAAAAGCTACTAGAGAGAGGAAGATGCCAGGCTGCAATCAGTAAGTGATATAAATGCTACTCTTTAGATGTAGCTGTACCTATTTGACTGCTCCTGACTGATTCCTGTCTGAAGGCTTTTATTTAGCTCCTATTACATATATGGAGAAAAATTCAGAAGAACACTGTAAAATTCCTACCTTTGCACCCATGATTTGAGAAGCTAATAGCTCCCAAATAATACTAATAAGTGACTACATATGTTGTAGTATAAACTGATCACTATTTACTGGTAAGAAAGGTAAGGAAGAAAGAAAACAGGGTGGTCACGCTGTGAAATAAAAGACACAGGATAAAGCACAGGTATGGAGCAGACAGTGACTGGAAGCGACCCGAATCTAGACGATGAAAGAGGGAGGAAAAAACTTCAGGTCGGAAGAGGGATCACAGCCAGAGAAAGGGCAAGGCTTAAAAATAAAACAGAAAATTGGCCATTAGGGAAGATGGCACCGTAAATTGGGCCCAAATCCCAGAACAAGGAAGTCAGATAACGCCAAACTGGAGCCATTCTAAATTTTCATTCAGATTAATACTGTGAGGGTATCAATGAGGGCCGTAGATATTTGGTATTTTATGGTATTTTTGAAGTCCTCTCTCTATACTCCCTTTTCCCAAGTAGAAAGACGCCCTGATTCAGGCTGTCCATTTCTAAAGTTATCAGCAGTCCCTTGCACCTTTTCCAGTAGTGAACTTGACTGTAGTTGTAGTCTTCCAGTGGCCAGCAAGGGAATGGTTCTTATTTTACACCAGAAGTGACTCAGTAGTCAGTCCTAGCCAAGGTGTTATGTGACCACCTGCAGATCTTAAAACTCATGGTTCAGAAGGCAGCCCAAATATGAGAAGGGAGATGAGCTGTTCCTAAGACAGGTGACCTGCACTGGTGCTGAACTGCGGACCAGGATACCGGGAAGTGGTTTGTTCTGAGCAGACTTTCTCAGAGAAAGCTAAGCAATTCTCCCAGCGAGCTGTGGGAATCCGAGATGACAGATCAAACCCAAGGTAACCTGTGGCATCAGCATAACCATGGCACACTCGCAAACAGAAGGACGCAAAGCATTTACGACTGTGGTGCAATGAGACACAGCAGGACTCTCCTGACACTCCGCTCTCAGGAATCCATCACCAGGGACAACAGAGTGAAGCGTGTGAGCAATCTCTGTGAAGAATGTTTAGCAGTCTGTCCATAACTGCGAGAGAGGGTCTTGATGAGAGAGCTGTACACTAACTCAATCTTACCTCAGTGCCTCTCCTACAACCATAAGCCCTGGGCTCTAGGCTAAGGAAGGACGGCACCTCCACTAGAAATGAAATGAATCTTGGATGTTGTCTCCTTCAGTCCTGCCTCAGGCAGCTGGCCCACACTTCTTTCCTAGGCGGAAGCTTCATTCCACATGAGTCTCCAAAAGTAATTCTATCCCCATGAGAGCCAGCAGCGGCCTGCCAGTCACTCCTCCTGAGCCTGTTCTTGCAGTCAGCAAAGCCTTGACCCTAAGATACATGTGTGCAATCAGACGTGCCCTTCTCTTTATGGCTATTTCTTCTCCATTCAGCCTATAGGCTCCAAACTCTTACCTGGGTGCTCGCTCCTATTTCATTACCAAAACCCAATTCTGGTATCTGACCCAAAGGATTTACTTGCAGACTGTTGTTTTACAAGCTCAAAAAAAAAAAAAAGGATAAAACTTTTAAAGAACCATCATGTATGAACACAACAATCCTTTCCTTACTAACTCTGACGCCAGCATCTCTGAAGGATCCCCATCGGAGACCAGTCATTGCAAACACAGGTTTCTCCTTTTCACCCTGGAAGTTAAATATAATTGATTTAGCTTCATGAATATAGCAAATTCATAGTATCCAGAAAATGTTCTAGGTCCACTTCACACCAAGCCAAACATTTTATATGTAAGTTCAAATATTAAGGCAATTAACCCTATGCCATGGTAAGAGTGTTTGAATGATCCACACTTGCATTAGTTCTCATGAACCTACTGGCAAGGGAACGTATTAGCTGTAATTCTGAGTAGTTAAATTCCAATGGCTGAAGACTGATAGATACCAGGCCCCACATTCCAAGAGAAGTACAACACTACACACAACTCCAGAGTTTGCTAGAAGACAGAAGGACCAACTTAGATTCTCTCATACCATCAATTCTCTGCCATGGCCAACATAAGCTAGGATCAAGACCTGGGCAGGGGGGATGGAGGGAGGATCTTTGGCATGAGAAGTTGCTGTCCTGGAGAAAGTACGTTGCATCTTGTGTTCATGGGATCAAGGGCTCCTTCAATCCCAGCACCAGCATCATTTCACTGTGTCCAAGCCAAGCAAGGGAATTTGTTAGAGAAACACACAGTAGGAGAACCGTCCAAGGAGACACTGACCGCTCACCCATCTGCTGTGCACCTGTCATGCAGTAGAATGGCGTTGCTACTCTCTGTACTAAGACAAGCATGGGAAGAATAGCGTAGAGAGAGAGAGAGAGAGAGAGCAGAGCAAGCAGAGAGGGGCTGCTGAGGCACCAGCAGACTGGCACAGAGAGACAATTAATTAATTGTGCTGAGTAGAGAGAACTTCCTCTGAGAGCAGTGGGCCAGGGGCTAAGGCACTCGGGCATGAAGAGGCTATGAAGAACACTCAACCTGAGAATTAGAGTTCAAATAAATGAGGCTAAAATATATTTCCAAACTCAAAATGCAATGTCATGAGGAGCTATAAAAAATTCACATACGAGCCCATTAGAGACCCAGCAGTGAGGCACCTGCAGGTAAAAGGGAGATAACACTACCAGGTAAGCAAGAGTTTCTGCTAATCCTGCTCCTAGGTTCCCACAAGAGAGAAACTAGAAACAATGTGGTGAGAGGACAGTGGAGCCAAAATAAGTATTTCAGAGATACCGCTAGGAGGATAAATGACTAGTTAATATGGGGATGAGAGAAGATGCAGTTGATAAGTATCATTTGAACAGAGACCCGAATCAGTACCATCCAGATGAGGTCAAGGGGAACCAGATCAAAGACATTAAAGGCTGTTATTCAGGGAGGAGATACTACCGAAGCCTTAGAGAAGAGAAGTGATGTGCCCTAACTTGTGACCACACACTGGTTGTTACAAAGCAGAGGCAAGGTCATAGTCAGAGAGCTCTGAGAAAAGATAAAGGCCACCAGAAAGGGACAAGAGACTGAAGAAGAGATGCTGGCCTCTAGATAGGTTTTGAAGAAGGAGACCACATGGTTTCTTGCCCCTCTCCTACCTGTGGTCTTATATAATACATCACAGGAGGAAACACATCTTGACTTCCTTACCAAATTGAAATGTTCAATGAGATGTGAGCACACAGTGAACAGTGAACCAGCCAAATATGATACCATTATAGTTGGTGATTTCTTGAAATTTGGAGAATCTTTAGTTCATATTAGCAGGTTATGGTGCTTGTGGAAGGAAGGACTGGCATCTAGCATTGCCTAGAATGCTTATGGCATTAAGCTTTGTCTACAGAGCTTTTTCTTCAAATTCTGAATGCAATTTTCAGAAAGAAGAATAGGGAAAAATATCAATTAAACTAAATTGGTTCCTCAGAAACTAGGGTAGAAGCCACTGTTCCACATTTTCTAAGAATTTATTAAAATTTTTCTATTTCCTGAGCTGTGTCATTAATATACACAGAATATGAAAAATCTGACATCAATTTACAAAATCAGTATATATAAAAAGGGGGATTGAGATGAGACATTTAAGTACAAACACAGCAAGAATTTCCATTTAAATTCAATTTACTTTGTAATATATCACTTCTAATACATAAAAAACAAATACTAAATCACTGAGTTATTAAAATAAAATCTATTGATTCACCTTGTTTGGTAATGATCATATTTTACAACAATGTCTTTATAGCCAGCAGTCTCTCCTAGTTATTGTTTAATCACAGTCCTTTTGCTTTTTGAAAACAATTTAGCTGTATTATACACTAAAGATCAATTGCAATTTAGAGTATGATTAATGAGATCATGAAGGGAAGTCTAGACATGGCTGCATGTAGAAAAATTAAAGTAGATTTGCCTGTATACTTACAAATTTACTGTTGTTGAGTTGTTTTGTTTTTGTTTTTTTTTTGTTTTGTTTTTTTTTACTTTTTGGGGCCATTCACCCAGCTCCCAAAAATACATGGATATTTATTTATATGAATACTAACCTTATCTTGGTTTATTTCTAGCCAGCTTTTTAAACTTAAATTATCCCATTTCCCTTTAACTATGTTTGCCTCTGGGCTTTTTAGCTTTCTTTATTCTATATATCTTTCGTTCCTTCTTCCTCCGTGGCTGGCTGTGTGGCTGGGTGGCTGTCTCCTGGCATCCTTGTCTTCTCTCAAGCTTAGTCTGTCACGGCCACCCTCGACCCGCAAGGATGACGCGACCACCGGAGCTCTTCTCACTGCAGTTTATTCCAGGACTTTATTCACAGCAATCTATCTCCTTCTCCTTCTCTTTCTCTCTCTTTTTCCTCTCTCCTTCCTTCTTTTTCCCCTCTCTCTCCTCTCTCTCTTTTCTCAGGCAAACCTCTCTCTCCCTCTCTCTTTGACCTCTCTCCTCGGGCAAACCTCTCTCAGCCCTTATGTAGGCATGGGCTGCCAACCCCAAATTGCCAGGTGGGCACTACCCATAGGTTCACGCATGTGCAGGCAGCTGATGATCATCGCGTGATCATAGCATAGGTCAGGCCTTAGCCATCTCAGGAGTTGATTATACATCTCCATCAGGTGTGACACCACGCAGCTTGCTACACTAGTCTTCTCCTATTTATTCTCTCTGACTGCCAGCCCTGCCTATCCCAATCCTACCTTGCTGTCATCTCTTTGTTAGACCAATCAGTTGGTTTAAGGAGGCAAAGTAACAGATTTACAACAGTCAAACAAATAAAACATAAAAAATGTAACACATCTCTGCATCATTAAACAAATATTCCACAGCATAAATGAATGTAACACATCTTAAACTAATATTTCACCATAGTTCACCAATTATAAAGATGTACTTGGAAGCTTCATATGGGTTAGGTATCCCTAGCCTAAAAGCATAATGCTAGAAATGTTCCCCATTTTGGAATTTCTCAAATTTTGAATATTTGTAAAAAACTATTGATTGAGAATTCCTAATGCCAAATAAAAAATGTGGTTTTCTAATTTTGGACCATTTGGCATTTTGATTGTCAGATTAGGGATGTTCAAGCAGTATAACATCAACTTTCAGGGTGAAAGTTGGGATCATGGCACAGTATATAGATACTTAAAAGTTCTTATAAAATCACAAAATGAGTGGATTTTAAACGCTCATCCAGAATGGAGCTGGCACATCTTAAGGTCAGTTGTACACAAACACAAGGTTCACAGTTGCAGGATGACTTAACTCTGCAGCTCTGACTTCTGAGCCATTTTTGTTCTGTTTTGCTTGTTCTTTTTGCTTGTTTATTTGGTTTTCTGAGACAGAGTTTCTCTGTAGCTTTGGAGCCTGTCCTGGAACTAGCTCTGTAGACCAGGGTGGCCACAAACTGACAGAGATCTGCCTGCCTCTGCCTTCTGAGTGCTAGGATTAAAAGCAGGCACCACCACCGCCTGGCTTTGCTTGTATTGTTTTTAAGTGGGATGAAGAAAGAATACTTGTTTAACTCCTACCCCAATATGCATATTTTTCTAGGACTTTTAAAAGCTACTGACTAAAAACTGAAATTACTAATGAACTATTTCTTTCTCACCCCCATTTTTTTTATTTTGGAAAACAATGTAATGGCAAAACTGTAAGCAGTACAATGAACACCATCTATACCTCTCACCCAGAGTCACCATTGCCAAAGTCTTCTCTTTATACGTAGCTGTTTTCATTTTATTTATGTGTATATTTGCCTGTTTGTCTTGCACACCACATACCCTCAGTGCCCACACTGGCCAGAAGAGAGCATCATGTAGTTTGTTGTGAGCTGCCCCACGTGGGTGTGGAGAATCAAATCTGGATCCTCTAAAAGGACAGCTAGTACTCTTTCTCCTGCCCCTGTGTATGTTGTGTATTGTTGCTAGGTTTGCACTTCTAGATATTACCCCAGAATCAGCAATTACTTACCTGAAATATGGGCTTACCTAGGTGGAAACGCAATACCTAAATCACTCTTGAAGAATCTAAGGTTGAAATACAGTCCATGTACAAGTATCTTTACTTATTCTAACAAAGTCCATGATTACAACTGGTTTTCATTCTTCAAAGCCAGGATTCTTTACTAGATTCGTAGGTTTTCCTCTGGAATAGACCACTGACTTTCTTCTGAATTTTCTGACAATGCCGTTCTTGAGAAGGACAGTCTAAATTGCCCACAGTTTGGATTTTTCTCATTACTTTCTCTTGGTTAGGTTTAGATTTACTGACATTTGGGACAGAAAACTATACAGTGACATCATTTCCAGAAGGCAGACAGGGTCAGTTTTCCTCATGATCAGACAAAGGAGCATATGCTACATTTCTCTATTTCAAATACACATCTGCCCCTTTAACAACTAAGTAACGAACTTTGGGAATGCTTGCAGATTTGTTTCCTCAACAGATTTCTACCCATTGCATTCAGTTTCTACAGATGATCTTGACCTAAAACCAATCATCAAAACGATGACTGAAAAATAACAAGGTTAATATACTACCGTTCCTTCTATACTTACAACATGGCAATTCCTCAGTACTATCACCTGGACCTCAGGAACTGTTCATTTTTATGTAGGACATTATAATCCATAATGATTAATAGCTTTTATAGCCACACACCAATAGGTTGACCTTTAACATCTGTGATATGTCCCCATCATTTTTTTTTTGAGTGATTTTTTACCTGAGATTTACCTACCCTTTGGTAATCATCCTTTCACTGAGTCCTGGTAGAGTTTCGTTTTTGTTGGTGGTGGTGGTTTTGTTCTTAAGATAGCAGTAATTAAAGGCCAGAGTTTGAGTGCCCAGCAATGTGCCAGGCTTCTATGACCTTTAATTGGCACAGTCAGCAAATATATTTCTAAATCAAATTATTCTTTGGATATATACCCAAAAGTGGTATTGCTGGGCTTTAAGTAGATTGTTTCCTAATTTTCTGAAAAATCACCATAATGATTTCCAAAGCAGCTGTACAAGCTTGCACTCACCAGCACTGGAAGAGTGTACCTCTTACCCCACATCCTCTCCAGCATAAGTGTTTTTTGATCTTGTCCATTCTGGCAGGTGTAAAACAGAATCTCAGAATTGTTTTGATTTGCATTTCTCTGATGGCTAAGGGTATTGAGCATTTCCTTAAGTGTCTCTCCGCCATTTGAGATTTGTTAGTGGAGAGTTCTCTGTTCAGGTCTATACCCATTTTTTTTTGTTGGATTGCTTGTTCTTTTGATGTCAAGTTTCTTGAGTTCTTTGTATATTTTGGAGATCAATCCTCTGTCCAATGTGGGATTGGTAAAGATATTTCACCATTCTGTTGGCTGCTGTTTTGTCTTGTTGTGTGTCCTTTGCTTTACAAACACTTCTTGGTTTTAGGAGGTCTCATTTGTTGCTCTCACAGTGTCTGTGCTACTCGGTTTCTATTTAGGAAGTGATCTCTTGTGCCAATGCCTTGAAGTGTACTTTCCACTTTCTCTTCTATGAGGTTCAGTGTGGTTAGTTTTATATTGAGGTCTTTGATCCATTTGGACTTGAGTTTTGTGCATGGCGATAGATATGGATCTATGTGTATTCTCCTACATGTTGATATCTAGTTATGGCAGCACCATTTGTTGAATATGCTTTCTTTCTTCCATTTTATATTTTTAGCTTGTCAAAATCAGGTGTTAATAGGTGTGTATTAATATTTGGGTCTTCGGTTTGATTCTATTGGTCCTCCTATCTGTTTTTATGCCAATACCAGGTTGTTTTCAGTAATGTAGCTCTATAGTAGAGTTTGAAGTCAGGGATTGTGATGCCTCCAGAAGTTCCTTTGTTGTACAGGACTGTTTGGCTATCCTGGTTTTTTTTTCCATATAAAATTGATTAATGTTCTTTTGAGGTGTGTGAAGAATTTGGCTGGAATTTTGGTGGGCACTGCATTGAATATCTAGATTGTTTTTAGTAAAATTTCCATTTTTACTATGTTTACTTAATCAAGAGCAAGGGAGATCTTTCTGTTTTCTGGTGTCTTCAAGTTCTTTCTTCAAAGTTTTAAAGTTCTTGTCATACAGGTCTTTCACTCGTTTGGTTAGAGTTGCCCCAAATTATTTTATGTTATTTGTGGCTACTATGAAGGATGATGTTCCTCTGATTTTTTTTTTGAAACTGTTTATCATCTGTAAAAAGGAGGGCTCCTAATTTTTTTTGGTAGTTAATCTTGTATCCTGCTACATTACTGAAGGTGCTTATGAGATGTAGGAGTTCCCTGGTACAATATTTGGGGTCACATATGTATACTATCATATCATCAGTAAATAGTGAGAGTATGACTTCTTTTCCACTTTGTATCTCCCTTGATCTCCTTTCCTTCTCTTAATGTTCTAGCTAGAACTCCAAGTACTATATTGAATACATATGGAGAGTGGACAACCTTGGCTTATTCCTGATTTCAGTGGAATCACTTTGTTTCTCTCCATTTAATTTGATGTTGGCTGTTGGCTTCCTGTATATTATTGCCTTTATTATCTTTAGTTATGTTCTTTGTAACCCTGCTCTCTCCAAGACTTTTATCATGAAGGAGTTTTGAACTTTGTTGAAGGCTTTTTTAGCATGTAATGAAATGATCATGTGGTTTTCTTTATTTGTTTATGTGGTGGATTACATTGATAGATTTTTGTATGCTGAACCATCCCTTCATCTCTGGGATGAAGTCTACTTGGTCACTGTGTTTATTTTTCTGATGTGTTCTTGGATCATTTGCCAGTACTTTATTGAATATTTTTGCATGATGTGTTTGTTGTAATAAGGAGCGGCGGGACTGTGTCCCCGGCACCCGGCCAGCTTTACCCGAAATAATTACACTGAAACTGTATTCTTTTAAACACTGACTGGCCCATTACTTTTACAGTTTCTTATTAGCTAGCTCTTACATATTGACCTAACCCATTTCTAATAATCTGTGTAGCCCACGAGCTGGCTTACCAGGAATGATCTTAACCTGCGTCTGTCTGGAGTGGGAGAATCATGGCGACTCCCTGACTCAGCTTCTTTCTCCCAGCATTCTGTTCTGTTTACTCTACCCACCTAAGGGTTGGCCTAACAAATGGGTCTAGGCAGTTTCTTTATTAATAAGAAATCACTCCCACATCATTTCCCCTTTTTCTGTTTAAACAAAAAAGAAAGGCTTTAACTTTAACATAGTAAATTACATATAACAAAACAGTTATCAAGTAAGAATTACAGTTACAATATTAATATCTACTTTATCTTTTATCATAACTAAGGAAAACTATAACTATCTATATATTCTTTAACTCCATCAAAGACTCCAGAAGGATATAATATTACCTAAGCAAATAAGAAATAAACGACAGAGACATCTCGCTGCCTGGACAGTCACCCAAAGTTCCTCTGTACCGTTGGGGCATTCATCTTCGGCCTACAGGCCCATAGTATCCAGCAGACATTTCCATGATGCAGGAAATTCCAAACACAGTTCAGTCACTTTCTGCTGTGTCCTGCAGAATGTCTCGCAGACTCTCATGAATCAGGAACCCCGAAAGACCATCTCACCTTTAGGCAAGTTTAGCAGTCCTCTCTCTGCAGGTTCTCTGTGTCCAGTTTATGCAACAGTCCAGGCAAGAACAGTTTCTTGCCCAAATGGCTATCAAACTCCATAAGGATCCTCTTCGGTGCCCATCTTCTTCCTGAAGTAGATTGGTGCTGCCAGGAGCAGAGTGTCTCATTGTCATGAAAAGTCCTAAGTTATTAAAATATTTTAAATGCCATATTCTGCAGCCTTTGAGAGATATGAAGAATGCCTATCTGAAATATATCTCTATATATCTAGAAAATCTAAGTAACATGACTACAAGCTTGACTATTATCGATGATTATCCATTAACAACCTATATTTCTTAATTATACAGTACATTTTTAAATGAACTACACAATCACAATACCTTAATCAAGATCAAGAAATACATATACATATAACAAAATTGACCTTAAAATCCATACCAATGCAAATTATTCATACCTATATCATTTCCCCCTTTAAATGTAAAAGAACATTTATAAACAATATTTTGGGAACATGGGCACAGTTTTTTCTCTCCAAACTGCTTCCTGCTGAATGGGGGCGCTGTTAATCAGATCATTTAGGGTGTAACCTGTGTGCCAGGTTTATCTCAGTTGGCAGTTGAGTGAAGTAATTTTTTGAGGGTGTTCACAGGAACTTTTCGGGAGGTCATGGTCTATCATACCATATCGGGATAGATGCAATCCACAGGGTCTGGTCCTCTGTGAAAACAAAAGAAGACCCTTTCAAAAGCATCATATCCTTAGAACCAAATTCTGAAGTCATACCCTCATGATATCCGTTTTGGTTCCACTTGGCAGCCCATATAATGAAATGTCTCTCTGTACTTAGCTCCTTTACAGTCAAAAATTTTAAAGAAAGCACAATAATACAAAGAATCCAGACTCTCTGTGAATTTTTCATTTTTATGTGGTTTATTTTTACTCTATCACTTTATTCTGTCTCTTTAAAGACTTTACCTTTTTTTTAAGGCATTAACTTTATTATCTATATGTATTTTTTTTCTCTCTCTCTCAGGCCTACGTACATTCATCCAACACTGTGATCCATTTAGTGGTCTGTCTGAATCTGTTTTATTGTCAATCTGTATTTTTTTTACTAATCAGGAGCATTTCTTAAAATGTTAAGCACTTCTTAAAAACTTAAGTTGCACCATGTACAAGTAATATGGTACTGCCTGTTTCCTGCCCAGTCCAAACCTTAACTGCGCTGTTATTACAGTAATTACGGTAGTTCCTGCCTGAGACCAGCACTGTTCAGCATGGCAGAGCTGAGCAGAACCACTCCTGCCTCAGAGCTATTTGGTGCCCCTGAGCCACACACAGTTCCAGGCACACAGCAGTCCACATTGCCATCAAGCAAGCCATAGAGCTTTACTCCAAATGCTCCATTTAAAAGCTCTGTCTCCCACAGGAGCCAGACAGAGATTGCGATGGCGGCACAGCCCAGAAAGCCAGCATTTTAAAACAGCCAGTTTTTTCCTGCTGCTGAGTCAGGAAAATTTCAAAATGGAGGATGTACCATTTTGTGCTAGCTCTGGGGCCGCCAAGTAGGAGCGGCACTCAGCACTTTAATTCTGAGACTGAGCATGCAGCACAGAAATTCTTTTCATCCAAGTTACAGCCAAATCTGACACACAGAGCACTGCACAGTCTGAAAACACGTCTCTGTATGGCGGCAGGAATCCGCCATGCTCTTCCACCTGCCTAAGCCTGATTCGGCCATCTGCCCAGGTGCAGGTGGGGAGCACTGAGCCATCAGCATGGTCTCAGAGCACTCTCCTCCCGATCCCAAGTGGGAACACAAACATCCAGTCCCATAAAAGCCATTGAAATGCTTTTAAGCCAGAGTTTACGCTGGCAGCACAGCCCCAAGAAGCTGCACTTTAAAATGACAAAGCGTTTTTTTCTGCTGCTGTTGCCGAATCAGGAAATCTCTCTACAGCACGCCACCAACAAACAGCAAAAATCTGTGTTAAACTCTCTCTCCCTTATTTTTAAGCCTTCTCAGGTTTTTAAGTGGATTTAGTCCATCACGTTGGGCACCATTCTGTTGTAATAAGGAGCAGTGGGACTGTGTCCCCGGCCGCCCGCATGGCTAGCTTTACCCAAAATAATTACATGGAAACTGTATTCTTTTAAACACTGCCTGGCCCATTACTTTTACAGTTTCTTATTAGCTAGCTCTTACATATTGACCTAACCCATTTCTAATAATCTGTGTAGCCTACGAGCTGGCTTACCAGGAATGATCTTAACCTGCGTCTGTCTGGAGTGGGAGAATCATGGCGACTCCCTGACGCAGCTTCTTTCTCCCAGCATTCTGTTCTGTTTACTCCACCCACCTAAGGGTTGGCCTAACAAATGGGTCTAGGCAGTTTCTTTATTAATAAGAAATCACTCCCACATCATGTGTTCATGAGTCCGATTGGTCTGTAATTCTCTTTCTTAGTAGTGTGTTTGTATGGTCTGGGTACCAAGGCACTGTAGCCTGGTAAAATGAGTTTGGAAATGTTCCTTCTGTTTCTATTGTGTGGAACAATTTGAGGAGTATTGCAATTAGCTCTTCTTTGAAAATCCTGTAGAATTCTAAGCTGAAATCATCTGGTCCTGGGCTTTTTTTTTTTTTTGGTTAGGAGACTTTTGACGACTGTTTCTATTTCCTTAACAGTTATAGGTCTATCTAATTTGCTTATCTGGTTTTGATTTAATTTTGGAAAGTGGTATTTATCCAGAAAATTGTCCATTTCCTTTATGTTTCTAATTCTGTGGAGTAAAGGCTTTTAAAGTATGACCTGATGATTCTCTGGATTTCCTCCATGTTTGTTATGTCCCTTTTTGTTTCTGATTTTGTTAATTTGGATATTCTCTGTTTGCTTTTTGGTGACTTTGGATAAAAGTTTGTCTATTTTGTTGATTTTCTTGAAGAAGCAACTCTTTGTCTCATTGATTCTTTGTATTGTTTTGTTTCTATTTTGTTGATTTCATTTCTCAATTTGATCATTTCATGTCATCTAGTCCTCCTGGGTAAGATTGCTTCTTTTTGTTCTAGAACATTCAGATGTTCTGCTAACTTGCTAGTATGGGATCTTATCAGCATCTTTCTGTAGGCTTTTAGTGCTATGAGCTTTACTCTTATGACTGCTTGCATTGTGTGTTATAGTTTGGGGATGTCATGCAGCTATTTTTGTTAAAATTTAGGAAGTCTTTAATGTCTTTATTTCTTCCTTGACCCATTCAAGGTGAGTATTGTTCACTTTCTATGTGTTTGTGAGCTTTCTGAAATTACCATTGGTATTGAATTTTAACTTTAAGACATGGTAATCCGATAAGATACATGGAGTTTTTCTAACTTTTTTGTATTTGTTGAAGTTTGCTTTGTTACTGAGGATGTGTTCGATTTTGGAGAAGGTTCCATGGGATGCTAAGAAGAAAGCATATTCTTTTATGTTTGGATGTAATGTTCTATAGATGTCTGTTAAGTCAACTTGAGTCATAACATCTGTTAGTTTCCTTATTTCTTTAAGTTTCTGTCTGATAGACCTGTCCAGTGGTGAGACTGAGGTGTTGAGGTTTTCCACTATTAGTGTGTGGGGTTTAATGTTTGTTTTAGGCTTTTTCATATGAGGGGCCTGTGTATTTGAGGCATAGATATTTAGAACTAAGATTTCTTCTTGATTGACTTTTCCTGATACAAATATATCCTTCCTTGTCTCCTTTGATTGATTTTAGTTTGAAGTTTATTTTGTTGGATATTAGAATAGCTACATCAACTTTCTTCTTAAGTACATTTGATTGGAAATTCTTTGTCCAACCCTTTACTCTGAACCAATGTCTGTCTTTGAGGTTGAGGTTTTTTTTTCTTCCCTTTTTTTGGGAGGGGGGGAATTTGAGACAGGGTTTCACTGTAGCTTTGGAGCCTGCCCTAAAACTAGCTCTTGTAGACCAGGCTGGCTTCAAATTCACCAAGTTGTGCCTGTCTCTGCCTCCCAACATGTCCTTATTACTTTGATTCCTTATTTAAAATCTGAAAGAAAGATTTCACCTTGATCTGCAAGATATCAAGTGGAACTGTCTCTCCTTTCACAATGGCAATGTGGCGTCTGTAATGTGTCTAAACAGGGAAACATGGAGAGGGTCTGGTTGTAAAAGGTAAACACCACCTGCTTGAAAGCACAGCACACACACACACGTGTGCATACACACCCACCCTCACATACTCAGAAGCCTAGGATGAATGTCAGGAAAAGTTAGACTTCTGAAATATTACTTCTTAATATTCTAAGAAAGCAGAAGGAAAGCATGTGAAAGAATTAGCAATCAGAACAGTACAAAGTTCTTAGAGATTCATAGAGAAAGATTTGGAGCTTATATAAGATACTGACCATTTCTTTATGTAACATTGACTGAATCACTCCACTGTGCCTGTTACTGGGAAATGTGGTACTTAAATACACAATGATAACACAGCACCTTTTAATCAGTGTAAGAAATTCAGTCATTTCCCCCTAAGAAAAACTTTCTTCTCAAACAGCCAGATGGTAACTAAAGGACAGGACTTAAAGTTATCTTAGCAAACTACACTCCAGGGTCCAAGATATATTTCCTTGTTTTCTAGAACTATAAAGATGTTCTGCATGTTTTTACTGTTGATTCTTTCATTCAAGATACAAGACTCTTCTTACGTACATTCTGACAATCTCTTGAAAATTACACACACACACACACACACACACTATTCATCAAAAGTAAATACTATGTATTACACATACAGGCAAACCATCTTTGAAGGAATTGGTTTGTTCCGAGGTCATCAAACTTTTGGGCCTAGAGTTACCATCCTTTCCTTCATAATCTTTTCCATGTCCATAGGCTCAGCAGTGACATCATCTCTTCCATCACTAAAATTAAGCATTTGTGTCCTTTCTAGTTTTTATTTTTCCAGGCTAGAGATTTGTTGACCTATTTATCATTTCCAAGAACCAGCTTTTCCATTGACTTCTGTTTTCAATTTATTGAATTCTTATTATTTTCACTTGTTTACTCAGGATATAATTTGTCTTTCCTTGTGTTAATTCTAGATTAACTTGCTTTTCTTTTCTTCCTGACTTCAGAGGCAATGTCTGACTTTGTAGCCAGGCTGATCGCAAACTTACACTCCTCCTGAGTCACCTTCCCACGTGAATGCCTCTACAGTGTGACATCACACTTACTCTTGCTTTGCCTCTGTTATAATGCATATACTACATGTTTTAAATTTCCTCTAACCACAACTATCACTGCCTCCCACAAGTTGTTAGAAGTTTTTTTCATTTAGTTCAAAATACTTTAAAATTCTCAAGATTTCTTCCTTGACATTTGTGTTATATAGAAGCATACTGTATAATCTACAGAGATTTGAAGACTGTCCAGTTACCATTCCATTTTAATCTTCAACTCTTTTCTACCCCAATAAGTTAGAGAAGGGCTGAAGAATAGGTTGTAGTTGGGTTATTTTCCTTCATATAGAAGCCCAGAACCAACTAGAGTCCAGAAATCCTGTTGAGTTCCAATACTATTTGAGAAGCTTGGGGTCTGAATAAATAGTTTCTCCTGATGCAGACCTTGCAAGATGACTGCTTCAGAGTATTCCAAAACCCTTCATCTCCCTACTTCTAGTACTTATTGTAGGATCTTTATCAAACTCCTGGAGTTATATCTCAAACTATTATAGGAAACTCATATGGCTGGGTGCCAAGGAGATTAGAACTTCGAGAATTGACGACTCAGAACCTCAGGTTTTGCTACATCAGTACTGGTTCCCACAGCTGCTTCCATTCATTTAAGTTATGACTCTGGGATAGCTGTTTGTCTTATGTCCTCCCCTCCTATTCAGGTCCAAGAAAGTTTGTGGTTTGTATCATATTGTTTTTGCACTGTGGTGCTGAGGATTGGGCCAAGGGTCTTGTGCATCCTGGGCAAACACTCCTATCAGTTTTCCATTTGTTTTCCTACAAAGCTCCTCAAATGCAACCCTGAAAACTGAAGGGCCAACTTCTTTTTAAAATCAGACTTACTAAATTGGAATCCACATGCAGTACAATCTGCCGTTGTAGGCATGCCTTTTCCATAGATTTTGTCAAATGTATTCATGTAACCAATACCATCACCAGAATACATATTTCTAACATCCCTCCAAGTCCTTCATCAATGTTTGTAGCCAGCCCATTCCTATTCATGTAGCATGAATAATAAAAACCCAGACACAGATGCTAGGGTTCAACCTGAAGATTAGAAAAGGAAAGCGGCCAGCTACTGGCTCCTTAACTTTACCTCAGACTGAAAGTGGGTGATCCTGCCTCCACGAATCCTCAGATCCTCCCAT
Organism: Microtus oregoni; assembly: GCF_018167655.1. Taxonomy (NCBI): domain Eukaryota; kingdom Metazoa; phylum Chordata; class Mammalia; order Rodentia; family Cricetidae; genus Microtus; species Microtus oregoni. The sequence goes on along the minus strand of NW_024543085.1, from coordinate 35,761,452 downwards.
CTTATATTCCTCTCTAGTGCTGGGATTAAAGGTGTGCACCACCACTACCCAGCCTCTATGGCTCTTGACTGTTGGGATTAAAAACATGTGCAATCACTGACTGACCTGTATGGCTGATTAGTGTAGCTGCTTTGCACCGAATAAGCTTTATTTAGTAAAACGCAAATAATATATCTCTGTATTTCCCTTTTTGTCTAAAATAGAAAGGCTATAATAAAGCAAAACTATATACAGTAAGTACAATAACTACAAACAATATATACAGGCAATAAATACATCAACAATGTCTAGTTCACTTGAATTTTACAAATTTAGGGAAAATATTCCATATCTACCCTATCTTCGTGAATCCAAAGTCTTGTACCTAATTTACTTTCTTGGATAACTTGCTTTCTGTGTCTGGTAAAATAAGGAAAACTATTATTACAGCTATCTAGTCTTCAACTCCCTCAGAGACCCAAGAAGAAAATAATATTAACTGAGTAAGCAGGAAGTGCGAGGAAGTGACTTCCAAAAAATGTCAGTAATGACAGAAACAGCTGGCTGCCTGGACAGTCACCCAAAGTTCCTCTGCAATACTGGGGTATCCATCTTCAATCTACAGGCCTAACATGTCCAACAGACTTTTCAGTGAAGCAGGATATTGTGAAGGGTTCTCCCTCCTTGTCTTGGCAATGTTTGGCAGTCACTTTCTTTTGTGTCCTACTTGTCCAATTAGGACAGCATACTGTCAGCAGTTGAGGCAAGGGCATTTTCTTGCCCAGTGGCTTACTTTTGCCAGAAAGAAAGCAAACTCCTTGTGGAGTTTCTTGATGCCCATTATCGTCTATGAAGTAGATTGGTGATGCCAGGAGTAGACATATCTCATTTTCATAAAAAAAGAGCCTATGTTATAAAAAACATCTTAAATGCCATATTCTGTAGATCTCTGAAGTGTTTGAAGATGACAGGTCTATCTAAAATATATCTTTGTTTGACCTGGAAAATATACCTAATGTTACTATGTTGTGAAAGGAGCAGCAGGCTGCATCCCACCACCTGGATAGCTTAACCCCCGAAATAACCACATGGAAATTGTATTACTTAAACACTGCCTGGCCCATTAGTTCTAGCCTCATATTGGCTACCTCTCACATCTTGATTCAACCCATTTCTAATAATCTGTATGTCACCATGAGCTCGTGGCTTACTGGGAAAGAGTCAGCATGTCTGACCTGGCAGCTTCATGGCAGGCGGCTCTCTGTCTCTGCCTCCTTTCTCCCAGCATTCTGTTCTGTCTACTCCTCCTATGCCCTATTAAGGCCTAGGCAGTTTCTTTATTTGACCAATGAAAGCAACACATAGAAAGAAGATCCTCCTACACCAATACTAAAAGTTCGATTATAATAGATGACTATTAACCTGCATTTTCTTATTATCCTAAACAGTTTGTAATCACAATTTTCGAGAATTAAAAATTTGCATTGTTAAATGAACTGTATAGATACAGTAACTTGAACAAGATTAGAAATGCATGTAAAGTATGTTCTATCAAAATTAATCTCAAAATTGTATCAATATACAAAATTTGTATACAATATGCAGAAGTTCAATCTAATGTAAAACATTTAAAATAGTTGCTTTTTAAAAGTAGATTCAATAATCTGCCTCTTTATCTTAACATATCTATATCTTCTCTTTTTTCTTTTCAGAGTAGATTCAATAATCTACCCTTTTATCCTATCTACCCTTTTTTCCTATATCCCCCTTCTTTTCAAAACAAGAACCTTGAATCTAATTTCATTTGTTGAACTTTCCTCCTGAGCATAACCAATAACAACATGTAACCAACCCCCCTAAACAATGACAATCCACAACCCATTGAACAACCAAAAACCACCCACCCTACCTCTTGGGAATGTGGGCATTGTACTCTTAAATTTACTTCCTGTTCTCTGGGGGTGATGGCATCTTTAGGGGGTCCTGAAAAGAGAAATGTGGGTTAGTTGTCAAGATCTGTGAAAGGTAGCTGTATCATTTGTTATCCAGTCTCTGCATAATGAGAAAGGGCAGGGCTGGCTAGAGTAGACTGTTAGGATTGATCATCTCAGCTATTGATCTCAGAATTGTTCTGAGCAGTTTTTAGTGAAAAACCAACCTTTAGGTGGTGCTTTTCAGCATAGTGATAGTGGAATAGTCATTATGGGGCCCCATCCTCCTTATGGAGACTTCAAAGGTCGCTGTTAGGCATGCTCATATTCACTGCAGAAAACTGATAAAGATTCAAACCCGAAATAATGTATAGGAAGATAAATGAAACCTTTTTCTAGAATTAGTTAGTACTCTATATGACCATTAATATCATGATGAAAATTTTATAATTAAGATTATATATCTTATAAATCTTATACCTTCAGCAAAGCTGTTAAAGAGTCAATATAAAACCAAATGATTATGAGATTAGTGGCAATAACATAGTCCTTAAATATTTGTTATTCCTCTTTCCTACATCAGGTGGCTCTACTGATATTAAACAGATTATGGATTTCACTTTAATAAGCAGGTTTGGGTTTAGAGCAAGAGAGAGCCACACTCCAACTCAAAAGTCAGTTTTAATCTTTAACTGGACCTGGAGTACAAACAGTTCATTTCCATTATATGTCTGCAGAGAACAGCAGAAACAAACATTTGGGAAGATTTATGAAATTTTATCCTGTTGGAAATAGAATATAACAATACACCAATTTACTCTTTTTCTTGAGACATTTTTTTTCTTGATGATTTTTCCTTTTTCTTCAGATGTCTCATTTGTCAGGTGGTGGTATAGGAGGTTCTTCTGTTTATGTGTTGCTTTCACTGGGTAATGAATAAAGAAACTGCTTTGGGCCTGATAGGGCAGAACTTAGGTAGGTGGAGAAGACAGAACTGAATGCTGGGAAGAAGGGCAGAGTGGGAGATGCCATGGATCTTCTGCCTGAGACAGATGCTGGTTAGAATCTTGCCAGTAAGCCACAGTCACATGGTGATACACAGATTAATAGAAATGGGTTAAATTAAGATGTAAGAATTAGCCAATAAGAAACTAGAGCTAATGGGCCAAGCAGTGTTTTAATGAATACAGTTTCTGTGTGGTTAATTTGGGAGGCAAAGCTAGCTGGGCAGCCAGGACAAAGGGCCCCCTCCTTATGCAACACAGTGGTCTTTGGATTCCTTAGCTGGGTACCTTTATTCTCCGGAAAAGAAAAAACAACCCTTCCCCTACCCTAATTTTGGGGAGACTGCTTTGTAGCAAGCTATATCTGAGTAAATTAGGAGCATTTGTTAGTTTTATAGGTTAGTTTAGAATATATAGCCTTAGCGATTAATGAACTATCATCTCTTTTAATTAAGAGGTGTTTCTTGTTCAAATAGAATCTTTATCAATTTTGATGGTTCCCAGCTTTTCTTCTTCTGTGGAAACAAAACCCCTTCTCCAACATAGCAGTTCTTGGTTTCCATCTGAAGTGTACATCTTTAAAGTATTTTGACTGATTTACTTCTGTAATTTTTTTTCTACTATCCAATGTCTCTCAGCAGCTGTTGCTCCTTTCTCATCAGCATTCAGAAGTTAATTAAGCATTATGCAAGCTATTTCTGGGGTCATTTATCATTCCTTTCTGTTTATTTAACATATCCTTTAGAGTTCAATTTGGTATTTCTAAAATTGCCTGTCCTGTCGGATTGTGTGGTATACCTGTAATATGTTTTATATTATAACCAAAAAAAACCCTGTTTCATTTTCTTAGAGACATATTGTGAAGCATCGTCTGTTTTTATTTGTACAGATACTCATAACAGCCATAACATCTAGCAAATGTGTGATTACTGAATCATCCTTTTCCAAACTCACAACACTTGCCTATTGAAAACCTGAATAGGTACCTATGGTGTGGTGTACATATTTTAGTTTTTTAAATTCTACAAAACGGAACACACCCATTTGCCAGATTTCATTCCTTTGAGTACCCTTTGGGTTACTTCCTGCAGATAGTCGAGTTTGGTTGTATAAAGGACAAGTAGGATGTTTTCTTATACTTTCCTTGGCTTGTTGCCACATAATGGAAAAGTCCTTTTTTTTAAAAAAAAAAAAAAAACTTTACTATTGACTTTATGGGTTTTTTTTATGAAACTCTGAGGCCTTCAGCACATTTCCAAATAATAGCTGATCAATTTCTGCATGACCTTGTGCCAGAGGACCTGGCAGACCAGTATGGGATCACATCTATATTACGTATATAGGATGACTCCTATTCTTGATTGCATCTTGTAACTGGATAAACAATAAAGTGAATTCTGTATCTTCTGGTATAGACTCGATGGTTTTAATATGTAAAACAACTCTTTCTGCATACTGCAAATCAGTAACTATGTTAAGACGTTCTTTAAAATCCCATAGAACTATGAGAATAGCATATAATTCTGACTTTTGGACAGAATTATAAGGGCTTTGATCCACTTTACTTAAATTTTCTAATTTGTAACCTGCCATTTCTGATTAGTTTTTATCAGTATAGAATGCAGGGGCTCCAGTGTCCTGTACAATGAAAGGAAGGATTAAGTTGGTTTTCTTTATAAGTTGAATTCTCTTGCTTCTGGGATAGTGGTTGTTAATCTCTCCCCCCAAATTACTACAAGCTCTTTGCCAGGATTCACTGTTTGCCCATAATTTGTCAATTTCATCATTATTAAAAGGTAGTATAATTTCTGCTGAGTCTATTCCTGCTAATTGATGAAATCTCAATTTTCCTTTTATAATTAAGTCAGAGATATTTTCCATATAAGTTATTTATTTATTTATCTGGTTTATGTGTTAAAAAGATCCATTCTAAGGTAATATTTTCCCTCTGCAATAAAATTACTGTAAGGGAGCGAGGTGGTGGTGGCACACACCTTTAATGTCAGGATGCAGAGGCAGGCAGATCTCTGCAAATTTGAGACCAGCCTGGTCTACAAGAGCTAACTCCAATACAGGCTTCAAAGCTACAGAGAAACCCTGTCTCAAAATAACAAAACAAAAACAAAAAATTCCTGTAAGGGAATAGTTTGAGGGTAATATGACCAGAATAAAGTTAAATTTCTGATCTATACAATCTACATGATGTGCCTTATGTAATTTCTCTTTTATCAAGGCCAATTCTCTTTCAGCTTCAGCTGATAATTTCCTGGGACTATTTTAGTTCATGTCACCATATAAGGTTTTGTTTAAATTAATCAGTTCATCAGGTTTTATCCCAAAAGTGGGCTGTAGATTGGAAATGTCTCCTAGAAATCTCTGAAAGTCATTAAGTGTCTGCAATTGATCTCTTCTAATTTGCACCTTTTGGGGTCTAATTTTTTTGTAAACCTAATTTATAGCCTAAATAATTAATAGAATATCCTCTTTGTACTTTTTCAGGGGCAATTTGTAATCCCCAATAAGGCAAATTTTTCTTTACTTCTTCAAGCATTCTTTCTAAAGTATCTATGTTTGAATCACCTAATATGATATCGTCCCTGTACTGGTAAAGTATAGATTGAGGAAATTGTTTATGTATCATTTCAAATGGCTGCTGTACAAAATATTGGTGCAGAGTGGAGCTATTTAACATTCCCTATGGGAGAACCTTCCGTTGATATCTCTTAGCAGGCTGAGAATTATTATAAGTAGATACTGAGAAAGGTAAATTATCTTTTTCTTATACAGGTATAATAAACCTTTCTACAACAGCATAATTTTCTTTTACAAGAATTAGATCTTTGGAGACTTCCATCCTCTAGCTTTACTCCAAGTTCAACAGTCTTAGGTTCTTCTTTGAACCAGCTACTCCATTGTAATTGTGGAACAGGAGCTAAAACAGTTTTAGTCAACTCTCTCCAATCATCATGGAGTACAAACTGACTACCAGTTTAACAACTTCAGCTTCATGCATTCAAAAGCTGAATGCATGCCATATGAGACTATTGCTTCCTTGAATCTCCTTAAACCTAACATAGGCACAGGAACCCATTCAGCTCTTATTCTATCATTGGACAAATCCTGTATGGTTGGTTACTGGATATATTAAGGATGGTTGTTTGAAAACCTTAGGCTGTTCCTCTCTATTCTTATAATGCAACATAGAAATTGGTTCTCCATTAAATTTCTCTGTCTGGATTTGAATATCTCTGTGATCTGTTTTATTAAGTTCTTCTAAGGCCTGTAACTTAGCCCTCAGATTAACCAAGTTTTTTAGTGATACAACAGAAATGATAATGCTGATAATGTTTACAATTGCATTACATAAATCCCATCTAAATTAGTTATCCCCTCATTTAGTTGTTCCATTTTCAAACTGTCCAGCATATTATCATACAGAGATACAAATCCTTCCAATATAATGGTGTTTCCTATTTTTTAATATGAGAAAAACAAATCTCCCTTTTAACTAATTCCTCCTTTAAGAATTTCCAACTGTCTCACCAAATCTGCTGATGGTGTTCATGAAGATGTGAGGCTTATTGCTGCTACATAAAACAGTAAAATCCAGCCTGAATTTTAAGGCAGCTACCTAGTTGAGCAGCAGCCCAAGAAGGGAGTTGAGGGAGAGCCCGCCAGGTGAGAAAAAAGAAAAACCTAGCCATTAGGGCTGTGACTCTGGCCGCACATAGCCTTTAGGCTATGCCCATGGATGTAAAGCTAGAGGCAAATGGCTTTTTGTGAATGTTGTGAATCCAACCCCAAATGTTGGATGCCAATATAGCATAAGTAATAAAAACTCAGAGACAGATTTTGGGGTTCAACCTGAAGATCAGAAAAGCCAAGCAGCCGGGCGGTGGTGGCGCACGCCTTTAATCCCAGCACTCGGGAGGCAGAGGCAGGCGGATCTCTGTGAGTTCGAGACCAGCCTGGTCTACAAGAGCTAGTTCCAGGACAGGCTCCAAAACCACAGAGAAACCCTGTCTCGAAAAACCAAAAAAAAAAAAAGAAAGAAAGAAAGAAAGAAAGAAAGAAAGAAAGAAAAGCCAAGCAGCCAGCCACTGGCTCTTACCTCTACCTCAGACTGAAAATGGGCGACCCTGCCTCCATGAATCCTCAGATTAAGACTAAGCATGAAAACTGTCTCCTCTCATCTTATATTCCTCTCTAGTGCTGGGATTAAAGTCATGTAACACTACCACTTGACCTCTATGTATGGTTGCTGGGAATAAAGGTGTATGTGCAACCACTGTCTGTATGGCCTGTATGGCTGACTAGTGTGACTGCTTTGTACCAATCTTCATGCAAACTTTATTTATTAAAACACAAATAATATATCACCATACAACACCATCATTGCTTCCTGGCAATGACCATGTCCAGTTTAAACTTTAGTAGGAACTGTCATAGAATAGAATGAAAAAGCTTGAGTTTGCGATTATTCATGCTACTGACTGTATCAACATGGTAGACAGTGTCTTTCCACGGTTAAGTAGCACTCTGTGTAACTGGAGGTTTCTCTCCCACCTGTCAATTCCCAAATAACCACTCTGAGGCTAAATATTAATTACAAACAGGATAGCCAATGGCACAGGCTTCTTACTGGCCAGCTCGACAAATAAATTAACGCATTTCCAATAATCTGTGTACTGCCACGTACCACACAGCTTACCAGCAATGCTCTGCATCTTATCCCTCTGGCAGTCGCTGACGTCTCTCTCCACTCTGCCTTCTTTCTCCCTGTATTCAGTTTGGCTTTGCATCTAGCTATACTCTGCCGTGCCATAGGTGTTGTGATTCAGCATGAGTTGGGACGGTGGCAGGTCCCATGTGTGTGAGGACCTCAGGCAGGAGAAAAATATGCCATAGGGACAGAGCTTGAGTGCGGAATTTGCTGAGAGAAGGGTAGAAAGGGGGGGGGGGAGAGAGAGAGAGAGAGAGAGAGAGAGAGAGAGAGAGAGAGAGAGAGAAAGGCCAGCTTGCCTCTTTAGAAGAACAGTGGGAAGAAGAGTGGGAATAGGTGCGGCTTGTTTCTTAAGGGACAGGGTACTGTCTGCCATGCAACACAGGCATAAAGCAGGACACAGAGTGTGACTCACTGAGCCAGGTTCCCAAGGGGCAGGGCTAAAGTGTACCTCAATCATAACAAAGACCAAAGCAGCTTTATTCATCAACCAATGAGAGCAACACATACTCACAGTGTACAGAAAGACCTTCCCACAGCAACTCTGTTCTATGGATGTACCACAATCTGTTCAGCTGCTGATTCAGGAATTGGCTGACACTGGCACTAGCCCTGAATTTTGGCAACTAGCAACAGATTCTACAAATGAGGTTTAGGTTGTTGTCTGGATCTGTATGTCTGCATTTCCCTTAGGTAAATGCCTAAAGAGTATGACAAATTTATGTTGAATTTGGTAAGAGACAGCCATATTAGTTCCCATCAAGGCTGCACTACTGGGCATTCCTGCCATTGATACATGAATTTCAGTTCCTGAATATACATAGCAGTGCTTGTGTCTTCTGGAAGGCCTTTTTCCTTTTATTTAATGTGAGCCATTGTGAGTTGGAGAGATGGCTCAGTGGTCAAGAGTCCTTGCTACTCTTATAAGTAACACTGCTTCAATTCCAAGCACCCACATGGGGTGTACAGCCATCAGTACCTCCAATCCCAGGGGATTTAATGCTCACTTCTGGCCTTCTTGAGCATCAGGAATTCTATATGCAGACAAAACACCCATATTTATCTATGAACCCATTATTTTCCTTTCAGTAGAGATGTTGCCTACGGAGTGGGGAGCAAACTTTTTAAAAGTGAGGTTCTACTTGAAAAAAGCAAGAAGGACACTCACAAGTCTAGCAGGTTTGTTCTGAGAGGATCTGGGTCGTGAAGGAAGCACCGCAGATGATGCGTGCATTGTACTTAATCTGAGCAGCACCTGGCACCCAAACTACTGCAATCCAAAAGGACTGTTTGCATTAAATGGCTTCCCTGAATTGTTTGGCAGAAGACAACTGAAATGCAACCTCCAATCTCTCACTCCCTGACAATAACTAAAGTCCTCAGAAAGAAGCACTGGGCCTGGCATTGAGGATGATTTACCCGCAACAGTCCACAGTCCAAGAAGAAAGACGTTTTTCTTCTTTAATAATTATGCAACAGGAAATTCTGACAGCAGGGCAGAAGGCAAAGCTTTGTTTTTTTTTAAATACCCACAGGCAGCAGCCATGTTAAAAAGTCTGCAAAATTCTGAGCCCAGGGCAGAGTTACTGATTACCTAAGAGCCCTGGGGCATGGTTATAGATTAGATTTTGCTAATCTTTAAAATATAAACAGAAGCAGCAATAACAGTAGTTGAAGAACATGGAAAAAACTTGCTCCTAGCCTAGGCAGTTTGGATGCTCACCTTACTAGACCTGGATGGAGGTGAATGGTCCTTGGACTTCCCACAGGTCAGGGAACCCCGATTGCTCTTCGAGCTGATGAGGGAGGGGGACTTGATCGGGGGAGGGGGAGGGAAATGGGAGGCGGTGGTGAGGAGGAGGCAGAAATCTTTAATAAATAAATAAATTTTAAAAAAAAACTTGCTCCTAAAAATCAGAAGGCTCTCAGATCCTGGGGGTGTCCACATGTGAGTGCAAATTGGCTTCTGGACAGGAAGGGTTTCTGCAAGGAAATCTGTCTCTGATCACTGATGTGCTACTGGAAATGTTGGCTGAAGCAGTTCAATCATCTCTACCGATACAAGGAGAGGCAAACTAGCTAAAGGAATAAGGTCTTGAACAGTACAGCATTTATATCAGACCAGCAAAAATGCTCAAGCCATTCATCTGCTGTGAGAACTCCTTCAGCCAGTAGCCTTTAAGATACCAACCCACTTAGGCGTGGCCTCTTATACTATAAATGCCGATGTAAAGGGCATGCTAATTCTTCCAGCTGCTGGGTTGGTTCCTGTTCCCGTTCCTACAGAGGACTATGATCTGTGAATCTACCACTAAATAAATAACCCTTTATTATACTCCATTCTAAAATAGTGTGGGATCTCTCTTTAGCACCCATATTCATTCATCTATTATTATCTATCACCCCTCAGGACTTCCAACCTTTGACAGATAGTATGGCCCATTAACAGGTCTCCCATGTTTGCCAGGCCTCAGGCTGGAGAATGGCTGAAGGGTCCTATAAAGGTGTGACACCTGAGAAATGGTAGAATGAGGGTACGAGAAATATCTACATGCATGTCCGGGCTTTCCTATGTGCACCCAGAATTGTATGAACTACACAGAATTGTTAGAAGATATAATTGTTGGCCCTCAAAATTACAATAGGGAAAGTCAATCTATAAGAACCAGCCTAACAAAACACTCTAAAGTAGAAAAAAATTTAATCAAAATAAACAAAAATCACTTGAGTATCATTATTATTGACTTAGAAGGTCATAAAATAAATTCTGAGAAATTTTTAACTAATTCATTCAGCAAATATTTCCTTTCTGGTGTCTTCTGTCACAAACCTTACACTGCATACGGTGTGATGATTTCTCAACACTGTCCATTTACTTATGTCTTTGGACAACAATTTACTCAAGATTATACTATTAATTACTGTGAATTCAAGATTACTACCTTTATGAAGGATTTAGGCTTTGTTCCTTAAAGCTTTTAAGAAAAAAGAACTTTTAAAACAAATAAATAGGCAGAGAGACAGATACAGTCCTTTGAGATTCTGTTCTCCTGCCTGCTCTTTGAGGAAATCATTATGCTAGGTTGGTATGACTTTCCCAACTACATTACTTTTTTCTTAATACATACTATGCCACAAATAACACACAGTGGCGGTACTGTTTCCTGCATTCTGAAACCATGTAGAAATAAAGACCAGAATCTTACTCTGTAGTTACCATTTCTAAGATCTAAAGATGTAGACACTCATACATCTAGATCATTCCTGTGCATGCATACACGATTTTCTGTGCACAGGTGTGTGGGTGGTGCTGAGGATGCACAAAGAGGCCAGAGGGCAACTTCCCAGCCTGCTCCCTGGGCACTGTCCACATTTGTCTTAGACAAGTCTCACCCATGGCTTGAAACGTGCAAAGTCGGCTCTCCTGGCCAGCCAGCACCCAGTTACCAGCAGCACCACCGACTACAACCAACTGATTTTATATGAATCCTGGGGAACAAACTCAGGTTCCCGTGCTCACCCTTAACAAAATAAGCGTAATCCATTCATTTCAGAGCTATCTAGTTCCTCTTAGATGAACACATCACTATTAATTTATGAAAGCATTCATTAAAGAAAAGTTTCTACAGAAAATTTTTCTATAGTACAGACTATTGTTAAAAGGTACTGGGTACTCTAGATTACCAACACAGCAAGTCCACCATGGGTTCATGAGAGTGACCTATGACAGAGGAGTCAGTATTGCTTCATCTGCTCAAAAATCCAATCCCGCCAGAGCCCTCCCCACTTCGGCCCCACTGCCCTCTTTTGGCACGTGGCATCGCCCAGCCCAGCCTATCTGGGCGCTGGGTCCCGAGTACTCGGGGCTCCCGGGGGGCTGCAGTTCCTTTGTTTCTGTGGCCTGCCTGCACCAAGCGGGGTAGGCGCTTTGTTTGCAAGCTGCCCAACCAGCACGGAGGCCTGATCTTTCGGCGCCAGGAGACCCAGCATTGGGGTGAGTTTCTGGCCCACGGCGCCAGCCTGGGACGGGGAGCTCGGGGGTTTCTTGGCCCCCTGTCCTTCTTGGGCTCTTTGCAGGGCCTCTACTCCCTGGGTGCTGCCTCTTTCTTCCTGGCCCACCCAGCTTCCGTCCAGAGCCCTCCCCACTTCGGCCCCACTGCCCTCTTTTGGCGCGTGACATCGCCCAGCCCAGCCTATCTGGGCGCTGGGTCCAAGTACTCGGGGCTCCCGGGCGGGCAGCAGTTCCTTTGTTTCTGTGGCCTGCCTGCACCAAGCGGGGTAGGTGCTTCGTTTGCGAGCTGCCCAACCAGCATGGAGGCCTGATCTCTCGTCGCCAGAGAGCCAACATTGGGGAGAGACAGCGTTTGGTAGGCAAGGAGACCTGATCCGGTAAAAGAAGATCCATAGGGAGCATTTGGAAGAAGAGATGGGCCGACGTCAAGGCAAGAATTCGCCCAACAAGCTGAAAAGCAACATGAAGCCACCAAAAACAAGCGACCTCACAACGGGAGGACAAGAACCCCTTAATCAAGAGGAAGGAGAAAAGATTGACTTCATGAAAGTGATTGACACCCTTAAACAGCATGTAAAAAACGCCCTTGTAGAAATGGATGAGAAATATAACAGAAAGTTTGAAGAATTGAATAAATCAGTGAATGATACCCTAGAAAACCAAGGAAAAACAATCAAACAGATAATGGAAACAGTTCAAGACCTGAAAACTGAAATGGAGGCAAAGAAGAAAACACAAACAGAGGGCCGGCTGGACATGGAAAATCTAGGTAAACGAATAGAGACTACTGAAACAAGCATAACCAGCAGAATACAAGAGATAGAAGAAAGACTCTCAGATTCTGAAGATACCATAGAGAAAATAAACACACTGATCAAAGAAAACAGCAAGTCCAACAAACTCTCATCACAAAACATTCAGGAAATATGGGACACAATAAAAAGACCAAACCTAAGAATAATAGGAGTAGAAGAAGGAGAAGAAGGGCAGCTCAATGGTCCAGAAAATATATTTAATAAAATTATAGAAGAAAACTTTCCCAACCTAAAGAAAGATATTCCTATGAAGGTGCAAGAAGCATACAGAACACCGAATAGGCTGGATCAAAAAAAAACATCCCCTCGCCATATAATTATCAAAACACAAAGCATACAGAATAAGGAAAGAATATTAAGAGCTGCAAAGGAAAAAGGCCAAATTACTTATAAAGGTAAACCTATCAGACTTACACCTGACTTCTCCATGGAAACCATGAAAGCCAGAAGGTCCTGGATAGATGTACTGCAGAAACTGAGAGACCATGGGTGCAAGCCCAGATTACTATACCCAGCCAAGCTTTCCATTCACTATAAATGGAGAAAATAAAATTTTCCAGGATAAAAACAAATTTAAACAATACGCAGCCACAAATCCAGCCTTACAGAAAGTAATTGAAGGAAAATCACTAACCAAGGAGTCCAACAATGACCACAATAACTCAGACATCTAGAGACCCTTCACCAACACAAAACAAAGAAGGAAAACACACAAACTCTACGACTAAAAAAAAATGACCGGAGTTAACAACCACTGGTCATTAATATCACTTAATGTCAATGGACTTAACTCACCTATAAAAAGGCACAAGCTAAGCGATTGGATACGAAAACAGGATCCAACATTCTGCTGTTTACAAGAAACACACCTCAACCACAAAGACAGGCACCTACTCAGAGTAAAGGGCTGGGAAAAGGCCTATCAAGCAAATGGACCTAAGAAACAGGCAGGTGTGGCCATACTAATCTCTAACAAAGTTGACTTTAAACTTAAATCAATCAGAAGAGATGGAGAGGGGCATTTTATACTCATAACAGGAACAGTTCATCAGGATGAAGTCTCAATCCTGAACATCTATGCCCCTAATATAAAAGCACCCACGTACATAAAAGAAACATTGCTAAAATTCAAGGCAGCCATCAAACCGCACACACTAATAGTAGGAGACTTCAACACTCCTCTCTCACCAATGGACAGGTCAATCAGACAGGAACCTAACAGAGAAATAAGAGAATTAGTGGAGGTAATGAATCAAATGGACTTAACAGACATCTATAGAACATTCCATCCAAATAGGAAAGAATATACCTTCTTCTCTGCAGCTCATGGAACCTTCTCGAAAATCGACCACATAGTCGGTAACAAAGCAAACATCCACAGTTACAAAAAAATATTAGTAACCACCTGTGTCTTATCAGATCACCATGGATTAAAGTTAGAATTCAACAATAATGCTACCCCCAGAAAGCATACAAAGTCATGGAAACTGAACAGTCAACTATTGAACCATACCTGGATTAAGGAAGAAATAAAGAAAGAAATTAAAGTCTTCCTGGAATTCAATGAAAATAAAGAAACAACATACTCAAACTTATGGGACACTATGAAAGCAGTCCTAAAGGAAAGTTCATAGCACTAAGTGCCCACTTAAAGAAAACAGAGAAAGCTCACATTGGAGACTTAACAGCCCACCTGAAAGCTCTGGAAAAAAAAGAAGCAGACTCACCTAGGAGGAGTAGAAGACTGGAAATAATCAAACTGAGGGCTGAAATCAACAAAATAGAAACACAGAAAACAATACAAAAAATCAATGAAACAAAAAGCTGGTTCCTGGAGAAAATCAACAAGATTGACAAACCACTATCCAAGCTAATCAAACGGCAGAGAGAGAATTTGCAAATTAATAAGATCAGAAATGAAAAGGGGGACATAACCACAGACACAGAGGAAATTCAGAGAATCATTAGATCTTACTACAAAAGCCTATATGCCACAAAATTGGAAAATGTAAAGGAAATGAATACTTTTTTAGATAAATATCATATACCAAAGTTAAATCAGGACCTAGTGAACAATCTAAATAGACCTGTTAGTCGCAAAGAATTAGAAGAGGTTATCAAAAACCTCCCTACAAAAAAAAAGCCCAGGACCAGATGGTTTCAATGCAGAATTCTACCAGATCTTCCAAGAAGATCTAATACCTATACTCCTTAATGTATTCCACAATATAGAAACAGAAGGGTCATTACCAAACTCCTTTTATGAAGCCACAATTACTCTGATACCAAAACCACTCAAAGACTCAACCAGGAAAGAGAACTCCAGGCCAATCTCACTCATGAATATTGACGCAAAAATCCTCAACAAAATACTGGCAAATCGAATCCAAGAACACATTAGAAAAATTATCCATTATGATCAAGTAGGCTTCATTCCTGAGATGCAGGGCTGATTCAACATACGAAAATCTATCAATGTAATCCAGCATATAAATAAACTGAAAGAAAAAAACCATATGATCATTTCATTAGATGCTGAAAAAGCATTTGACAAAATTCAACATCCATTTATGTTAAAAGTCTTGGAGAGATTAGGGATACAAGGGTCATACCTAAATATAATAAAAGCTATATACAGCAAGCCAACAGCTAACATCAAATTAAACGGAGAGAAACTCAAAGCCATCCCACTTAACTCAGGAACACGACAAGGCTGTCCACTCTCGCCATACCTCTTCAATATAGTGCTTGAAGTTCTAGCAATAGCAATAAGACAACATAATGGAATAGAGGGATTCGAATTGGAAAGGAAGAAGTTAAACTTTCGTTATTTGCAGATGATATGATAGTGTACATAAGCGACCCCAAAAACTCCACCAAAGAACTTTTACAGCTGATAAACAGCTTTAGTAATGTGGCAGGATACAAGATCAACTCCAAAAAATCAGTCACCCTCTTATACACAAAGGATATGGAAGCAGAGAGGGAAATCAGAGAAGCTTCACCATTCACAATAGCCAAAAACAGCATAAAATATCTTGGGGTAAATCTAACCAAGGAAGTGAAAGATCTATTTGACAAGAACTTTAAGGCATTGAAGAAAGAAATTGAAGAGGATACCAAAAAATGGATGGACCTCCCTTGCTCTTGGATTGGGAGGATCAACATAGTAAAAATGGCAATTCTACCAAAGGCTATTTATAGATTCAATGCAATCCCCATCAAGATCCCATCAAAATTCTTCACAGATCTGGAGAGGACAATAATCAACTTTATATGGAAAAACAAAAAACCCAGGATAGCCAAAACAATCCTATACAATAAAGGATCTTCTGGAGGCATTACCATCCCTGACTTCAAACTCTATTACAGAGCTACAGTAATGAAAACAGTGTGGTACTGGCATAAAAACAGAGAAGTCGACCAATGGAATCGTATAGAAGACCCGGATTTTATCCCACAAACCTATGAACACCTCATTTTTGATAAAGGAGCTAAAAGTATACAATGGAAGAAAGAAAGCATCTTCAACAAATGGTGCTGGCACAACTGGATGTCATCCTGTAGAAGAATGAAAATAGACCCTTATCTATCACCGTGCACAAAACTCAAGTCCAAATGGATTAAAGACCTCAATATCAGCCTGAACACACTGAACCTGATAGAAGAGAAAGTGGGAAGTACCCTACAGGAGATGGGCACAGGAGATTGCTTCCTATGTATAACCCCAGAAGCACAGATATTAAGGGCAACATTGAATAAATGGGACCTACTTAAACTGAGAAGCTTCTGTAAAGCAAAGGACACTGTCACTAAGACACAAAGGCAACCTACTGACTGGGAGAAGATCTTCACCAACCCCACAACAGACAAAGGTCTGATCTCCAAAATATATAGAGAACTCAAGAAACTAGACTTTAAAATGCTAATTAACCCAATTAAAAAATGGGGCACTGAACTGAACAGAGAATTCTCAGCAGAGGAAGTTCAAATGGCCAAAAGACACTTAAAGTCGTGCTCAACTTCCTTAGCAATCAGGGAAATGCAAATCAAAACAACTTTGAGATATCATCTTACACCTGTCAGAATGGCTAAAGTCAAAAACACCAAGGATAACCTTTGCTGGAGAGGCTGTGGAGGAACGGGTACCCTCATCCATTGCTGGTGGGAATGCAATCTTGTGCAACCACTGTGGAAGTCAGTGTTTCGGTTTCTCAGGAAATTCGGGATCAACTTACCCCTGGACCCAGCAATACCACTCCTGGGAATATACCCAAGAGATGCTATTTCATATGACAAAAGCATTTGTTCAACTATGTTCATAGCAGTATTATTTGTAATAGCCAGAACCTGGAAACAACCTAGATGCCCTTCAATGGAAGAATGGATGAAGAAAGTATGGAATATATACACGCTAGAGTACTACGCTGCGGTAAAAAACAATGACTTCTCGAATTTTGCATGCAAATGGATGGAAATAGAAAACATTATCCTGAGTGAGGTGTCCCAGACCCAAAAAGATGAACATGGGATGTACTCGCTCATAATTGGTTTCTAGCCATAAATAAGGGCCACGGAGTCTACAATAGGTGAACCTAAAGAAGCTAAGTAAGAAGGTGAACCCAAGGAAAAACATATAGTTATCCTCTTGGCTAAGGGAAGTAGACCAAATTGCCAGGGAGAAAATTAGGATCTTGGGGGTTGGGTGGGATGGGGGTAAGGGGAGATGGGGAGAGAAAAGGTAGAAGGGAAGGAGGGGGGACTTGGGGAATCAGGAGAATTGGGATAAAGGAAAGGTGGATAGGGGAGCACGGGACCACAATTCTTAGTTAAGGGAGCCACTTTAGGGTGGGCAAGAGATTTGACCCTAGAGGGGCTCCCAAGTGCCCAAGATGAGGTTCCCAGTTAGTTCCTTGGGCAGCTGAGGATTGGGAACCTGAAATGACCCTATCCTAGAGCAATACTGACGAATATCTTGCATATCATCATAGAACCTTCATCTGGTCATGGATAGAGATAGAGACAGAGACCCACACATGAGCACTGGACTGAACTCCCAAGGTCCCAATGAGGAGCAGAAGGAGGGAGAACATGAGCAAAGAAGTCGGGACCACGAGGCGTGCACCCACCCACTGAGACAGTGGAGCTGATTTACTGGGAGCTCACCAAGGCCAGCTGGACTGTGACCGAAAAAGCATGGGATAAAACCGGACTTTCTGAACATGGCGAACAATGAGGGCTGATGAGACGCCAAGGACAATGGCACGGGGTTTTGATCCTACTTAATGTGCTGGCTTTGTGGAAGCCTAGCCAGTTTGGATGTTCACCTTCCTAGATATGGACGGAGGGGGGAGGACCTAGGACTTACCACAGGGCAGGGAACCCGGACTGCTCTGTGGACTGGAGAGGGAGGGGGAGAGGAGTGGGGGGAGGGGGAGAAGGGTGGGAGGAGGGGGAGAAGGGTGGGAGGAGGGGGAGGGAAATGGGAGGCTGGGAGGAGGTGGAAACTTGTTTTTTGTTTATGTTTTTTTTCTTCTTTTCTTAATAAAAAAAAAGAAAAGAAAAAAAATCCAATCCCATCACAACTGCACTGGACTGAAACTATAGCACAAGAGTTGAGCATGGTGGTCTGTGCCTGGAATCCCAGAGACTCCAGAGACTGAGGGAGGAGAATCACAAGTTCAAGGCCAACCTGGGCAACTTATCAGGACCATGTTTCAAAATAAAAACTAAATGAATAAAGGGCTGAAGGTGTAGCTCAGTGGTCCAATGCTTACCCAGCATGCCCAAAGCCCTGGGTTCAATCTGCAATACAGCCTATATTTGTATGTGTATGCTGATATATACATATATACATTCATATAAATACATATATTATGTAAGTATAATGTGTAAATATGTATTCATGAATCATGAGGAACAAAATACAAAAGCACAACAGCAAGTAAAAACATAAATTTATTGTTACAAGCTCATCTCATCTGTCCTTTGTAGGACTCCAGTAGCAACCTATGAATGTGAAAAAATTATCATAAACAACATGCATTTCCTTTATCATAACAAAATTAGATTTAAACTTCATGGACCACAAACTTTCCTGTTTTCTTCCAGGAACAATGTTAAATGATGTCCTAGATTTTAAAAACACATCATTTTCTCAAATAAGATCAAGGTTAAATTTGATTTCATTCTTAACCTAGAAGTAATAATAAAAACTAAAATAAATTATAAAGATTCCATATTACATTAGGAAAACTATATTTTAAGGTCTACAAAACATAGCTTTACTAATGTTTATATGTTGTAGGTTCAATAGAAATCTGAGCTCTTTTCAATTATACAGAAAAGTTTATGTTACCCCCTTGAGATACATAGACAAAACGATGCCTTATTATATTCAGAAATCTATACTCGAGTGTTTCTTCCTAAGGGCTATGAAGACAAGGGGCTAAACAAGTAGTGTTAATCACTTCTTTATTTTATCTTATCCATTTTTGAGGCAGGGTCTCATTAGGCAGCCTAGACTCACAGCATTCCTCCGGCCTCAGCCTCCTTGTTCTGGGAAGCAGGCATGAGCAAGTGTGAGCAGTATCCTTACCCAATTCTTTCTCTTGTTCTCAATTCCTGCCCTCCTCCTGTCCCACCTTTCACCTACTCCTCAGAAAAGGTAAGGCTTCCCATGGGGAGTCAACAAAGTCTAACACATACCTTAGAGGCAGGACCAAGGCTCTTCCCCCTATATCTAGACTGACCAGGTATCCCTCCAAAGATAATATGCTCCAAGATGCCAGATGCCAGTTCAATCCTGGTCCCACTGTCAGTGGCCCCACAAGCTGCTCGAGCCTCACAACTGTCGCTCACATTCAGTGTCCCTAGGTTGGTCCTATGCAGGTTCCCCTGCTATCAGTTCAGAGCCCGTGAGTTCTCACTAGCTCTGGGTCAGCTGTTTCTGTGGGTATCACCTTCATGGTCTTGACCCTTTTGCTCATATTATTGTTCCTGCCTCTCTTGGACTGATCTCTGGAAGTTCGGTGCTGTGGATCTCTGTATCTACTTCCATCAGTTGCTGGATTAAGGTTCTATGATGACAATTTAGGTAGTCATCAATTTGATTACAGGGGAAGGCCAGTTCAGGCATCCTCTAGAGTGTTCCTTAGAGTCTTAGCTTGGGTCATTCTTGTGGATTCCTGGTAATTTCCCTAGTTTCTCGCTAGCACCTTAATGGCCTCCTCTATCAAGTTATAGCTTTCCTTTCTCTACGTCTCTGTCATTCCTCCTTCTTGAGCATCCCATTCCCTTATGTTCTCTTCCTAGCTCTCCCTGTCCCCTACTCCCCTTCTTCTGTCTCTTCTCCCCACCCCTCATACACACTCCCCAATTTTCTCAGGAGATCCTGTCTGTTTCCCCTTCCTAGGAGGATCCATGTATGTCTTTCTTATGGTTCTTCTTGTTAGCTATCTTCTCTGTGATCATGGACCATATGCTGGTTATCCTTTGTTTTACATCTAATACCCACTTATAAGTGAGTACATAACATGTTTGTCTATCTGGGTCTGGGTTACCTCACTCAGGATGTTTTTTTCTAGTTCTATCCATGTGCATGCAAATTCCAATGTGTGATCATTTTTTACCACTGAGTTAGTATTTCTTTATGTAAATGTACCACATTTTCTTTATTCATTCTTCTGTTGAGGGGCACTTAGGTTGCTTCCAGGTTCCAGGTTCCAGTATTATGAAAAATACTGCTATGAACAAGGCAAATGTCTTTGTGGTATGAGTGTTCATCCTTTGGGTATATGCCCAAGAGTGGTATTGCTGAGTCTTGAGGTAGACTGATTCCCAATTTTCAGAGAAACCGCCACACTGATTTCCAAAGTGGCTGTACAAGTTTGCATTCTCACCAGCAATGAAGGAGTGTAGACTTTGCATGCTTTCTTTCACTTAGTAATAAACACTATGTTTCCTCCGAGTCTTGGCAAAACTGGATAATTCTTTTTTCGTTTTTCATGCTAAATAATCAATTACTTGGGTATGCAACTCTACTTACCCACTGACCTATTAAAGGGCACCTTCATTTCTTCCAAGTTTTGTCAGTTATTTATAAAGACACTATAAACATCCATGTGCAGATATTTTTCTATGCACAATGACTGTTAACTCTGTTGGATAACTTCCAGTGAGCACAATTGCTGGACTACGTGGTATGAGTAAGTTCAGTTTTCTGGGAAACCTCTCATTTTCTATTTTGGTTATCCTGGATTTTGGTTATTCTAATAGGTAACGCGACTAAACCATTTGGCATTTCTACCATCAATGAATGACAGTTCCTATAGCTCCACCCTTATCAGCATTCAATATTGCCCATGCTCTGGATGCTGGCCATTCTAATTGGTATAACATCTGACTAAGGGTAAGTGATAGTAATATTAAAACAAAGACAGGGCTAGGGATAAAGCTCAGGAGTGCGAGCTTGCCCAGCATACAAGAGGTGTGTTCTCTAGCACTGGCTGCCAAACAACCTTAAAAGTGACTGAAAAATAGAGAGACTCATACATCTGAACAAGCAGCACCTCATCCTATAAATGCAGTACTAAGAGTTCTAGCTTTCTACGCAACAGGGGTGATGTGAGTGGGCAGAGAGGTGTTTTCTTGAGAGACACTGTCATCTGAGGAGACCTTGTCCTCAGAGAACCCATGAGGCCATCACAGAGCTGCTGTGCACCAGGATGCACAACATAACAGGTTCAGCCCATCCGTACCCATTCTGCCTCCTGTCTCAGTCAACGTCTGAGATCTAATCTTGCTGTGTAGTCCAAGATTAACTGCAACTCAAGATCTCCCACTTCATCCTAAGTGCTTATATTTATAGAGCCTTGTTTGTTTTATTTAATTTCGTCAAACAAAATTTATTGCATATAATCCCTTCTTTTTGCTGGGAGGAAGGTTTACCAAAAGCAAGGAAGGAAAAGTACAGGAGCAAAGCTTAGGGCTGTATTAGCTGTGAGCAACAGCCCTAAAATAATGAACTCCAACAGTTTCCTTAATTCTTGTCGCCACTGTTCTAGAACTAATTTTTATTCTTGTCCCCTTAAAAATGTTCCTGGATGGGGAGGGGAGGATCCTACCTCCTGCAGTGTCCCATCTCCTCCAGCAACGATGATCACATCTGTGTTTTCCATCAGTTCCAAGAGCTTCTTGGCCTGTCCCTCATAATCTGTCTGAAATGTAAAAGAACGCTCTGGTAAATCTGTCACTGTAGGAACACAAGTTCAAAGGATGAAAAGATGAGATACGCTGTCTAAAGTTTAAATTGACTCTATTTTCTCAAGAAAATTTTATGAAAACAACTAGGTATGAATTTTTATACTTTTATACTTTCTGAGTCAGGATTATACTTCAGAAACTATCTACTCAGCTCCTTATTTTAAAAATAAATTCAAGCCCAATAACTTGTTTCAGTGATACAGCTAGTCAGCCAGCGGGCTCATTTCCAGTCCAGTGTGGCTTCTGTGACACTGGTGACAGGAAGTCAAGTGCACATGCAAATGGGGAAGCAGATGTAATGGAAAGAGCACAGACTGCAGCACCCAAGAGACCCACAGCAAATCTAGACTCTGCTACTTTTCAGCTGAATGGGCTTAAACTCACTGGATCTTAATTTCCTCATCAATGAATTTCCATGCATCAAGGGAAGGGTAACCAAGGCTTCCTGCACTATTGCTGCACAGCACAATCTAAGGCAGCTAGAAAAGTGTTTGCAACTGGAACTCTGCTAAGGTGATGGAGATTGGTATTTTTCTTTTGTTTGCTATGATATTACAAAAAATGCAGGTGTGTTTTGAAGTTATCACAGAAGAGTACTTCACCTTCCCATTTTTATAAGAATGCTCATCTCAGATACACGCATACATGTAAATGTACATTTCAGCCACCACCAGGAGTGCATTGATGTGTACGGCCCTGAAGACAAATGCTAAGAGATTAAAGGGCATAAAGTCAGTGAAATAGAAATATTACCTCCAATCCAAAACACACTAGACACACCAGCAGGCCAAACCTAAATACTAATCATCAGACGGGATAAAACACCTGTAGTATAATTTGAACTATCTGGGCTTTGTGCTCTGTTCTAGCAGAGAGCTCTGAAGATACAGAAGATCTCCGATACTCACAGGAAGCGCCCCTCACACACCAGACTATGTGCTACAGAGGTAGCTTTGGGAGGATCCCTGGGTGGCTTGGAGATGGGAGCTGGTCACCAGAGAGCAGCAGATGATTTAACGGTTAGAACTGTGAGCTCCTCACCCTGACTTCCAGGGAAGAGAGAGGAGCCCAGGTGAGCTTGTTCATCAGGGCTCAATGATTTCATCTGTGTCGTTTGAAAGAAAATGGCCTTCAAAAGGGGTAGCACTATTAGGAAGTGTGGCTTGTTGGAGGAAATGTCACTGTCAGGTGTTGCGGGAGGTCCTTCTGCTCCTCCAGCCAATAGCCCCTGAGATACCAGCCCATTGGGGCGTGGTCTCTCTCTTTAAAAAAGCGGCCTCTTCCCTCCTTGCTCTCTCTTACTTCCTGCTCTGCTTCCAGTGACTAGACTCCTTCCTGATTGCGCAGAGGGCTGTTGTCTGGGATGGTGATCTGTAAGTTTTTTCCCCTTTAAATAAATACCACCTTATTAATCATAATTCCAAACTGCTGTGGAATTGTTTGTGACTTACGCCTTCACCTGGCGCCCAACGTTTGGATTTAGGACCTCTCCTTCCCCTGCTTGGCTGATGGCCATGAGTTCGGCTTGGTGCAAGCCCTCCCTTCCTCAGCCGCGGCCTGTGCCTTGAGGCCTGTGCCTTGAGCGTGGAGCTGGTCATAGACTGGAAATGTCTCCTAACAATCTTTGGAAGTCATTAAGAGTCTTTAACCTGTTTCTCCTAATTTGTGCCTTTTGCGTTTTAATTTTCTCTAACCCTATTCTGTAACCTAGGTAATTAATAGAGTTTCCTCTTTGAATCTTTTCAGGGGCAATTTGTAATCCCCACTTAGGCAAGACTTTCTTTTAAGGACTTCCAAAGATTGTTAGGAGACATTTCCAGTCTACGACCTGCTGTTGAGAAAACACCTGATCTAATAGTTCATTTAAACAAAACCTTAGATGGTGATAAAGATTTGAATAGTCCAAGAAAACTGACAGCTGAAGCAGAAAAGGAACTGACAATGATTGAGGAAAAATTACAGGAGGCACATGTGGATAGGGTGAACCCAAATCTTAGCTGCATCCTAGTCATATTGCCTTCCAGAATTTCTCCTACAGGGATTCTAATGCAGAGGGAAGATATTATTTTAGAGTGGATATTTATACCTAATAAACCAAGTAAAAATATTAAAAACTAAATGGAAAAAGTCTCTGAATTAATTATAAAAGGTAAGCTGAGACTTCGTCAACTAGCAGGTATAGACCCAGTAGAAATTATAGTGCCTTTTACTACTGAAGAAATAAAAAAGTTATGGGAAGACAATGAACCGTGGCAAAGAGCTTGTGCTAATTTTTTGGAAGAAATTAATAGCAACTATCCCAAAAGTGGTAGACTTAACCTCACAAAGAGAACTTCTTGGATTCTTCCTAGAATTGTACGTGATGCTCCAATAACTGGAGCCCGTATGTTCTATACTGATGCAAATAAATCAGGGAAAGCAGGTTACAAGTCAGATGAATTGAGTAAGGTGGAACAAAGCCCTTATAATTCTGTCCAGAAGGCAGAATTATATGCCATTCTTATGGTGCTAAGGGATTTTAAAGAACCTCTTAATATAGTTACAGATTCACAATATGCAGAAAGAGTTATCTTGCATATTGAAACCGCTGAATTTATACCAGATGACACAGAGTTGACTTCATTGTTTATCCAGGTACAAGACATAATCAGGAACAGGCTTTGTCTGATGTACATAACACACATCCGGTCCCATACAGGTCTGCCTGGTCCTCTAGCCCAAGGCAACGCTGAGATTGATCAATTATTGATTGGAAGTGTGTTGCAGGCCTCAGAATTTCATAAAAGCATCATGTCAATAGTAAGGGACTAAAGAAAGAATTTTCCATTACTTGGCAACAAGCTAAGGACATTATAAAGAAATGTCCTACTTGTTCTTTCTATAATCAAACACCGTTGCCTGCAGGAAGTAACCCAAAGGGTACTAAGAGAAATGAAATCTGGCAGATGGATGTGTTCCACTTTATGGAATTTGGTAAATTAAAATATGTACACCACACCATAGACATGTATTCAGGTTTTCAATGGGCTACTGCCCTGAGCTCAGAAAAGGCTGATTCAGTAATCACACATTTATTGGAAGTTATGGCCATCATGGGTATACCTGCACAAATAAAGACAGATAATGGTCCAGCATATGTATATAAGAAAATGAAACGTTTTTTTGATTATTATAATATACAACACATTACAGGTATACCAAATAATCCTACAGGTCAGGCAGGTATAGAAAGATCAAATCGTACTACAAAGGATATGCTGAACAAACAGAAAGGGACCGAAAATACCCCCAGAAATAGATTACGTAATGCTTTATTTTTTTAATATTTATTTATTTATTATGTATACAATATTCTGTCTGTATGCCTGAAGGCCAGAAGAGGGCGCCAGACCTCTTTACAGATGGTTGTGAGCCACCATGTGGTTGCTGGGAATTGAACTCAGGACCTTTGGAAGAGCAGGCAATGCTCTTAACCACTGAGCCATCTCTCCAGCCCCCTACATAATGCTTTATTAACCTTGAATTTTCTTAACGCTAATGAGAAAGGAACGACAGCAGCAGAAAGACATTGGATAATGGAAAAGTCTGCTGAACTAAATCAACCGATTTATTTCAAAGATGTGCTGACCTCTCAATGGAAGCCAGGAGATGTGCTACATTGGGGAAGGGGTTTTGCTCTTGTTTCCACAGAAGAAAAATTGTGGATACCATCAAAATTAATAAAGTTTCGATTTGAAGAGGAGAAACCTCTTGGAAAGGAGAAATGACAGCTCATCCAAAATGATGATATTTATACAAGTGGTAAGAAAAACATATAGAATGGGGGCAGGGTTCTCTTCTTATCTCTGCAGGAAAACACTCATCTTCAGAAAATTCAAGGAACCCTGGATATTTGAATACTGACAGATGGAAACTATTTACCACCCAATAAGAATCAGCAAGTAAATAAAATAGGTCTCGTAAGTAAAATTATTCTACTCTTATCTTTAAATATGTATTAATGTGCATTTATTTATAAATATATAGAGCTGGTTTTGAAGTTGGACTATGGCTCAGTACCTCTCCAATTCCAAGCCTGTTGGTAAGAGAAAAACCCAGAGTTTCTGGAGTTTCTGTCTCATGTCAAGAGCCATGATATGGGACAGCAAGAAATATGAGATTAGAAAACATCTTTGCTTTTCTTCATATCTATTATACTTTTCATTGAATATATCTATCATGCCTTTCATTGAATATATATATATATGTATATATGTCTATATATGTCTATATGATTAATGTTTAAGTTTTTCACAATGAACAAAATGAGTTTTTCCTGAAGTGACATTTGAAGTTTCCAGGAAGAAGATGGGGCCCCATAACAACAACTCCACCTGGTTGATATGACGTCATGATACTGATAGCGCTACTACAAGACCTGTTTTGGGTACCAGCTGCACAAGACAGTTCCAACTTGGTTAGCTGAAATGGTGCACATCTTATACAACATTTTGGCCAGACCTGCACAAAATACTCAGAGACTATTTGCAATTTTAAAAGACATTGATCTTGAAATTTAACCATCATTTTACTTTCACAGGATCCCCCAGAAAGAACGTCGACCCCATGACAGCTGGAAGTAATTCTAGAGGACGACGTCCCCTCTCCCAGTAAAGTTTGCCCTTGGGTTTAGGGACATCATTTAGGGGTTGATTATAATTAGTATACGTTTGACGGTTGGGGGAGGAATTTTATAAGCTCAGGGATCATTTGAAAAAAAAAAAGACAGATAATGGGATGATGGTATGATGATTGGTACATGTTGGTACACGTGAGTTATTGTTTTGAGTCAAATATATTGGTATCGATTCTTATATATTGATACAAAGTGAAATTATATTGACTATTGTATGCATGCATGTTTCCACCTCTGTTTAAAACATTTTTATGTATTGACATATATTGTATTGATATATATATATATTGTATATATTTACATTTGCAGTGTACATTTCTACCTCTGATTAAGATACTTATATAATGTTTGTGTATTGATATATATTTACCATACTGCAATGTATATTTGTACATTGTTTATATTTGGAGGTCATTGTCCTCATTTGTTTCACAGTCGTTTATTGTCTTAGTCTTTAAAGTTAGATAGATATTGAGAATTATATAGATCAATAGTCATCTAAGTTTGTCATTTATAATTAGACTAATCAGGTTCTCTAGATATATAGAGATTATACTCAGTATGGATAGATAATCTTCAACCTCTTCAAAGAGCTGTAGAAAATGGCCTTTAATCTAACTCAGAGTTTTGTGATAGTGAAACACAATTGCTCTTGGCAGCACCAATCTTTTCCCGAGAGAATGTTGAGCACCAAAGACACTCCACCTGGAGCCTATCTTTTTGGCTGAACTGGTCTTTGGGCAAAGAAATGCCCATACCTCAACTACTGACAGAGATACAAAATATCCATGAATGGAAAAAAACAGGACTGTCATGTCTGGAAGCGGAGCAGGAAGTAAGAGAGAGACCTTTTTCTCAAGCCTCTCAGTGTGACAGTCAGTCTACTTCCTGTTGCTCTGAGTCAAGATGTGGGACTCTCAGCTCCATTTCTCCTGTGCCGCCATGCTTCCCTTCATGATCATAAAGGACCAACCTCTGAAAATGTAAGTGAGCCACCCTCAACTAATGTTTTCTTGATAAGAGTTGCGCTGGTCACTGTGTCTCCTCACAGCAATAGTAAACCCTAGACTTCATCCATGAGCTCCACACAGGAACTCCTACACGTACATTTATGTCAAGAGAAATTATGCACAAACAGTAAAATGTTAGTACTCTGGGTGAAGTAGATAAATATATATGTTTTGTTTTTGTAACTCGTTTTGCATATCCAAACTTTTTTCCAAATAAAACTTAATATAAAAGATAAGAAATCAACCTTTCAAAAACTAATAATTTCAACTAAACTAATAAGAAGAAAATATTAATATTTCTACTAAGATTAAAATTTCTAATACCTATTTTCTGAATATGTAAGATAAATCACATAATAGTTTTCATATGTAATTGCTGAGTATCTTAAATTAGAAAAATCATAGGCTTTTCGTATTGAGAAATTTTTTTTTGCCCATCTTTTTTTTTCTTTCTTTTTTTTTATTGAGAAAAGGAAAAAAAAGTATCCGCCTCCTCCCAGCCTCCCATTTCCCTCCCCCTCCTCCCACCATTCTCCCCCTCCCCCCACTCCTCCCCCTCCCTCTCCAGTCCAAAGAGCAGTAGGTTCCCTGCCCTGTGGAAAACCAAGGTCCGCCCCCCTCCAACCATGTCTAAAAAGGTGAACATCCAAACTGGCTAGGCTTCCACAAAGTCAGAACATGAAATAGGATCAAAACCCCGTGCCATTGTCCTTGGCTTTTCATCAGACCTCATTGTTTGCCATGTTCAGAGAGTTCGGTTTTATCCCATGCTTTTTCAGTCACAGTCCAGCTGGCCTTGGTGAGCTCCCAATAGATCAGCCCCACTGTCTCAGTGGGTGGGTGCACCCCTCGTGGTCCTGATTTCCTTGCTCATCTTCTCCCTCCTTTCGCTCGAGAAATTTTTAAATTTGTTTGGTCTGAAGATGTCATTATAGGTACGAAGGAAACTGTCCTTTCTTGTTAAAACATATACAGTCAAATGTTTAGGGAAAAAATGTGACAGTGTTTTATTTACATCAGAGAATGCACCTACTCTGTGAGGATGGTTGGTGAAGACATGGGCCACACAACCGTCACCTCAACCTAACATGTGAGTGGGGCCATCAGAAGTATGCTCTACCCAATCCACTAAGGATTCCTGAGGAGACTAACACCGACTGTTGACCAACAAGATCCTGATCAGGAAATCAATTATCTGAGCTAAGGCGCTAAGTCCCAATGCACAGCTAGCAGAGAAATGGGTTTACACATATATGCAGTTGGCAGGAGAGAGGGCTCAGTCACTAAAAGCTGAGGTCCACATGCAAAATCTACCAACATAACAAACGTTTATGGACCAAATTGTCTTTAAACTGTCTTGTGTTTATTCCTTGAGAATTAATCATCTCAAGATATAAACATAAAAAGCAGACAAAACTGTCTATAGAAATGGGCAAATGCACAATCATGCTAGGAGATTTGCAACTCCGTGACAGGATAGCTTAAAGTTATTATTATCAATAAAAACAAAATAAAAAAATTAAAAAGGGGAGGAGAAAAGTTTGCAGTACACAGTGAACAGACTTGGATGCAGGTCATAAACAGAACACAATTTATCAGTTGATATGAATTACTCTTAGGCATGCACAGAACACTCATAAAAACAGACACAAACACCAATCCCAATAAGCTTTAAGATCCTGAACTTATATAGACTATGTCTTTGACAACAATGCAGTTAATTCAGAAATCACTGACAAAATGATTCCCAGAAAAACTTAGATCTAGAAATAAAATAGCTCAAAGGCCAAATAAAAATCACGATGGAAATGAGATTATAGTTAGACATGATAATGAAAGAACTGTGTCAGAGGTCATGGGACATGGATACATGAATGAAGCAACAGAGTTTAGAGCTTTAAATACATACTGGGGGGGATAAAATCAACCCATGAGAGCAACACAACAGAGAACAGAAAAACTAAATACATACATACGTACAAACATAACTGAAGAAAATAATTTTTAAAGAAAGACAGAAATGAACCAACCTTGTCAGTGAGAAAATCAACAGGCAAACTGGGTCTTGAGCAGGAACTAATTAAACTGAAAACCATCTTGGGGACTACAGAGCAGGCACAGCTAAGGTGGGGGGTGAAGTGGACACCACACAAGCTACAGAAAGTTAAGAGATGACAGGAGCACATTACGGACAACTGGATGACAACTGACTTGAAGACCAAGGAGGAGGAATGAATTCCCTGAAGAACGTACACTGCCCAAGAGAAACAGAACTTCTGCACTCGCTGTACTATTTGGAAAGCCATGCAGTGTCTCCCCTCAGCAAAGCTCCAGGCCCAGAGTTTACCCGAGAGTTTCATCAAATGATAAGGAACTACTATTGGTCTTACAGCATCACCCTCAGGGCTCTCATCCCTAGACTGCAGCACATATAGATGCTCATGAAAATGGTTTCTCCTTTCTCCTGACCCCAAAGGCAAACAACTGCAAGATCAAGCCTGACAAGTTAGAAAAGAGAATTCACAAGTGAATGGCCAGTTACAGGACATGACCTTCTAATGACCTTCTAATCGCTAAGAGACACTCAAAGTGTAATTTAGGAATAGAATACTATCAGTCCAGTCAACATTCTAGGATGGAGAAGGAGGGGCTTAGGAGTTGTCACCACTAATTAAGGAGCTAGTGCTAACTGGTGGCTTCTCAGGAAGGAAGAGATAAGTTGTCATTAAGGGACAGTCCCTGGTAGGTCCACTACACTCCAATGGAGGGCAGCAAACAATCCACTGAATTATTTTTTTAAAAGACATGAAGAAGGGATTGAGGAACTAGGGGTTACAGTTGGGGGACAGATCTGAGATGAGGTGGGTAAGTAGTAGGGGATGAGAATTATCAAAATACATTATATGAAACTCTCAAAGTATCAATAAAATATTATTAAAAACAGTACTTTAGCAAGGAGGGATATATGACAGGGTCTAGAGGGAGGAAATAGAAGGGAGAAATGATACAATTATATTAATTTCAAAAAAATTTTAAGAAGAAATAAACCCAGGTTTGAAACACTGGAGGGGCAGGGGCTGACGAGATGGCTCAGCAGTAAAGTGCACTTGCTGCTCTTCCTGCAGATCTGGTTTGAGTCCCAGCACCCACATGGTGGCTCACAACTGTCTATAGCTGCAGTTCCAGGGAACACAACATCCTCTTCTGGCTTCTGTAGATACAAGGCGTGTGTGCAATGTTCATATGTACACATAATTCTCTTTAAGTAATTAAAAATAAATATAGCAAAGGCTGGTTTTGAATAAGTGCCCCCCCAGACACACATATGATATTTGAAGTTCACCATAATGGAAACCTGAGACAGTGTCTAAAATTTACAATTTATCCTAACTTATTTTGTCCTTTTTTTCCTTCTTTCCTAAAATCTCAAAACTTTAATGGTTTACTTTTTTAAATTGCCAGTCACAAATAATTCTTAAAAAGGAAGAAAATGTTTACCTACTAATGGAACTACGTAGAAATTAAACCACTCAAAGTGTACGGCTTTGTATTTTGGGGAACACACTCTGACAACTAAGAGATAACTCCACCTGCTGCCTCGCAGATGGAAACTATAGGGTCCCCACACACCCATGTGAGCCCATGCTCCACACACCCATGTGAGCCCGTGCTCCACACACCCATGTGAGCCCGTGCTCCTCACACCCATGTGAGTTGTATTCCACACACCCATGTGAGCCTGTGCTCCACACACCCATGTGAGTTGTATTCCACACACCCATGTGAGCCCGTGCTCCACACACCCATGTGAGCCCATGCTCCACACACCCATGTGAGCCCGTGCTCCACACACCCATGTGAGTTGTATTCCACACACTCATGTGAGCCTGTGCTGAAATGAAAAGCAGACAAAGTCAGGAGAAAACAAAGCTTCTTTGAGTAATTAGTAAAACAAGACATAACATTGATTTTCTTCTTGTCTTAAATGAAAACCTGACTTCTGTTTAGAAGGTAAGAGCAAAGGATACATGAGAGGTGGCCTTGTGCAAATAAAGACTTGAGAGTCATTCTCACCTTGACAACCGTCACATCCATGCCAGACAGGTGTAAAATTGGGGCAGCATTTTTCTCAAATAGAGCTCTGGCTTTGCTGTAGACAAAGAGGGGGGAAAAAAACCACAATTATTTAATACACATTCTAAAGCTGAGAATACAATTTAACCATGTGCCCTAGAGAACACAGACTTGATTTGTCCAAGAATAGGAAATTCACAGTGAGTTCCCATAGGTAGAAAAACAGATTGTCCCTTGTCTCACACAATCAGCTTGTATACATTTGGGATGCTACATTCTCTAGACAAACAATCAACAATCAAACAACAAAGCCTGACCCCCTCAGAACTCCCATGGCAGGCCCAGCAGAGAAGAGAACGGATGGACACAGGGCTGGCCTGCAGACCTAGCTCTCAGAGCACATGTGCTCTCCTGCAGTTGACCATACTCTAATAAAGGGAATAGAGGTATTTACTGCAACATTAGTGATAGGGCCCAGGGCAACAAAACAGACTCACTTAACCCTTTAACAATCAGCTTGCTCTTCTGGGAAGAGACACATCGTTTTTAAAGTTTAAACACTATGAGTCATCCCAAATCGAGAAAGTTTTTTTCCATGACAGCTGAGTTTTTGCTAGGAAAGGAAGCATCAAAGTTATCCCTTAGGATGGATGACTAACAAGGATAACTAACAAGGAGCTGGTCTACATCTCCCAAGCACAGACGCCATCTCTGTTCCTCTAGCACTTGATACATCTGTCCATCAACAGTGCTTTCAATGCATGATGAGGACAGCTTTCACACTGTCTTTAGCACAAGACAAGAAACTTGCAAAAACAGTTACCAGTCCTTAGTAATTCTTGAATCCTCCAACTTCTAGGAGGGGATATTCAAAGGTATTTACTAAGTATCTGATGAATTAGTGTAAGAATGAATCTGAATAAATCCCCACATGTAGGCAGATGAATTCTGAGGAAAGGCAAACATGATATTGATATCTTACTGACTGTAATATCTTACAATTAGAGGAATCATTAAGCAGCCTTGGATGGCTTTGTGCATTTCTCATGAGCATCATTCCATCAGTGCAATCTCGTCCAATCCAGGTCGAGATTCAGAAACAGTCTAGGGCTCAGAGGCAGAAGTAGCAGAATGTCTCTTCGCACGAATGGTAGATTTGAAATCAAATAAATGTCAAAATATATCAATTAGTTGGCCAGTCTTTTACCCTGGCATTTTCAACTATCACACACGCACACAGTATTAAAACATCTCACTACTACCTACATATTTACTTAGCTCTTTTCCTAAAACAGTTTCCTTAAAAACGAGTGATGTATACCTTACCTTTCTTAAGAATATTTGTATGAGAAATACAAAGGCAGCTAAGGAGGAGCACTTAAGGGCTGAACACAGAACAAATTCGCCATCTTTACTGAAAGCTAGAACCACAAATGACATACAAAAGGAAGATTATCAGCAACTTCAATGGAAGCTGAAAAGACTGCACAAGATTCCACAAGAACCATCAAGGCTCTAAGTGGGAACAAAAGCAAGTTCAATATTTGCCACCGTTCCTGGTGCCTGAATAATTATCAGAAGGAACATAAAAAGCTACATGGAAGTGAGTCCCCTCTTCCCCTCCACCCCTTCTGCACCATAACAAAAGGAGAAGCTGGGGACATTGTGAGGGATGCCTTCACTGCTGGAATGATAAGAACAGAACAGCGGGGAGTGGATCAGACCATCTCCTAAAAGCAGAACTCTGATGGTCTCAATCTGTCAGATCAATCACACCAAATCTGTAGTCTCTATGAGCTCCAGAGAAAGGACTCGAACATTTGCTGTTCATTTACATCTTTACATGAGGTCACAGGTTCAGAAAACCTCTAAAATAAGCAAAGACTTTTCTCCGATTGAAAAACACATGTTGCCAGTAAGAAATACATTATTTATTATATAATTAAGGGTGCAATAGCACCAGGCCTGAATAAAAACTTTATGTACTTACAGCAATTTCTAGACTCAGGCCCACACAAGATAATTATGCTTTAATGTATTATTTATTAACACTAAACACACAGTTTGTAGCAATAAGGGCGGCGGGGCTGCGTCCCCAGCACCCCGGCTGCCTGGCTAGCTTATGCCCGAAATAACAACACACAAACTGTATTCATTTAATCACTGCTTGGCCCATTTCTATCTAGCCTCTTCTAGGCTAATTCTCACATATTAATTTAGCCCATTTCTAATATTCTATGTAGCACAGCTAGGTGTGCTTACGGGGAAGATTCTAGCCTATGTCCATCCTGGGTCAGAGCTTCATCACGTGCGTCTGCCCAGGAGCCGGGAGCATGACGTCTCTCTGAGGCGTCTGCTCTGAGAGGAGAGCTGTGGAGTCTGAGCTCACTTCCTCTTCCTCCCAGTGTTCTGTTTACTTCTCCCACCTATCTTCTAACCAATGGGGGCCAAGCAGTTTCTTTTTATTTAACCAATGACCTTCCTCCATTAACAGTTATCTTATTTCTTAAGGTTTTCCTGAAGTGTTTTTTTTTTTGTTGTTTTTTTTTTTGTGAAAAGGAATCCACTTCTCCATTGCAACTTCTTATACTCATTTAGATAGGGTGCTGTAAATCCCATGCTGTCCTTGAATTGATTGTGTAGCTGAGATAGTTAACTTTAAACTCCTGATCTTTCTGCTTCCCTCTGTAAAGAGCTGAAACCACAGGTGTTGCTACCAGGCCAAGTTTATGCAGTACTGGTGACTGAACCTAGGGAAGGCCTCGCATGTGCTGGGCCAACACTCACCAATTTATTCTGATCCATGGCCCATTCCCTAGGGAATTTATAACTTAAATGTAAGCTGGGAATTTAATGTAAATCAAAGAAAGGTTTAGGTTTTTATTTTTGTAACATCATGTAATAGTAACTTTTGCTAAAATAATTTTTTTTTTCGAGTAACTTTCACTTAAAGTCAGGGTTTGGAGGCATGTTATGAATTCAAGGTCAGAAAAGTTCAGGAGTTAAAAGCTTTCTTCCCCACTCAGATGTTAATAGTATTTGGAGTTGTTGCTTCTGGAGGTAATTAGAATAAGATGGAATCAATAATAACATTAGTGTCTATATGAGAAAAGAAACAGACCCAAGCTAGTATGTTTGCTGTGTGTCACCATGGTCTTGTTAATACCTTGGGAAAAAAAGTAAAATTTACTTATACTCTATTAATTAGAGGGTCTCTATAATTTTATGTTTAAGTGTTTTCTTGCTATTTTTAACATTTCATTCCAAATGCCCAAACAACTGCTTTTTGATGTTTTTCTATGTTTTATCTAAAACTGTATCTGTAAAGTGACCATGATTTATCTGAAAGATTTATTGTTATGACTACTATACCTGGCAGATTTATTTACATAAACAAATACTTATGAAACTGCTCAGACAGTTCAGTTTGCCACCTCCTTACATAGAAAGTTGCTCATCTCTGGTCCATTATTTGGATAATGCTGTATTTCATTTTATGAATTTCCCCTTTATTGCCTTGGGCTAATGTGCATCCTATTAGCTCATCACCTCCCAGGGCTTGTTCTGGCTTTTGCCTGAATTAAGTGACTATGAGGACTCACTTGAGTTATTAATGTGATTTCTTAATTATACTTTTTATATATACAGAAGGACTTTCCACACCACTTACCTACTAGGTGAATTAGATTTCAAGTCTAATAGGGAAGAAGGAAAGACCTCCTTGCATGCAAGCTTCTGGTGAATGCAATGTAGGACTTATGTTACAGTTTTAACCAAGGCAGAAGCATTGCTTTCATATTTATACATTAATGGAACTGCAAAGCTTAGGTTAAAAATATATTGAGTAAAAATATAATTAACCCATTTTCTCTCAAGATGAATTGTGCTACTCTTAGTTACTATGTTGACATGATAGTATCACATGTTGGAAGGTGAGAGGCAAATTTGGGAGGGTAAAGGTGGTGGAGACTATCTTGTCTACAACTTCCTCAGAGATCCAAGAAAGAAATAATGTTAACTGAGTAAGCAGGAAGTGGAAGCAAGGGAGTTCCAAAAAATGAGAGAAAAGACAGAAATAGCTGGCTGTCTGGACAGTCATCCAAGGGTTCTCTGTAACATTGGAGCATCCATCTTCAGCCTACAGGACTAAAATACCTGATAGACTTCTGTGAAACAGGATATTCTGAAGAACTTTCCTGCCTAGTCTCGGCAAATTTTGGAAGTTTTTTTAAAATTTTTTTTTGTGTGTGTCCTGCTTGTCCAATTTGGACAGCATACGGTCAGCAGCTGAGTCAAGAGCATTTTCTTGCCCAGTGGTTTACTTTTCTCACAAAGAAACTAAACTCCATGTGGAGTTTCTTCAAAAATTGGAGCTGCCAAGATCACACAAGTCTCAATGTCATAAGAAAAAAGAACCTATGTTATTAAAATATCTTAAATGCTACATTCTGTGGATCTGTGAAGTGTTTGAAGATGATCTGTCAATCTAATATATGTTTGACCTTGAAAACATATGACCACAAATTTGATTGTAATAGGTAAAAAACTACTAACATGTATTACTTCTTTATCCTAAATAGTTTGTAATACTAATTTTCAAGGACTATAAATTTGCATTACATTGTTAAATGAACTGTATATGTACAATATCTTGAACAAGATAAAAAATCTATGTACAATATTCCCTAACAAAAATAACCTAAAATTTGTATCAATATACAAAGTTCCAAGCCAATGTAAAATATTGAAAACTAGTAGTTGCTTTTTAGGTTTAAAAGTAGATTCAATAATCTACCTTTTTAATCCTATTTTTGTATCTCCCTGTTTTTCAGAGTAGTTTCAAAAATCTACTCTTTTATTCTATCATGTCTGTATCCCCATTTATTGTTTTGAAAACAAGACTCCCAAATTTAATCACTTTCATTTAGCTTTTTTTCTGACCATTAGCAATAGCAACTTGTAACCAAGCCCCTTAAAAATTCACAAATATCCATAACCCAGTGAAAGGCCAGAAACCACCCAGCCCACCTCTTGGAAATGTGGTTCTTGAGTTCTTAAATTTACTTCCTGCAGTGTGGTGATGACATATTTAGGAGATCCTGAAAAGAAAATGTTGGGTTGATAGTCAAGTCCTGGGAGTGGCAGCTGCATCACTTGTTGCCCGTCGCTGCATAATGTAAACGTGCAGGGCTTGTCTCAAGACATGACCACAGTAGTCTGTGAGGCTGGGTCATTTCAGCTAGCCACCTCAAAATTGTTCTGAGCAGTTTGTAGTCCAAAGGCGATCTTTAGGCAGTGTTTTTCAGCTCAGCGGCATTATCATAGTCCTGTTGGAATCTTCCTTGTGGGGGTCCCATCATCATCTTGGAGACTTTAAGCAGCTACTTCTGCTTCTGTGCATGCCCCCCCCCCCCCCAAGCAGTTATTTCTGCTCCTGTCTAGACCACAAAGCTGGATGGCCAGCTGTCAGGAATAGTTGGTTTTTCCAACTAACTCCTACGATGCTGAAAAGAGCTCAAGGCATGTGTCTTAATCAGCTCCTTAACCAAGCAAAGCTTTTTAAAGTTTTCCATGTCCTTACAGTATAAAGAACAAGTAGGATATTTCCCCTATAACTTACCTGGCTTGTTGCCACATGGTAGAAAAGTCTTTTTTAAACCTTTCCCATTGAAATATTTTTATGACATTCTGAGTGCTTCAGCACATTTCCTATTAATTTCATCATTACCTTGTGCTACAGGGCCTGAGACCCAAATGGGATAATTCTTATTCCTGATTATTTCTTGAAATTGAATAAATAATAATACCAAATCTGCATCATCTGGCATACATTCAGCAGTTTCAATATGCCAAACAAGTCTTTCTACATATTACAAATCAGTAACTACTCTGCAAAATACAATAATATCATCATAATAACACATAATTCTGACTTTTGGGCAGAATTGTAAGGTGTTTAAACCACCTTACTTAAACTTTCGGATTTATACCTTGTCTTTCCTGATCTATTTACATTAGTAAAATCTTTTCCCATAATGAAATTAGAAATTAGAATTCCCTGGTGTCTACTGCTTCTCTAGTTGTTAAGGAAAGGGAAAGAAATAAATGTCTTTTAAAATATCCTTATTCCTGCCAGGAAGGCAGACACCAGATGGTGTGGGAAGTCCTTCTATATATGTGTTACTTTTATTGGTTAATAAAGAAGCTGCTTTTGACCAATGGCTTAACAGAACATTGCCAGGCTGGAAGAGATAGAGGAGTAGGTGGAGCCAATAAGAAGCCATGGAGCTGCCAGAGGAGGAAGATGAGAGTTGTCAGTCAGAACCCTGCTGGTAGGCCATGAGCCTCATGGTAAAATATAAAATCATGATAGAGGTGGGCAGTCCTTGGGCTTCCCACAGGTCAGGGAACCCTGATTGCTCTTCGAGCAGATGAGGGAGGAGGACTTGATCAGGGGAGGGGGAGGGAAATGGGAAGCGGTTGCGGGGACGAGGCAGAAATCCTTAATAAAAAAATAAATTTAAAAAAAATAAAAATAAAAAAATACCCAGTTCAGTCTTAAAAAAAAAAAAGGTTTTAATATAAGATATAAGAGCTAGCTAGCAATATGGCTTAAGTCATTGGCCAAGCAGTGATTTAAATAATACAGTTTCTGTGTGATTATTTCATGAGTCTGGCCAGCCGGGAAATGAACAAGTGGCCTCAGACTACAACCAGGGACTGATGGGGTGGAGACATGGGAGCTTTAAGTTTGGAACTCAGGCTATACCTGAAGCTGTTGAGGGAAGGTATCCTGGTTACCTACAGCATTGAAGCAAAAGACAACCTGACTGTTGTAAGTCAGGCTATACTAACAGCTGTGAAGTGAAGGTATCATGAATACCTAATGGTGAGGAGGAAGACATCTTGACTAATGAGAAGTGAGGTTATTCCTGAAGCTGTGTTCTGGTGGGGAATGGTCTGCCCATAGAATGTGTCTATCCTGCTCTCCTCCAATAGAGACCTTACAACTGGGTTCTGTTCCACCCTGCTAAGAGCCCGTCCCAGGAGAGATGTCCATTTCATCTTAGCTTTGGACCAAGTTGTTACTTCTTTACCTTACTCAGATAATGAGGAAACACCTACAGAAATGTAGCCATCTGCTCTGGGTCCAGCAAAAGGTCGCTACTTCTGCTCTGCTCCCCTAATGGAGTTTCCCAGCAGAGGTGACTGTTTCTCCTATGCTCTGCTCTACTAGTAAATTTCCAAGCAGAGATTCTGCTTTATTCCAGCAAAAGTAAATCTTCACCCAAAACTCATTCAAGAGATTTATTTGGGAGGAAATGTGGCGGACTTCTCGACTGGTGAGAAAGAACAACCACCACATCAGGATTCCACTCAGATCACGCTTTACTGGAGTACCCTTGATTGATGGGGAGCATGAAACAAAAGGGGCAGGAAACGAGGGGCAGGAAGGGAAGGGTAGGAAGCAAAGGGGCAGGGAGCGAAGGGGCAGGGAGCTAAGGGTAGAGACAGCATGAAGCGAAGGGGGGAAGGGCACTGAGGCAGCTGCTTAAATAGGGAATTGGCACACAGGTCGCCCTGTGATTGGCTGCCACCAACAGCTGACACTAGACCGCATCGGGATAGGCTCAAGGATCCTCATCCACCGAGCATGCCGGAAGCAGGGGACATGCAGCTCTCAAAGGCATAGCCAAATATGGAGTTGTTTATTTCCAACAAGACAGGATTTCGGTGCCATCTTGTAATGGCGATCCTGTCCGGCTCACTACAAGGAAGAAATCCAGATTACCTGTGTCTGCCAGAGTGAAAAAGGGCAACTGTCAACCGAGTAAGCACAAGTTTTATATGGTGCTTCTTAGGGTTGGAGATTTTCCAGGGAAATTTTTAGGGTGGGGATTGGTAAGATCTCAATCCCTCAGTTTGAACAGCTCAGAGATTTGCTGGAGTTTGTGTTCAGGAATTCATTGGTTTTCCTGCATGGGGATTGGTTGGGTTCACACTCAGTTGGTCAGAGGTAGAGATTGTTTCTTTTACTTTGGTTCCAGGGCCAAAGTGTAGGTTTTTTACTGGTTTTGGTTTCAGGATCACCATATGTTTCTTTCACTGACCCTTTTAATCAACACATAAGGGTTCCTAAATTCATTTTTCCATGAGTCTGTGGGAGCAAACACTGTAAACAATGGACACTATAAAGTCTGAACAGATTTTTGCCACTGTCAATTTTTTTCTACAAAATACTCTTGTGTCACTGAATGCAAGTTTGTTGTATAAAGATCTTACCAAATACTTTAAAATAATAAGACCTCAGTATTTTTTACAGGTACTCAAAGACTACTGTCATAGTAACTGTCTTTCAAATGTTTACTGTACACAAAAATTTTACTCTTGTCTAAAGTACATAATTTTACCACAATCACTATATTTTTTGTTTTCTCTGCAGTATGACTTTTTCTCATTATTTTGAAAACTATCAATTATTGTAAATAGTTTGCCACACTGATTACATTCATAGGGTTTCTTTCCAGTGTACGTTCTTCTATGTACTGCAAGATTTCTGTGATGTGCACTGATTACATCCATAGGGTTTCTCTCCAGTGTGTGTTCTTTTATGTATCTGAAGATAATGGTGTCATGCAAAGGCTTTCCCACATTGATTACATTCATAGGGTTTATCTTCAGTGTGTGTTCTTCTATGGCATTGAAGATAACTGGGTAAAGGCTTTACCACACTGATTACATTCATAAGGTTTCTCTCCAGTATGTGTTCTTTTGTCTTTGAAGTTGACTATGACTATGTTGTGTAAAGGCTTTACCACATTGATTACATTCATACAGTTTTTCTCCAGTATGAATTCTTTTATGTATTTGAAGACTTCTGCGTTATGTAAAGGCTTTTACACACATTGATTTTACCACATTGATTACATTCATAGGGTTTATCTTCAGTGTGTGTTCTTCTATGGCTTTGAATTTAACTGGGTAAAGGCTTTACCACACTGATTACATTCATAAGGTTTCTCTCCAGTATGTGTTCTTTTGTCTTTGAAGTTGACTATGACTATGTTGTGTAAAGGCTTTACCACATTGAATACATTCATATGGTTTCTCTCCAGTATGAATTCTTTTATGTATTTGAAGACTTCTGCGTTATGTAAAGGCTTTTACACACATTGATTTTACCACATTGATTACATTCATAGGGTTTCACTCCAGTGTGTGTTCTTCTATGTATTGCAAGATTTCTGTGACAGCTATGTCACAGACATACTATGTCACAGTATGTGTTCTTTTGTCTTTGAAGTTGACTATGACTATGTTGTGTAAAGGCTTTACCACATTGAATACATTCATATGGTTTCTCTCCAGTATGAATTCTTTTATGTATTTGAAGACTTCTGCGTTATGTAAAGGCTTTTACACACATTGATTTTACCACACTGATTACATTCATAAGGTTTCTCTCCAGTATGTGTTTTTTTATGTCTTTGAAGATGACTATGTTGTATAAAGTCTTTACCACATTGATTACATACATATGGTTTCTCTCCAGTATAAATTCTTTTATGTATTTGAAGACTTCGGCGTTCTGTAAAGGCTTTATCACATTGATTGCATTCATAGGGATCCTCTCCAGTATGACTTCTTTTATGTCTTTGAAGACTTTTGTGTCGTGTAAAGGCTTTACGACACTGATTATATTCATAGGGTGTCTCTCCAGTATGACTTCTTTCATGTTTTCTAGAACATTGACAACATTCATCAGTATTATGGTCTTCCCAACTGTATCCTATAGTAGTGAGGTTCCTGTCCGTCTCCAGTATCACATCTTTGTAGATTCCTCTGTGAAGTATCCAGCAACATACACTCTTCCCATGTAAAGTCAACATGCACATCATCACTGCATTCATTTTGCGGGATCCCTGCTCACCTATGACTGACTCAAAGCTCCTTGATGCAGGACTTGAAGTACAACACACAAAAACAATGGTACCAGCTCCTCTGCAAATCCAAGCTATTTCCTGAAGTTTTAAACCAGTCCTACATAATGAGATAGCTGCACAATAAATTATACATTGTGTTAGTGCGTGGACATGATGACAAAAACCGTGCCATTAACTAGTAAAAACTTTGAAACAAAAAGAGCTGGAGAGTGTAAGAGTAACTGTGTCCTACATGCATGTGGAGATCTACCTTGTTATAAGAAGAAACGCACTCAGGAAAGGCCATCTGTGGCAGCATCTTAACCTGCCTTTAGATAAAGTATTATATTTGCAAACAAGAATCTGCTTTAACTTCAAAAATTTAAATCGGGGCTGGAGCGAAGGCTCAATAGCTAAGGCTGCCTGAACAAGCTCAAGTGTGAAGACCTGGAGTTCTGATCCCAAAACTCACATAAGTGCCCAGTGGATGTGATAGCAGCCAGGCCTCTGAAGACAGGGCTGGGATCCCCACAGCAGATATATTGACAAGTTCTGAGTTTGACTGAGAGACTTTGCCTCAATGAATAAAATGGAAGAGCAACTGAAGACAGTCCCTACATCAACCTCAGGCTTCTATAAACATGTGCACAAATGTGCCCATACATATGCATGTACACACACACACATGTGTTTGTGAAAAAAGGAATATTCTAGAAGCAGAACAACACACACACAGGCACACACGCACACACACACGCACGCACACACATGCACACGCATACACATTGAACTCTCTGCTGCCTTCACCAGGTCACAGTGACTGATGGACTGGGTATTTTGGCTCTGCTGTTTAAGGACCTAGCAATATGGTTTATTACTGATGTGAAACCTGGTGTTTATGAAGAAGGGGAGAGGCCTGAACCAAGCCTAGCAGTAGTCTATTAAGCAAGGTTAATCTGCATAATCAGGCACAATTTACAGAACGGGTGCATACACCACTTAGTATGGCGTCAAGCTCAAGCTTCCCCAAAAGATCATACATATCCCCCAAACTGACTTTGGGGCCCCGGCTCCTTTTTGCTCCACATTTTGCCTGGACATTTAAAACACGACCCCAACTACTCATCACCAATGTCATGTGACTTCAATTTTATAGCATCCAACCTAATAAATATTCACAAATTACTCAAGACTCAGCACAACTGATCTAGACACTGGGAAAACAATAGGCATCATTTTTTTCCTCTTCAATTCTTTCATTCTATTTTATAAAATGTAAATCTTAAATTGCTTTTTTTCCAAAATGGTCAGTGTCTTTGTATTGATCTCCCCAACCGCCTAACTAACACTGTACACTTTCTTTTTTCTGTTCTGCATTTTCCCCTCACTTATAATCACTTTGATTCCTCCGCACCCTCTCCTCGCCTTCACAGTACCCCTCCATTTCATTGAGTACACACGGCCAAGAAAGACAGCATTGTAAACAAAAGCCCAGCTTTCCTCACACTGAATTCCCTCCGCACAATCCCTTTGTGCATCAGTTACTGAGGTACACGGTCTTTCTTCTCCCTATCACTGCCCTATTGGCAGCATCCTTGTTTGGGAATAATGAACATGCTGCTACAGGACCAGCTGAGGATTCCCTTCTCTGGAAAGAGCACACTGTCCTCCTGAGTCCACAGTGTTCTTGGTCATCTCTGTACATCTTTGTCTATGGTGACAGCCTGACACAATTAGTAAAGCAGGGCGACAATCGTTCCCAAGAGGATCACTCCCAAGCTGACACAAAGCCTCGGTGTTTGTTGAAGTTCAGATCACCTATGGTTACTTCTGTTGTAATATGAGCAGCAGGGCTGCGTTCCCAGCACCCCGGCTGCCTGCTCGGCTAGCTTATGCCCCAAAATAATTACACAGACACTGTATTCTTTTAATCACTGCTTGGCCCATTTCTATCTAGCCTCTTCTAGGCTAACTCTCACACCTGGACTAGCCCATTTCTAATATTCTATGTAGCACAGCTAGGTGCACTTACCGGGCCTGGGTCGGAGCTTCATCACGTGTGTCTGCCCAGGAGCCAGGAGCATGGCGTCCCTCTCTGAGGTGTCTTCTCCCGAGAGGAGAGCTGTCGAGTCTGAGCTCACTTCCTCTTCCTCCCAGCATTCTGTTCTGTTTACTCCTCCCACCTATCTTCTAACCAATGAGGGCCAAGCAGTTTCTTTTTATTTAACCAATGACCTTCCTCCATCATTTCCCCTTTTTCGGTTTAAACAAAAAAAAAAAGGCTTTAACTTTAACATAGCAAAATTACATATAACGAAACAGTTATCAAGTAAAAGTTACAATAATCTTTATCATAACTAAGGAAAACTATAACTATAACTAACTATTCTTAACTCCATCAAAGACTCCAGAAAGATACAATACTACCTAAGCAAACAAGAAAAAAGCAACTTTTAAAACTCTAGAAATGACAGAGATATCTCGCTGCCTGGACAGTCACCCAAAGTTCCTCTGTACCGTTGGGGCATCCATCTTTAGCCTTCAGGCCCATGGTATCCAGCAGACATTTCCATAAAGCAGGAAAATTCAAAGTCAGTTCAGTCACTATCTGTTGTGTCCTGCAGAATGTCTCGCAGACTCTTTCATGAATCAGGAACTCCGAAAGATCGTCTCACCTTAGGCAAGTTCAGTAGTCCTCTCTCTGTGGGTTCTCTGTGTCCAGTTTATGCAATAGTCCAGGCAAGAGCAGTTTCTTGCCCAAATGGCTATCAAACTCCATAATGAGCCTCTTCGATGCCCATCTTCCTCTTGAAGTAGATTGGTGCTGCCAGGAGCAGAATGTCTCATTGTCATGAAAAGTCCTAAGTTATTAAAACATTTAAAATGTCATATTCTATAATCTTTGAAAGATATGAAGAATGCCTATCTAAAATATATCTATGTACATCTAGAAAACCTATGGACGTGTAGGCTGAAGATGGATGCCCCAACGGTACAGAGGAACTGTGGATGACTGTATAGGCAGTGAGATATCTCTGTCATTTCTAGAGTTTTGGAAGTTGCTTACTTCTTGTTTACTTAGGTAATATTATATCCTTCTGGAGTCTTTGATGAGTTAAAGAATGGTTAGTTATAGTTATAGTTTTT
Organism: Microtus oregoni; assembly: GCF_018167655.1. Classification (NCBI taxonomy): domain Eukaryota; kingdom Metazoa; phylum Chordata; class Mammalia; order Rodentia; family Cricetidae; genus Microtus; species Microtus oregoni. The sequence goes on along the minus strand of NW_024543085.1, from coordinate 35,716,895 downwards.
CTTTGTTATGATAAAAGATAAAATATATCTAAATATTGTAACTGTAATTCTTGCTTGATAACTTTTGTTATAAGTAATTTTACTATGTTAAAATTAAAGCCTTTCTTTTTTTGTTTAAACAGAAAAGGGGAAATGGTGTAGGAGGTCCTTCTGTATTTGTGTTGATTTCATTGGTTGAATAAAGAAGCTACCTTGGCCTTTTGATAGGGCAGCCCTTAGGTGGGTGGAGTATACAGAACAGAATGCTGAAAAGAAGGGAAGTGTGGCAGACACCATGAAGCTCCTGCCTGGGACTGACACTGGTTAGAATCTTTCTTGTAAACCATGACCTCATGGTGAACATAGATTAATAGAAATGGGTTAATCAAGATGTGAGAGTTAGATAATAAGAGGGTAGAACTAATGGGCCAGGCAGTGTTTAATGAATACAATTTCTGTATAATTATTTCGGGTGTAAGCTAGCCAGGCGGCAGGACGCAGCCCGCTCCTAATTACAACACCCTTTACTCAGATGAATATCTGAATAATTATCACATATTAATTATATGATCATCACCTACATTTTTTCAACCCCTAAAGAATTTACTTCTGGCCAAAGAACAAAAGTTCATTCATGATCTCCATAATAGAATCCACAAGCAACGTAACACAGGGACACAGCTATTCAGTGACAGTAAGCCATTTTACGTTAGGATAAAACCTTGCTTCACTTACCAGGGGCAGTGTCTTCTAGAAAATATTGCTGACTTTATTACAAGCATACAACGTGCAAGGCCACAGGCTATGAGAAGGGAAGTTTAACCCATGTGGCTTCAGTTTTCAGTGGACAATCCTTTCTCTACCAGTTCATTACTAAAACTTATCTTCCCCACCCCTGTCAAATCTATGTTACCAGTGAATTTTCACATCTGCATACACAAAAGAAACCCATTACTCAAGCCTTTTCCACTCCACTGGTCTAAGGCTGAGTGGACTCAAGAAGCAGAGAAGTAAATGTGAGCATTCAAACTAGCAACAGGACGGCAGCTCAGACTGTGCTGTCTGGAGCGGAGAGCTGGGGAGAACGATAGGAAGAGCAGAAACGTGAGCTGGGCGGTGGTGGCGCACACCTTGAATCCCAGCACTTGGGAGGCAGAGGCAGGTGGATATCTGTGAGTTCAAGACCAGCGTAGTCTACAAACTGAGTTCCAAGACAGCCAGGCTGTTACACAAAGAAACCCTGTCTCAGGAGGGGAAGAAGAAACAAAGCTGGGCTATGACAGCAGAATTCTAGAAGAGAATTAAAAAATAAAGATTAGAGAAAAAAGGTATAAAAAGATACTGTATTAAATAACTCACTCTAAATCTACCACCTTCCTGGTTGTCCATTCTTGCTTCTAAATAAACACCCTCTGAGCTGAGGAGAGGGCTCAGTGGGGAAAGGAAGAATAAAGCGCTTGTTGTGCAAGCCTAAGGAACTGAGCTCAATCCCCAGCATCCAGGTAGAAAGTGGAGAGTGTCAATGTAGTCTACAGCCCCAGAGCTGGGAGGTGAACAGGCAGGTCCTAGGGGCAGCGGGTCTGGCTGGAACAGCAAGCTCTGAGTTCAGTAAGAAACAATGAATCGGAAATTAGGTGGGAAATCTACTGAGGATGACATACCAATCCCAACCTCTGGCTCACAGAGACATAAGTGCACAGACATGCACACACACACACACACACACACACACACACACACACTTTCCAAATGCTTCAAAAAGATATTTTCTTTACAAAAAACTACCTGGCCCATCATCATTTCTGTTATTTTTTTACTCTTACTCAGACCTTGACATTTTGCTGCTAAATCCCAAATATCATTTTGTTCCGTTACACTCCATTCTAGAATTCCAGCAGGAAAAAAGCAACTAAGCCAGCTGTGGTGGTCTGAATAAAAATTGCCCCCATAGACTCACAGGAAGAGGAATTATATACGCCAGCGTCAATTAAATGGTTTCCTTTATAAGTGTTATCTTCGTTATGATGTTTCTTTACAGCAAAAGAAACGCTAAGACAGAAGTTGGTACCAGGAGTGGGGTATTCCTGTGATCAGTCTGACAATATTTTTGCCTTGAGGAATATGTAACACTTGGACTCTGGACTCAAAAAGTGATTGGACATTTTAAGTGGGGCTTAGCGGGCCATACTAGTAGAAGAATGGAAGACAATGGTGCTGAGGGTGATATGAACTATGGGGGCTAGCTCAAGAGGTTTCAGAGGACAAGAATTTTAGTATGTGGCCTAGAGATTGTTTTGTGATATTTTGGTGAAGAATGTGGCTGTTTTCTGCCCTTGACCAAAAACTCTGCCTGAGGCTAAATTAATGAATTATGGATTAACAGTTTGGCAGAGGAGGACATTTCCACACAAATTAGCATTACCATGTTGTGTGGCTATTAGTGGCTAGTCTTATGTAGATCTATAATGAAAAGGACAAGTTAAACAAGAAAAAATACAAAATGTGAAGTTGAAGGAGAAAAGCAGCACCAGGACGTGTAAACAGATAAAAAAAAAAGCCTGATGCTTAATGGAATACAGGGAGTGGTAACCTCAGAACAAGACCCTGCCTAGCTAAACTTCCAACATGTGAACAGTGAAAAGGAATTAAAGAAAAGCTTAGGGTCAGGTGTGGTGGCACACACCTTTAATCCTAATACTGGGGAAGCAGAGGCAGATGGGTTTAAGAGTCCAAAGCCAGCCTGGAATACAGAGTAAGTTCCAGAACAGTAAACTTAGATAGTGAAGGAAAGTATTGAAAACTGAAAGCTGGTGAAAATGTATTTGAACAAAGGGGATAATTGTTTGAACTTGGCAGTTCTTGGTTGCACAGTTCTGGTTTTAGAGTTAAGCATAGAAGAAATGGGTATGGATCTCCCTTCTCGATTAAGGAAAGGTGCTGAAGCCAGGCATGCCAGGGTATCCCTATATGGAAGTCTAGAAAGGCCATTGTGTGAAGCTGTAAAGGTGAAGCCTGGATTGCCTTGGAAACCCCAAGATGTAGGAGATGCCAGAGCTGTAAGATACCTGCCAAGAAAGGTGCTAACAGGAAGCAGAACCAGCCCAAGAGAAAACAATGTGATAGAGTCAACAAAGCTGAAAAGATTTGAAGAGCACTTTGGCATCATGCATGGAAATGTGGAGTTTGGAGTTTACCAGCTGGTTTTCAGTCTTACTGTGGTCCCGTATTTCCTCACTATACTACCTTTCCTCCATTTTGGAATGGGAATGTATATCCTGTGCCACTGCATGTTACACGTATGTAATCTACATTTTTTAAAAAAATTTGATTTTTACATGGGCTTATAGTTAAGAGATTGCCATGAGTATCACAGACTTTGGACTGTGGACTTTCAGACATAGTTGAGACTGTGATAGACTACAGGACTTTTGAAGTTGGACTAAACGCACTTTGCACTATGATGCAGCTACAAGCCTATGGGGGCTAGGGCATGGAATACAGCGGTATGAATGAAAATGGCATCCACAGACTGATAGGATAGGGCATTATTGAAGATGTGACCTTGTTGGGGGAGTGGGCTTTGAGGTTTTAGATGCTAAATCCAGGTCTGGCATGGTGATCTCTTTCTATTGTCTGATCCTCTCTTCCTACTGTCTGTCCACCCAGATGTAGAACTCAGCTACTTCTCCAGAATCATGTCTGTCTGAGTGCTGCCCTGCTTCCTGCCACGATGACAATGAACTAAACCTTTGAACTGTAAGCCAGCCCCAATTAAATGTCCTCCGTTATAAGAGTTGCTGTGGTCATGGAGTCTCTGCACAGCAATAGAAACCATAAGACACCAGATTCCAGAGCCACAGCACTAAATTACCCCTCCTTGTCCTCATTTCTCAGTCCCTAGAGTTGCTAACCATACTTATAACTCAAGTCTAGGTTCCATAATGGATTAAGTGTGAGACTAGAGTTGAATTACATGACTTTTATTTTAGCCATTCAGTAATTTAGACTGTAAAAAGAACAGAGGAAAAGTCAAAAAAGCTGTGAGGATCAACCCACCGTAGTCACAGGGGAGGAGCTAAACAGGTGCAGGGGAGTGGAGGACTAGAACAGTAAGGAGGTCAGTAGGTGGGGAAAGTACCCAACAAGACCTTATTCCTGGGAAAGTATGAGGGATGGGATTCAGAACAGAGGCGGAGGATGCACCTTAGTAAGAGGAGGGTGTATCAGCACAACTACCTGGAACTCAATATTAAGTTGTATTCAACAGTTACTTGATTTGGTTATTAAGTATTGCATACATGTACTGGAGAATCATACTGAGACTAAAACAGCTATAAAAATATTGGGTCAATTAAAAAATAACCCAAAAGCTTATTTTTTGGAAGAGGGTCTCATCGTACAGTTCAGACTGGCCTGAAACTCATTATGTAACCCAGGAGGTAAGCTTGTGATACTCCTCCTGCCTCAGCTTCCCAGAAGCTAGAATTATAGGTTTAAACTACCATGCTGATCTTTAAAAGAAAATTTAAAGTTTATTTAAATTGATTTTTAAACAACTCTAAGCTACACTAGATGGTCTATCTGTGCAGAAATAAAATCAAATTCTTAGAGCATATTTAGAACCAAAGAAGGATTTATTAATAGTATCTATTGAAGTGAAAACACTTCAGAAACAAACATGAGGTCTGCCACCCACTTCTACTAAATGTGTTCTCTTTGTCATTTTAACTTTCACACATCTCTTTAGACGTCATAAGCTTAAATGGCATAGAACAAAAAGGCACTGAGTCACAGAACTCCATCTGCAGGGTATAAACTACACATTGGGAAGAGAGCAAACCAGGGTCTTAAATCTGAAAGGTTTGCAATTCAACTATCATTGCCACAGTCAGAGAAACGATGCTACAGCAGAATCCCAGGGAACTGGAGAGCAATGCGAAGCCATGGATCAGCCATGTCAGGGAGACGGGCTTTAAAAGGAGGAGTAAACAATTTTAACAAGACTTGGCTCTCAGAGCAACATCTGCTCTGAACCGTTATCCCTGGGGGCGATTCAATCAGGAATGATTCAGGCTTTAGCCAGATCTTCAGGGGTAACTGCAACAGGCACCAATTCCCAGCTCTTCAGCCAGTCCAGTTATGTGTTCTTGGGGTGATCCCAAAGTAAACAGGTCTAAAATGGTGGGTGTCAGAACCGCTCTTCACCAGACGGCTGACTTCCCCCATCCTACTCAGAACTGGCTGACAGCCTGACCCATCTGGAGGTGGAGGAAGAGTCAAACTACACTGATGCAAGACCCCAGGTGAGTCCCGTGGAGGAGCTGTCTCTCCTGCACCATGGAGATAAGGGACGACTTAATTTTATCACAGGAAAGGGCATTACCTGAGCTTCTTGACAGGCTGCTCTTCTTAGCAGGTTATCACTATCAAAGCAAACAAAAGAGACCCAGCATTAGCATTGCTAGAGATTAAGACCCAAATTGATTTGGACCTTGAGAATTCAGTCCTAATCAGTTTGGGTCTTAATCTCTAGCAATGCTAATCATCAGGAGCAGAGGGAGAGAGAGCACGAGCAAGGAACTCAGGACCATGAGGGGTGCACCCACACACTGAGACAATGGGGATGTTCTACTGGGAACTCACCAAGACCAGCTGGCCAGGGTCTGGAAAAGCCTGGGATAAAACCGGACTCTCTGAACATAACAGACAATGAGGACTACTGAGAACTCAAGAACAATGGCACTGGGTTTCTGATCCTACTGCACGTACTGGCTTTGTGGGAGCCTAGGCAGTTTGGATGCTCAACTTACTAGACCTGGATGGAGGTGGGGGGTTCCTTGGACTTCCCACAGGACAGGGAACCCTGATTGCTTTTCGGGCTGGGGGGGGGGACTTAATTAGGGGAGGGGGAGGGAAATGGGAGGCGGTGGCTGGGAAGAGACAGAAATCTTTAATAAATAAATAAATTTAAAAAAAAAAAAGACCCAAACTGAATTGGTAGGTTCTTAGGTTGGGGAGGTACCTATAGTGAAGATTTCTTAAAGACCTGATAGCAAATCAGAAGCACATTAGGGAAATACATTCTGAGGGAAATTCGCTTCTGCTAGCTATTCCCACATTCTGGTGGACAGAACAATGGCCTAGACCCCTGAGACACCTACAGCCCAATCTCTAGAACCTGAAGATCTGTGACCTCACATAACAACAGGAAAGTGCAGGGAAATTGAGGACTTCAGGACAGGGAGGACATCTTGCATTATCCCTCAGGTCTGTTAGGCAGAGCAGCCTTTCTGACCATGGTCAGAACACACATGACTCTGGGAGGGTGGTCACTTGCTGCTTTAAAGATGGAAGGGGCTATAAGCCCGGGAATGTTGTGAACCTGGAAAAGTTAGGAAGCAGCTTCTCCCCTGAGAGCCTCAGGAGGAATGGCAGGCCTATCAACCCTTGGACTTTAGCCCATAAAATAGTAAGATAAACATCAATGGTTTGTTAAACTGTAAGTTATTAGGTAACAATAGGAAACAAATAGACGTGTCTTGTATTTTCTTATCCAAAGGATACTACTCAGGTCATTTGCCAAAGCTAAATTTGATGTTTAGCTGCTTCTACTACTATTTTATCTAAGTCCCCTATTTTTTATATCACTATCAGATACTCTATTATATCACAAATGGAAATAAGAGGCAACAGTTTGGCTTCCAAAAATGAAAACATTTTATCAGAATGCAGGCATGTGTTTGATTACAGAAAGTTCTCCACAATGTGTGGTGAGAGCACATTCCATGGCTCTGATGCCTGCAGAGGCCAGTCTTCAAAACCTGCACTTCCACACTTCCTATTGCTAAGGAAATAACTGAAGGGTAAAACCAAACATGACTGTTCTAAAAAAAAATAAACAAAACCATTCTTAATAATACTCTGCTGTACTCATAGATCAGTCGGTGCCTTATCCAGACATCAGAGAGGTCTCCTCCTACAGCAGATGGGAACAGATGCAGGGACCCCCCCCCCCCCAGCCAGAAATTATGTGGAAAGAGAGTGGAAACTTGAGGTCTCCATCAGATCCTTCCCCCAGAGCTCAGGGAATCCTGGAGCTGAGGAGGCCAAAAGAGTAGATGGAGGGAAGAGAGGACACCAGGAGAACAAGGCCGTCTGAATCAACTGAGCAAGGCACATATGAACTCACAGAGACTGAAGCAACAATTACAGGGTCTACATGGGTCTGCACCAGGTCCTCTGTATATATACTACAGCTATTAGCTTAATATTTTTATGGAACTCCTGAAAGTGAGAAAAAGTGGGTCTCTGACTATTTTGCCTATTTTCATGGACTCTTTTCCCCCTGTTGGGTTGCCATGTTCAATTTTGATACGATGGCTTTTGCTTTGTTTTATTACATTTTATTTTGTTATGTTTGTTGTTATCTGTTATAGGTCTGTTCTTTTCTAATGAGACAGAAATGGAGTAATCGAAGGAGAGAGGAGGTAGGGAGAACTGGGAGGAGTACAGAGAGAGAGGGGAAACTACAATCGGGATATATTGTATGAGGAAAGAATCTATTTTCAATAAAAGAAAGATAAAAAAGTAAAGAAAGAAAGGAAGAAAGAAATAATAGAGGAAAAGGGTTAAGTTTTCCTTATTTCCCATCATCCCTTTGATATTGCTTTATGTTTCTTGTTTTGCTTCTCCTAAAAGGTACATGTGTTCAGACCTCTAAGAATTTGGTCATTTTCTCTCTCCCAGATGTTATGATTTAAATATGAAATATCTCTAAAAGGTCCATGTTTCAGACACACAGTTCCCAGCACGGGGTGCTGTTTTCAAAGCTATGATGCCTTAGGGGGTGGTGCCTGCCTGAATGAGGGTTCACTATGGGGTCAGTCTTTGACAGTGATCCTGTCCTTGGTCCAGCTGCCCTTTCTTGCCTTATGATTCATTACCATATGTTCCCACTGCCATGCCTTTCCCATCATGATGAACTGTAACCCACATGAAACAGCAATTCAAAATAAAATTTCTGTCTATTGTTACAAGTTGTTTCTGTTTATTATTTGGGTAATAGTGATGAAGAACAACTAACACAATATGGAGAAAAACAAAAGACCAAATATAAAACCAGCCCTGCCTTCACCTACCACACATGAAACTTCCCATATTGTCTTCCTTTCTGGATTATAAACTTCTTTAAATAATGGATAATTTGCTAGTATTTACTCCTGCTAAACCCACAGCACAGACTCTTGCAGACAGTGGGAACTCAATGAATACTTGTTAATAAATAAGTGGCAAATGTTTGGACAGGAAAATTGACTCACTGGGCTCGAAAGGCACACTTTCTGCTTCAAGGGAAACTGAAGGTTATTCTTGTATGAGTATCTGGCAATCCTGAACCAGCAGATTAACCGAGACAGCTCTGCAGTGTAGCCAAGGGCAAGGATGAAAACCCACACTCAGGGTTACGCTGCCAGGTCAAAAGGACCTCAGACTGTGTGAGCATGTACATGCAGCACCGTAGGCACTAGGACTCTTCAAAACCAAAGCAGGGAGTTCTGACCTGATACCACGGAGCCCAAGAACTGTTCTAATGTCAGAGAATTCCAGATACCTAATGGATCTAGAGTCTGAATGTGAGCTAGAGACCTACAGAAAACAGACTGTACATCAACTGGCAGCCCATGCTCTGTCTATACAACAAGGTACCTCCTAGGCACTAATAGTAAATACAATTTACAAGAGGTGTTCCAAAATGTAGTCATATCAGGAAGGGGCCTGAAGACATACTCAGAAGCAAAATGGAGGCTCTTTGACAGAAATGAATTAGAAGCTTCTGGGTTAGAAAATAAGGAAGAAAAAGTAGCCTGTTGATGCTACTGCCTGAGGCTTTAAAAAAATATGAACTTGCCTGCTACTACAGGTAATAGGATGCTCTCAATTTATTCCAAGCCATAAATGCTTTATTTCTTACTTTAGGACTGCAAAATACAGTAAGTTGTTACTTCAATAACAGCTTTACATGGAGAGAAGAATTACATTGATCCATCTTATTTCCCAAAAAGAGTATTTCTCACTACAGTTAGAGGCAAATTGTTCAGCAATTTCTACCACCAGTTTTCCCTTGGTGCATGCAAACACTGTCTTTGCCTTGCACAAAACAGATTTCAAGTTTAGATGTTTACAGCGACCATGGAGACTTACTCAGGCTTCCTAAAATAATTAGTCATCACATTGCCAGAGGCTCCGCTCACTGGTTGTCAATGGAGAAGGAGAGATGGGGGAAAATGGCAGCAAAGCTACAAGTGACTCTTGCAAAGTGACTACGGAGGGGAAGCCATTTCCAACTACACATTTCAGCCCTTTCCGCATGCCCAGATACCTTCCAGACAGGTAAACACTGTGCAGGGGCCTCAGCTGCATGGAGAAAATAATGGCCACAGCACTTCTGCCAAAGAGACGACCTTGACCCAGCAGAAGGAAGTGCAGTCTACTGGGAAGAATGTCTAATCTTTCCTTCCTAAAATATGTCCAGTTCTTTAGGGATCAGAAAAAATGGTCAATGTGACAGGTTAGAAAACCAGGGTGACAATCCAAATGTTACAGATTCTTGAAAGGATACGGGATCCTTCACTCTAGTATTTCTGTTTTCATGGACATCAGCTTTCCTTGTTCCCTGGCCTCTCTATGATGGACACCAAGAAAATCGTCTCAATTCTCTCAAGCACAAAATGAGAAAGAAATTCCCTAAAGTCCTGAAAACATAAAGGAGGAAAATATTCTATGAATAATAATACTAAGTGGCAAATGTCTGCATTTCAATGCCTATAAAGTATATAACCTTATATTAATAAAGTATATATACGTACTTATACATATATGCACATAAGTAAACTAAAAAGTATACTTATAAAAGTATATGAAAGAAAACAAGGAGCTACACTGACAAGGGTTGGCATCAAACCCATCACAGTCATATTCCTGAGTAAAAATGGGTAAAGAAAAAAGTTAACAAACTCAGACAATGTGTGTACGACAGCCTCCTGGGCTAGTGAAAAGTGAGGCAGCTTTTTAGTTGGTGTCTTAATTCAATAATGGAAGAGACATTTCTAAATAATAATATAAAGAAAGCCAAAACCAGTTCTCCAAGAATTATCATTTGTAGCTGGGCAGTGATAGCACATGCCTTTAATCCCAGCACTCAGGAGGAAGAGGCAGGTGGATCTCTATGATTTCAAGGGCAACCTGGTCTACAGAGCAAGTTGCAGGACACAGAGAAGAAACCCTGTCTCGGAAAAAAAACAAAACAACAACAGCAACAAAAAAAAAAGCATACAATTACTTGTTAAAACAGAAGAGAGAGAAGAGATTTGGAAAAAAGTTCATAGAACACAATGAATTTAACACAATAGCTATACACAGAGGAACGAAGAAGAAGCAGCAGGAGGATGTTCAACAATGAACTAAACACTCCCAACAAGTCTTTGCCAAATGTGTGAACCCACTTACTAAATGAGATTTGTGATTCAGCCCAGAATTTTGAATTTGCTCACTGTCAAAGCAAGGATTCCTGAATACTGGCAGCAATGTTTATTTAGGTCTGCAATCCCTGCTTTATCATCTTTGTTTCTCTGACAAAGCACAAAAAGGCAAACAATAAATATTTGCAACCACAACAAATCAATGCTTTTGTCCAAAGGTGTCCACGCCCAAGCCCATTTCCTACAATTCTGCAATTTTAAGGTTGAAAGAGTTCTTAGAAAAGATCCAGCCCATGGCATTACAATCTCCCTCCACAGAACCCAGCCCCCATCAATCAAATGGATGACACCACTCCACTAGTAACAGAGTCCTACAGCAGTGAGTCTCATCTTGTAATGATATACATCCAACGACCATCATTATACACTGACATGTGTCACTGAAAGTAAATACACACTGAGGCTCATTATGTGCAAGGTACTCAGGTCCAGAGAAAACAAGAAGACAATTAGAGATTATAAAGGTATTCAAGAACCAAGAGAAAACCTAACAGTTCCTCTATAAACATCCCCATGAGATGGGATTCACTGTGGGCTCACAGCTCCACAACACATCGGGACAACTTCTGACCTGAAATCACGTAAGTTAGTAGCTACTAATATCAGGGCTCTGCTGTTCTGAAATATGCTCCATTTGAAATGCTGGCTTCTACCTAGAGAAGAGCTGCTTTCAGCACAGCTAAGATTACCTTCTGTACAGGCCTGGGAACAAGTGAAACCACTAACATGAAAATCTCCGCAATTATGTGAAGCCAAAAACACAAGCTATAACTTAAATATACCTCCTGTCTTCCATCTTACATATAGGAAAGTACAGATACTGATTTTTTTTTAAAGGAAGAAATCTATTTTCTACATAATCTAACAAAAGAACTTAGAAAGAAAGGGCATATAATTAATTTTCATTGCATTTAAAAAGTTTTTAAAGACGTTTTCTTATTCCCTATCAAATATGGAATAACAAGCATGCTATTTAATTACCTACAAATGAACTTCTTTAAATAGCACTGATTAAAACCCCACTTTCAGCATCAGCCTGTGCACAGGGGTGGGGAGCTAGATTCAGAATGAACTTCGAAATGACAAAGCAAACTGCTTTATCAAAATTTCAACTAATATGAAACAAAGAGAAGCTAGGAAGGGGAATAAACCTCCTGCCATCAGCCATCAGTAAGGCAGCTGAGGCAGGGGAGGCGGCCAGATCCCAGACATCTGTCTCAGAGTCAGAGGCTGCTCTGAAGGGTATCGGGATGAAGCATCTCCTCCCAGACATCCAGAGATACTGGGAACCAAAGCACAAGACGTTCCTGAAACCATACTCTCCACCAAAAGAAAACTATCAGTCTAGTCAAGTGTGGCTCATACATAATTTACCCCTGGGAGCTAACACATTCCCCTTGCCTCTCCTGTCAGGGTCTCAAACTCAGTGTGCCTAAAATAGAATATAGAATCTCTTCCTCAAACCAATTCTTCCTGGTGACTTCCTTCTCTCTGCATCACCAATTACACCAGTCTTGAAGGCCTAAGATGACTTCTCCATGTTCCTCTGCCTCAGTCAAACACCAGTCAGTCTCCAGGGAATCAGCACAGCTAGCACGGAGGGGCTAAACTGGAGCACAGTGAAAGGCATCTGACCCACACCTCCTCACTGTCCCTGAAACTCAGCTGCAGACACAGAGAATTACACCTCCTGTGGGGCCAAGGAGCTGAGGCTCAGAGGTAAGTGGTTTAAGTACTTGACAAGGCCATGCAGCTGACAGGGAGCATATCTGAAACCGGAGATGCCTGCACCTTCAAAGCTGTGTTGGCCACAGAGCCACAGCTCACACTTCCTCTGTTCTTTCCTCACAACCCCGTGTCAGCCGTCAGTAGCTTTGAGGTCAACTTCTGAATGTTCCCTGCACAGGAGAGTGAGTTAAACTTCTAGAATGTTACCTTGTTCATAATATTCTTTTCCCCTTACCATCTTTACTTGCAACTCAAACACAGGTGTCCTCCTACAACCTGGCTTTTCCACGGTCTGATGAAAAACATGGAACTTCACTCACGTTCTTTTTTTTCCTGAAGATGGAGTTACAAGGGGTTGTGAAAGACTATGTCAGTGCTGGCAAACAGATGCAGGTCCACTATAAGAGTAGCAAGTACTCTGAACCAGAGCCATCTCTTCAGCCCCCACATCAGACTTCAGACTAGTCTTTGTCAGACTGTCTCATCACATGCAGCATGAGAAAAGGAAACGGCTCAGATCTTGTTCGATCACCTGGTAGGTCCTTGTCTTCCTGTCCCACTGGATAGCTCTCACGTCATTCACCGCCCAGATACCATCAACACTTTGTTTTAACTCTCCTAGTCCTGAGTAGTTATTACCTCAAATTACTTGGAGCATTTATTTGACTTCATGTCTAGAATACCGTCAGCTAGAGTTACCTTATTCTATCTTCAGTGACTCACAAGACACTACTATGCCCATTCCACAGTTGAAGAGTGTCCAGCTTCAAGAGCCCAACGTCACTCTGCTAGGACATGTCAGGGCTGACTGACTCTAGAGACAACCTCCATACTACACTGCTCCCTTTCTCCTGCTACTTGTTAATCAGCAGGCTCTTTGCCACTAAAAGGGCTAGAAAAAATGGAAGACGATTGCAGGTAAATGGCTGACATGATGAACTAGCAGCCTGGAACACAATCTTCCCCAGGGATCAGAAGGCTCAGCAAGAGCAGTTTGGAGAGGAATGAGCAATACTTAAACTCCCTTTACTCTCAGCACACGGGGTCATTGCCTGCTCTTCAATTGCTCTCACAGAGCTGTGCTGAGAGAGACTCACCCGTGCTGCTCCTGCCTACTATAGCAGCCTGCAGCAGGAAAATTATACAGGAGAAATCTTGAAAAAAAGAATACTTTCATCTTTGAGGCTTGGGAGAAGAGAGAAAATAGAAGGAATTCTCAAAAGAAAAGAAATTTATAAATACTATAAAAATGGAATAAATCCTGAAAATAAGTATGTGATATCAAAAGATTAATAAGAGAAGGCAATAAAATTAATTATTGGCAGATAAAATAAATTAAAATCTGTCTTTTCCCCCACACCTGCTATAAATGCCTCCTCACCCCTTCTATATAACTGGAACCCAAGAGAAGATGAATGTCTAAAGAAACACAATGACCCCAGAATCTATGTCTCTTACTTGAGAACAGCCATGTCATTGGGGGTCACTTACAAAATATGCCAAGTAAGGGTGCAGTCTGGGGGACACCAAAATGAAACAAAACCAAAAGATATCCGGAAAGTAACTGAAATATATCACAAACTACTGAATCCAGCAGGTAAAACTGAAAGGTGCTCACTCATTCAACCAAGAGGCTATTCATGACTTTTTCAAGAGCAAGCTCAATCAAATGATGGATTATAAACCAAATTTTACTAATCTGGTTTAAAGTGGCAGAAAAGGGTAAGAGATAAACATTAAAAATTGGTATAAATGGAAAGATAGGTAGGACAGTAAACAAATAGAATTGTCACTTGAATGGAGATAAGTGTAAGTTTGGAATGATTTTGATCAACAAGGAAGAAATCTGAGATTAGGGATACAAATGAAGGAGCAGATGATGAGGGGCAGGTACTAAGGAGAGGCAGAATGACTGGCATTGGGCAGTAGGACGGCTGCCTACCCAGTGAAGGAGACAACACAAATGTGCATGTGGAGACTGGCCTGAGCTCTGTAATCTCCTCTTTAAAATGGGAGTTAAGGTTGCCTGAGTACAGAGAAGGCAGCAGATGAAACAGAGAAACTCATGAATATTTCAAGACACATTTGTGAAGATGGAAGAGGATCCTGACTACAGATAGAGCACACTTGTTTTCGGGGAATTCAACAGCCTGGGTGTGTGGGTTCAGAAGGGACAAACACAACTGATACTTTACTCTGAATCCCATCTTTTCATCCTCTCCAATAAACAAAATGTGTAAGGAGGAACAGAGGATGTTCCAATATCTAGGGAAATAAAATGATACTGAGTAATACCAATAACTGAGGAGCAGGTTGGGCAAGGGGCTTTTGTTTTTAGGATGCTGGGCCAGTAATACCTGTGAAGCAGTGGTGTGGGAGGTCCTTCTGTTTGTATGTTGCTTTCATTGGTTGAATAAAGAGACTGCCTTGGCCTTTTGATGGGGCAGAACTTATGTCGGTGGAGTAGACAGAACAGAATGCTGGGAAGAAAGGCAGTGTGGCAGAAGTCATGACGCTCCTGCCTGAGACTGATGCTGGTTAGAATATTTCCTGGAAAGCCACAACCTCGTGTTGATACACAGATTGGTGGAAATGGGTTAGATCAGGATGTGAGAGTTGGCCAAGAAGAGGTTAGATATAATGGGCCAGGCAGTATTTAAATGAATACAGTTTCTGTGTGGCTATTTCGGGTGTAAGCTAGTGGGACAGCCGGGACAGAACAAGGGGCCCTGCTCTCTTCAACTGTTTGGCACTCCAACATGATAAAATGACTCCACGTAAAATCTGAGAGAGCTTCAAAAAGAATATAGAGTTTAACACAGCTTCCTGCTGTTCGCTGGCAGCTTGCCACAGCTGCTTTAAGAGAGATTTTCCTGATTCAGCTGTAGTAGAAAAAAAGCTGTGCAGTTTTAAAATGCTGGCTTTCTGGGCTATGCTCCTAGCACAACTTCTGTCTTTTGAAGGAGACAGAGCATTTAGATGGGTTTTGTAAATAAATTTCTATGGTGTGCCTAAAAGGGGGACATTGCGTGCCAGGGCTTAGAGACACAAGTGACTCAGAGGCACAAGCAGCTCCGACATGTTGGACTAGGCGGGGCAAGCAGGCAGTACCTGTATTCGACCTGGGATTGTCGCAGCTTGGATTCTTAAGAGCTTAGCATTTCAAAAGCTCTTCAAGACAGTAGAAAATTAAAGACAATGCAATAGGACAGATACAGACATAAAAGACCTCTAAATGGGTCATAATGTTAGATAAAGTACCTAGGCTTAGGAGAGAGAAAAAAAAAGAGTATACAAAGCCATAAAATAAAGTTAATGCTTAAAGGGGGGGGGGGAGTCTTTAAAGAGGCAGATTAAAGATAGTCATAGATTAAAAAAAATAAAGAAAAATAAGCCAGTAAAAACAGAAAATTCACAGAGAGTCTAGATTATGTATTTTATTGTGTTTTCTTTGAATTTTTTTTAATATAAAAAAGCTAAGTACAAAGAGATATTTCATTGTATGGGCTAAGCTAAACCAGCATGTATATTATAAAGGTATTATGACTTCAGAATTTGGGACTAAGGATATGATGCTTTGGAAAGGAGGTTCTTTTGTTTTCACAGAGGATGAGACCCTACGGATTGCTTCTAGACCAATATGTTATGATAGACCACGCCCTCCTAAAAGGCTGTTGTAAAAACCCTCAAAAATTTCTTTGCCCAACTGCTGACTAGGATAAACTTAGCACACAGGATAGACCATGAAAGACCTGATTAACAACGCCCCTATACAGCACAAAGCAGTTTGGAGAGAAATAACTGCACCTATGTTCCCAGATATTGTTTACATTTAAAGGGAGATATGATATAGATATGAAAAATTTGCATTGTTATAAATCTTGATTTACTGATATAAGTTTAAGGTCAATTTTGTTATATGCATATTTCTAATCTTAATTAAGTTATTGTTTAAAAATGTAATGAATATATAATTAGGAAATATAGGTTGTTAATGGATAAGCATCGATAATAGTCAAGCTTGTAGTCACGTTAGTTAGATTTTTTTAGATATATAGAGATATATTTCAGTTACATAGGCATTCTTCATATCTTTCAAAGACTACAGAATATGGCATTTAAAATGTTTTAATAAATTAGGACTTTTCATGACAATGAGATACGTCTGCTCCTGGCAGCACCAATCTACTTCAAGAGGAAGATGGGCATCAAAGAGGTTCCTTATGGAGTTGATTAGCTATTTGGGTAAGAAACTGCTTTTGCCTGGACTGTTACATAAACTGAACATCAAGAACCGGCAAAGAGAGGACTGCTGAACTTGCCTAAAGGTGAGATGATCCTTCAGGATTCCTGATTCATAAGAGTCTGTGAGACATTCTGCAGGACACAGAAGAAAGTGACTGAACTGCCTTTGAAATTTCCTGCTTCATGGAAATGTCTGCTGGAGACAATGGACGTGTAGGCTGAAGATGGATGCCCCAATGGTACAGAGGAACTTTGGATGACTGTACAGGCAGTGAGATGTCTCTGTCATTTCTAGAGTTTTGGAAGTTACTTACTTCTCATTTACTTAGGTAATATTATATCCTTCTGGAGTCTTTGATAGAGTTGAAGAACAGATATAGTTTTTCTTTGTTATGATAAAAGATAAAATAGATATAAATATTGTAGCTGTAATTCTTGCTTGATACCTGTTATATGTAATTTTACTATGTCAAAGTGAAAGCCTTTTTTTTTTTTGTTTAAACAGTAAAGGGAATATGGTGTAGGATGTCCTTCTGTTTGTGTGTTGCTTTTATTGGTTGAATAAAGACACTGCCTTGGCCTTTTGATAGGGTGGAACTTATGTGGGTAGAGTAGACAGAACAGAATGCTGGAGAAAAGGGCAGTGTAGCAGATGTCATGACGCTCCTGCCTGAGACTGATGCTGGTTAGAATCTTTCCCAGAAAGTCACAACCTCGTGGTGATACACAGATTGGTGGAAATTAATTAGATCAGGATGTGAAAGCTGGCCAAGAAGAGGTTAGACATAATGGGCCAAGCAGTGTTTAAATGAATACAGTTTCTGTGTGGTTATTTCAGGTGTAAGCTAGCAGGGTGGCTGGGACAGAACAAGGGGCCCCACTCCCTTCAACAAAGCAGCTGAAAATAAGCACTTGTATTGGTTCCTTTTTTGCTCTTGGGGTAAAATACCAGGCCAATGCAACTTAGAGAAGACGAGTTCATTTTAGCTATGGTTACAGAGATTGAGAGTCCTGACAGCGGAGCGAAGATGTGGTGGCAGGAGGAGGACACTGAGGACTCACACCCTGACCCACAAACAGGAAGCAGAGAGAGCAAACTAGAAGAGTGGGACCTTGAAAGCCACTCCTATTGAGACAGTTCCTCTAGCAGGGCCACAACAGCACCACTAACTGGGGACTGAGTGTTCAAATGCCACAGATAACGGGGACTCTCATTCAAGGCAACACAGCACTTGAATATACATTTAGGTGTGGAGCTCAGAAGACGTCTTTATAAAGACAAACAAAATCTTGTAATGGGACATCTAGAGATGGAACAGAAGACAGTATGGGCAGGTGAGATCATTCAGGAGAGGGCATGACATGAGAAGAGAGCCTAGGGCAGAGAACTGCCTCCCCCTAAAGGAAGGGGTCACAGAGAACGAGAAGGGGAGTGGCAAGGGGAGAAAGAGAGAGGAAGGAGAAGAAGCAGTTGGGAAGGCAGAGACAATGGGGAAATGTGTCTCCCTGTGGTAAGAAAGGTCATGAGAAACTGCAAAGCCAAGAAGTACAGTAAAAGGAATGAGCCAGAGCAAGTGTGGAAGAAGAATAAATTACAAGTGCTAGGGGGCAGCAAATACCTACAATCCCAGCACTTGAGGCAGGAAGTACCAAGGCCATGGCCAGCCTGGGCTACAAAGAAAGACTCCATGGAACTGATGGTTGGGGGAGAAATAAAAGAAGGGGGTGGAAAGGGAAGAGAAATAAAAATAATCAAAACAGAAAAGGAAAAAGAAAATTATCTTTTTACAGATGACATGATCTTTTATACAGAACACCAGAATGGTTACACCTAAACACAGAAGTGTTAGAACCATAAAACAATGTCAGCAAAGCTGTCAGAGAGAAAAAGAATTAACAAAGCAAGCTGTACTTCCATACATAGAATGAATAATGTGTAAAGGAAACTAAGAAATCAATTATGTAAGACAACCAGAAAAAATAAATATTTATAAATAAATTTAGGTAAGTGAGAGAGATGTGTTCCACGAAAACCACAAAACAGACAGGAAGATGCCATGTGCTCAAGGATTGGAAGACAACGCTGTTAAAATGGCCACTGTACAAAGCAGTCTACCAAGTTCATGCAATTCTTGTCAAGATCCCAATGGTACTTTTTGCAGAAATAGGAGAATGCCACATAAGAACTGATATGAAATCTCAAAGAGCCTGAATAGCCAAAATAATCTAGCAAAATAACAAAGTTGGAAGCTTCTCACTTAGTAATTTCACAACTTCTTGCAAGGTTATAATAAAACTATAGTTCGGGTATACAGACTTATATATACAGATACATGTATGGACCAGAAAACCTAGAGGTAAACCTCCATTGTATATGGTCAAAATATCTTCTACAAAAGTCCCAAGACCACATGGCAGAGAAAGAATACCTTTCTATAAACAGTGACAGCCTGATACCTACATGCAAACAGTAAGGCTGTACCTTAGTATTATACCATATACACAATTAAACATAAGAGCTTAACGTGACCTAAACCTATACAGCTCCTAGAAGCAAACATGGGGGAAAGCTTAGTGCCATTGGATTTGACAATAAATCCTTGGATGTGAGAGTAAAAGCTCAGGCGAGGGCTGAGGAGATGGCTAGGGTGGTAATGTGCATGCCCTGAACGCATGAGAACCTAAATATGGAACCCGTGCACTCACGTGAAACACCAGTGTGACAGCTGCAATCCTAGCACTGACAAGCAGACACAGGGATAACCAGAACCTGCTGGCCAGCTAGTGTGGCCCAGTCAATGAGCTCTGAGGCTGATGAGTAACTGCCCCCAAAAATAATGTGGGGGGCAATTAAGGAAAACACGTAACACTGACTTCTGACCAACATATATATGCAGAGACATTCACCATACACAAATCTACCCAAAGCACGGGCAACAAGAGCAAAGGACTTTAAAAGCTTCTGGACACCCTAAGACACAACAACAAATGGAAACGCCAACATATACAATGAGGAAAAAAACTGCAAATTATATATTTCATAAGGGGTTAATATCTAGAATATATAAAAAAATTCATAAAATTCAACAACAAAGCCCAATTAAGAACTGGGAAAAGAGTTTAACCAAACTTTTCTCCAAAGAAGAAATAGAAGGGGCCAAAAGCTATGTAAAAAAAAAAATTCTCTATATTTTTAGAAAAATGAAAATCAACTCAAAATCCATCACAACAAAACATAAGTTAATGAATATGTAGAGAAACTGCAACTATTTTGCACTATGGTAGTACTATAAAAGCTGTTACCAAAAAACAATTTGAAGGCTCCTTAAAAAAATAACAATACCACTTCTTACCATACAATCCAGCAGCCGTTCTTCTAGGTTATGTATCTAAAGGAACTGTAAAAAGAATCTAAGAGGTATTTCCTCTCCCTAGTTCACTGCAACGTTATTCACAATGGCCAGCAGACAGAAGTAACCCAATCTCCACTGAGAAATGAGTAAAGTATTACGTACACATGCAGAGGAACAGTAATTACTCAACCTTTGAAAATAAACCTGACATCCTATGATGTGGATGAATATTAAGGACAGTGTACAAGTGCAATAAGACAGTCAGTCACAAAAGAGCAAACACTGTATGATCCTGCCTACACTGCATGTCTCTATCAGTCAAACTCATGGAAAAACAAAGGGGGGGGTGGCTTCAAGGAATGAAGGAAAGAAAACAGGGAGAACTCAATGAGTATAGTTTCAGTTTTGCATAAACAAAGGAGTCCAAAAAATCTTTTGCACAACAACATGAGAATACTCAACAACACTGACCTGCACATTCGCTCACGAAGGATCAAAGTATGCAGAAGTGTGAGAAAGAGAAGAGGGAGACCCGAGAGCTTCATCTGTGCTTGTAACCTTGGATTTCAAGGGTGGAGAAGGAGCACGTGAGGCCTTCAGTCAAGCTGTTTCAAACCTCCTTCAGAGTGAGGCCTCTTCATGCTGGAGAACCAAAGGGTCTTTTAAAACAATGAAGACTTCAGGGAGTATCAGAGGACCTCTGAAGACACAGTGAGCTCTTCAGATCTTCACCTGGTGGGGACGGGGCACCCCCAGTGAGCCAGCATCAGTGTGCTTAGAGGCCCTGCAGTCTGTACAGACTCCCCTGAGGCCCAGGTTAGAAACTGGAAGAAAGGCCTGCTAACTCTTTCCTTACCTCACAGATGCTAAGCTGTGCGGATACTAGCTAACAGAGCTTGGTGCCTAGCTCTGAGAGTACTTGCAAGGAAAGAACCACTCCGCTGCAGATTATCAGACCACACACTACAGTGTCAAGTTTTTTGTCAGCAGTAAACTGAATATTCATTAGAGTATCAAGTGTGGATCTCTTTTCCAATACAATTTCTACCTCTTCCCTGGTCAGCAAAGCAATATGGAATATATCTGGATTTCTGTGTTGGTATACATACAAGTAGCACTTGGTTACATAATTATAAGACTACAATTAGGTTAATTTCTTAAGATTTTATGATTTTTATACAAAAAAAAAAACCCCTGCTTATGTAAACTTACCATACAAAGCCAGAATAGAAAATTTGGCACTTTCTTCTCCTGCCATGTCTGAAGGCTGATATAACACATGATACACTGAATTCCTTATTCATACACAAAGGGTGCCAAGCTGGGATCTCATTTAAATTAACCCAGTCTAATGAAATAGATGAAGATAGTCACAGGGCATGGAGAAAGCAGAGCCAATGAGTACCCAGCAGACAGGGGTGACAGATACAGACAGACAGAGATCACAGTAAGAAAACCTGGGCAATAATCCCAAGGAGATAAATGAGTTACAATTTCAATTTACTACTTGCAGTCATCTTCTACAGATTTGGTAGGCAGGGAAAGGAAAACAAATTACGCAAGATAAGCATGGAGCATCCTATTAGTCATTCCTCTATGGTCTCCCCTCCCCTTTTCCTTTTGTTTTCTCTTATCCACTTCTGCTGTGGTTCTTCTCCTCTTTCCCCATCTAGTAACATCATCAACATCTCTCATCCACTCACAATCTTCACTTCCTTCTTTATTCACGTATTTCTATCTCCACTCTCCTCCTTCCTTATCCAATCACCTTTCCCTATCCATATCAGAAGGAAGGAGGAGGGAGGTAAGTGGAGAAGATTTCCAGGCTTCCTCTGATGTCTGTCTTCACTGTTCCACTACACCACTATTGAGTATTTGCCCATCACATATGAGGAATTCAAAATACCAGCAACAGCTTATTCAAAACAGAAGAAAACACCAGGTCTTTAATATGAAAATGAGCACAGAACATGCATACAAAGCTCAATGCACGTGGCTAAGTTTTTTATGCTCATCTTACTAATCAAAGACATGTAAATTACATAGAGCAATTATTATTCCCCTATAAAATTCAGTTTTAAATTATCATTCACTGATTTCACCGATGACAAAATACAACAAGAAAGATACTCTTTTTTTTCCAACTCTATTTCTTCTTTATTTCCAAACCATCTCCATTCCCACTTCTGTTTTTTTTCCATTTTTTTATTGAGAAAAGGAGAAAAAAAAAAACAAGTTTCCACCTCCTCCCAGCCTCCCATTTCCCTCCCCCTCCTCCCACCCTTCTTCCCCTCCTCCCACCCTTCTCCCCCTCCCCCCACTCCTCTCCCTCTCCCTCTCCAGTCCAAAGAGCAGTCAGGGTTCAAGAAGTCGGGACCACGAGGGGTGCACCCACCCACTGAGACAGTGGAGCTGATCTATTGGGAGCTCACCAAGGCCAGCTGGACTGTGACTGAAAAAGCATGGGATAAAACTGGACTCTCTGAACATGGCGAACAATGAGGGCTGATGAGAAGCCAAGGACAATGGCACGGGGTTTTGAACCTACGTAACGTGCTGGCTTTGTGGGAGCCTAGCCAGTTTGGATGTTCACCTTCCTAGAAATGGACGGAGAGGGGAGGACCTAGGACTTACCACAGGGCAAGAAAGATACTCTTGCCTACTCCTGTAAGGAAGGTAAATTAGCTCTATACGGAAAAACAAAATGGCTCAATATATTTATTCTGTTTTTATATGGCATCATTTGATGATATTTATATTTATCAATATGTTACCTAGCTTATCCAGTAAAGTAAACCCTGAGAATGTAGGGCTTTGGGTACTGCTAGAACCTCCACACCAAGTAAGATCTGGCACAGGATGGGTATTCTAGAAACATCTATCAAGTGAGTGAGTCATATAACAATTCAGCTTTTTAAATGGAGAATTTTCAGAAATGTACAAAAAAGCAACTCAAAATACAAAGTAAGTAAACATAGCACGGTAAAAGATAATCTATAACCAGCGTTATCCCAATTATGTTCAAACAGGACCATCAATCAAAATCCCAATAAACAAAAGAAGACATTTTACAAAATTTCCTCTAAGTTGTAGGAGGGTAAATGACATCTTAAAATTGCAACGTACATGCAATGCTAACTTTTCTAAAATAAATTATTATCTAAACAGATGGAAAATATTCCTCCCTTTAAATATTTTCTCCCTTGGTTAAAATCCCTCCCCTAGGAAGAAACATCCACACCGCAAACATCAATGAAGCAATCCAGGCTAGTGCACACAAAGTCCCAAAGGACCATGTAATCATTCACAAGGCCTTTAGTAGAAAACACCTGCTCTGTGTTGAGTGCAAGGGAAAGGAAGGGTTAAGTCCCACTCTCAAATGCTCATAATTGTTAAATCCCTAAGTGCAGTACAACCACATGAGCTAAGTTGCAACACAGTAAGATAAAGGTTGGGAGATGAGGACAGAAGTCCACAAACACTGGCCTAAGTGGGATGGACCTGCAGGGCCAGACAGAGCCCTACGGATCAGGAGTCCACAAACACGGGCCTAAGTGGGATGGACCTGCAGGGCCAGACAGAGCCCTACGGATCAGGAGTCAGAGGGAAAGAGTTAGGAAGACGCTAAGGCCTGAGAATCTGTGTCTCTGAACTTCTAAGTGAATCTCCTAATTCCAAGTGAAATGGCATTAGGATGTAGAAATAATGGGGCAATAAGGGTGTTGCCCTCATAATAGGATTAGCACCTCTCTAAGAAGAGACACCAGCCAGATGTCACATCCCATCCACAACCCTCCCTCTGAAGACACAGCCACAAGACAGCCACCTGCAAACTAAGAAGAGTGTACCACACCAGTGCAACCATCTTGGATTCATAGTTCCACTTTGCACATTGTGAGAAATAAACTTTTGTTATTTAAGCCACCCCAGTTATAGCTACCTGAGCAAAGTATACAAAGGCCATAAATATATTTGTGTGTGTGTGTGTGTGTGTGTGTGTGTGTGTTAAAAACGGGAAGGTAGTAGATCTCATATTTAGTTCGTTAGCAATTACTATCATAATTTAATGTAGGTGATAAACACACTAGACTTCGAAAAACAATAGTTTAAAGATAAAAGATGGGAGTGGAGGGAAGATATGAAAAGACTGAGTCCACACTAAGGGCTTTGGACATTATGCTGAAGACAACAGAAAGAAAAAAAACTTGAGATTTTTAGCAGATAAAGGACATAATCATATCTGAGCTGCAGAATAAAAAGACTGTGAGAACCTGAAAGGTAAAGCTGAAGTGGAGGGAGGGCTGCGGGGAGAGGCTGCCATAATGTCTGGTCAACTAAAGGGAGGAACA
Organism: Microtus oregoni; assembly: GCF_018167655.1. Taxonomy (NCBI): domain Eukaryota; kingdom Metazoa; phylum Chordata; class Mammalia; order Rodentia; family Cricetidae; genus Microtus; species Microtus oregoni. Next base: position 35,692,706 of record NW_024543085.1, on the reverse strand, counting down.
AGAGCCCTCTTGTCTCAAGGGAGGTCGCGGTCTGGCAGCACTTGGTGACCAACTGATTGCAGGAGGTGAGAGATGAGGAAATAAGCCAGGGTTTGTGCTTAGGCAATGGACCAGAATGAGATTTCAAGCCTTTGATTGATATTGCAGGTTTGTGGGAAAACAATGTGCGGCTAAGGAGTCTCTAGACTGTTACACCTGTCGGGCACTTTCAAGGGAACCCACACAGATGTCTGGACTTGGCTGTTTGGAAACAGGAGAGATTGGACACAAGCTACAGAACTGGAATTCACGTCTGTGAAAGCAAAGTATGCGGGTTGCTAAGGCCATCCAAGTGGAGGGTAGCATGGGAAGATGTCAGTCGAGGGCACTCTGAGAGGACGGTCTTTACAAGCCACCCCTTCCCCAGCAACTCCCTTTTTTGTCATAAATGATTCATCTGTCACTGAAGGACGGGGAATACGCAGGCAGCCTAGTGTGCAAAGAGGACTGGTCCAGCTGCCTGAACTAAATCCCAGCTTTGTCACTCACAGGTAGTTGGACCCTGGGTAAGTCAATTAACTTCTTCACTAGCAAAACGAAGAAACACCGTCTGCCCTGATTACTTAATTTGGCTGTGAAGATCAGCTGTGATGGGGTTGTGACAAAATCTGTACATGTTTCCGTATCTAAGCTGTCTTCACAAATATGTACGACATTAACAGTGTATATTCCCTTCTCAGCAGCCAGAATGTTCATTCTCATTAGCGTCAGTTAAAAACTCTCAATTCCATGTTTAAATCAGCATATATTTCCCTTTAAAGCGGGTTGTCCCCAACCGCATAAGCTCCCAAATTCTAACTGAGGCCCCTCTCCTGACCGGGAAGGTGAGGATTTTCTCACTAAAGCAGCGCTCCTTGGGGGGTTCTAGCCATCTCCATCAGCAGAACCTAGAAAACGGAATGAATGAACAGACCTGCCCATCAAATACTACTGGTTCCGTTTCTGTTCCGGGGGACCCCACTGCCCAAGGGGGTGGTGACTGAGGGGGCCACAGATTAGGGACAGCTCTGGGACTCGAACCAGCACACCTGACCCACAGGGACCAGAGGCGCGCGCACCACACCGGCACGGCCCAGCCCCCTTCTCCCACCGCGCCGCAGCCAGCAACTGCGCGGCAGATCCCCGGGCGCCAGGCGGGTTCCCGGGACGCCCCGCTCAACCCAGCCACCCGTGACTGCACCCCACACACGGGTCACACACACCCAGCGGCCCGCACTCGCTCCCCGAACTCACCGCTGCCGTTGCTTGGCGCCCGGCCTTTTCCGTGTGCTCTCGCGAAACTCTTCCTCCCTCCAGAGGGAAACCGCGACCACCGTCCTCCGGTTCCGACAGGTGGGCTGTGCCGGCCGGGTGGGGCGCAGCCCTCCAGTGGTCCTGAGTGGTCACTGCCCTCTCTTCCTGTTCTCCCACTTGCTCATTCTTTCAATCTCTCATCCATCCACCTGTCCATCTCTTCTGGAAAGTTCACAATATATAATACGAACAGTTTTACGATTTGAAACTAAATCATAAAGTCATTAAAGGAGTAAGAATTTTAGATAGTGGTAAATGAAATCAAAAACACACTGGTTGATAGGAACTGTGGCAAGGAGGGGCTGAGTTAAACTAAACAGCTGAAGTTTGGGATCCCCGAAATCAGGAAGAAGAGGATCAGGTCAGAAAGCACAGAAGATAGAGCAGGGCACAGGAGAAGCAAGCACAAAATCCGAGACGCACTAGGCCAGTGTGAGGAAGGCAGAGAGAGGTAGAAAGAGAGACATGAGGCAAAAGAGGCCATGGTGGTGTAGGGGCACCAGAAAATGTGTCTGTTCAAAATATAGCCTGAAACTGAGCTGCGCTGCAGATGAGGGACAGATGCAGGCGAGCTTCCTGCTTTCCTTCGGTGTGCTTAAGACCCAGGCAGTTAGTTGTTAGTTAGTTAGTTACAAGACTTTGTATCTTTCCATCTCTGACTATCAAGGATATGTCAACAAAACAATACAGACGTTGATATAAAAAGACGTTGTGGAAGTCTGTTTCGAGGGCATGACATGGCTATTGGTGTCTTGAAATGGGAACAGCTGTGATTACTCACCAAGTTCATCATAAGATCGGACACATGAACACATTCACATTTGATCCCTACTGGCCCACCTCTTCACCTGCTGTAGATGCAAGGAAAGGTTGCTGGGGCCAAGAGGTCTGAGGAGTGTTGGGGACGGCAACTTCTTCAGTGCTGTTGTCTTCTGTGTGTTCCTGTTGGTCATCCCTCACCCATGTGTCTCTAAGTAACCCCAATCAAATTCATTGATTCACACATCTAGACTTCGGGGGAATCATTTCTTTGGGGTCTGTCCTTGTCACCCTATCTGGAGAGAAAGGGCATTCATTTGCTGGTGTCTGCCTAGGGAAAGTCTACAGGAAGTGAATTTACTCTGAGCCAAATATGAATGACCATAGTTTTGGGGGATATATTCAAGTTGCCCTGAATGACATGTTCCACTGCGAAACAGGTTAGTTGAACATTTATAATCACAGAATAAAATAAAGTCATAATTTAATTTGGATTGTCAGATTGGTAGATTACGACAAAGTAGAGCAATCTCTTCCATGGGTTTCAGATGCTGTGTGACGACCTTCCTAGAGTTGGGTGGGCAGAAGCTTTCAGTTGTATCACTCCTAATGTCTTACCTAGTAGAATAAACATGGGTCAGGAGAGAACTTGGTGGCAAATGGCGATTAAAGGTAAGAAAGGATGCTTTGGGCTATCCATCTGCGACACCCCATCTCTCCATTGTGAAGTTCTAAGGTCTGCTGGTCTATACACTCCTGAACACCAATGTACTTTTTTTTTTTTCTCGGAACTTTAGTCCACAGACAATAAAAGCTAACTGCTGTAGGTCCTCATCAGCATTAGGAGGATTATTTAACCAGTCTTTATCTGCCATGTGTTTACCATCCCCTAAATCGTTGCCAATAAAAAACAAAATCAAGATCACCTTCCCATTTGGTCTCCTCTCTAAATGCTACTGTTCTTTGTTGCAACTGCTATCTAAGACAGAGCCCTACCCCACTGCTTTGAGCTTTTTGCTGGTGTTCAGATGTTAAGAATTCTGCTGTTTCTCCTTAATCTGCTTTTTTCTTTTCCATCCCTCCTTCCTTCCTTTCTTTTTTTTTATAGAAATGTCCCTCAAGGGTAGAAAAATTATATTCCTTTCCATGCAGAGGAAAATGTTTTATACATGCCATTAGTGGAATAGGATTCAATCAGCAGAATTGGGCACCTCTAGTAACAGTACCAGTGAGAAGATTCCAAACAAAAAGCTACATGAACACAGTGCTGATGCCAACTTCCAGAGAGTTTAAATTTGGTACCAGCAACTCCCATATTCATGTGGGGATCAAGCCAAGCAATACAGCTTTCTTCTTCTTCTTCCATCTCTCTGTCAACCAGCATCAGAGGTATGTGACAGGCCTCATGGAGAGCTCTGAGGCTGGGCTCATGTTTAGTGCCCTGCAAAGTGCCCGCAACCTCGGGGCTTGCGATCTACTTTCCCGGCCCTGTTTCCTCTTCTATAACTTAGACTCCACACTAATGCTTGAAGGACAATGAAAACATCCACGGAGGATAAGTACAGTACAGCACATACGATGCCCTGCTTCTCCCTGGGACAGTGTGAGCTCCCTACCACTCACTCTCTCCACTCGCAAATTAGAAGATGGACGATGGAAGCACATCAGACTGTTTTTTTTAAAATCCCTTAGAGTCTAAAATATATTTTTGAGTCTAAAATATTTTAATACTGAGGGAGTCAATGAATTATTTTCAGAATTTCTTTTCCAACTAGCTAAAAAGTTTGTATTTGGAAATGGGTTTGTGCAACCGCTTGACTTCAGGCTGAAAAAACCTGAGATTTGTGGAATGGTCCATACGCTTTAGGAATTGGGCAAAGGGAATTCTGAAAATGAGAGCAGGCAAACTTTGACACATTTTCCCATCAGGAAACAATATTTTTAAAAGCCTAAATGATAATTTCATGTGCTTGCGGTGTGTGTGTGTGTGTGTGTGTGTGTGTGTGTGTCCTCTTTTAGATTTTATGTCTTGTTTTGGATCTTATATATAAAGGGTAAATTACACTCATTTCTGGGTTTAGGACCTATCTAGACCAGAATCCAATATTAATGCCACATGGGCATCCCATGTGAATGTGAACTTGACCACATAACCATCTCATGTGAGTGTGATGTTCACCACATGGCCATCCCATGCAATGTGAACTTGACTTCATGGAATGTTCTAATACTTTGATATTTGCCTGTTAGTTTCTCCAAGAATCAGAAGGAATGTAACTCCACAGATCCATTTTAGATTTCTGGTTTCCAAAACTGTTTTTTTAAACTACCGAACAAGGGCAATTTGTTAAGTACCGACAAGCGATTAGCACGCATTGTCTTGGAATATGCTTCCTAGGGCATCCAAGCTGTGCCAGACTGATATTGCACTTTCAGTAGATTAGTATTGTAGTTCATTATTCATGTTCGGCATTTTGTTTGTGTAAGGCCATCTGTGGGTTCCTGCATGCATCCCTGCTAGAAAGCTATAATGTCTCCAGCTGCTTCTCTATTCATCTCCTGTGGACTGAGTGTCCTCTGCAAACTCATGGTAAGGTTACTTGCCATTTCATTATCAGGTTGGAAGGGTGAGAAGAGGTGAGCAGAATGAAAAGTCTCTCCGCATCAATGCATTGATGCCATTATCAAGGAGCAGGTTCCTGCTGGCCAAGTGTGAGTTAGACCTGATTTTTCTTCTCATGAATGTTTGCCTATCCTACTACCCAAAGTCTCTCAGCTTCTAAAACAGATCTATTTTAACTGTATCAGTTATAGCTGTGGTATTCTGTCTAGTCACAGAAAATACATTGACAATACCATCATGCCTATACCCTTATCCAGGCTTCTCTTGTTGCTACGTGGTGTTTGACCCAACCCTTTCTCAAACAATGGTGATGTTTCTAGTGTGTATCACTCACTTTAGGTATCAATTGTGACTTTTTTTTATAAGAACAAAGGCATCAAAGGTAATGGATGAATTTCTAAATATATACCTGAAGATATATGGTATATATCTATGACCATAAAACCATGAACACGCCTAATCTGTTTGAATGCTCACCTGCATGTGGGTATGAAGGTTGGGTTTGGAGACCTGTGTCGATTCTATTCTATTGCAAGTCCTGTTTCACCAAGATGCAGCTTTTAAAATCATCAGTCTTGACACTAACCAGTTTTTCATGATCTTCTGCAGTCTATGAGACACTGACTTAGCTCCAAGACCTTCTGTTACTCGACAACTGAGGACTACCCTCCTTTTACAGCTGTGGAAATCCTTATCAGTGTGTCCAACTTGCCCCTGTGAATTACATGTGACCAAAATAGCCATGGATGTGGCCCAACACGAATTCACATGCTTAATTAAAATATGATTTTTATGATATATTTGTCACATAACTGTGTGATTCCTAAGCACAGGTTTCGTAAATGACAATGTCATGTTACAATATCCAAAATTAGACATGCCTAACAGAGCTTCCCCTGGAAAAAGTGGGCACCTTTTGTGGTAGAGATGTGTGTCTGATGTGATTGATTTTTAGATTCCTGGGGCAGCATCTTAAGCACAAACCCCAGGTTCAAGAACATGTCCTGTGTCACAGAAAAGGCCAAAGAGACATGAAGATGTGCACATCCAGAGAGAAGCTTGTGTTTTTCCAATCCCATGTTCTTTGATCACTATCAAATCACTGAATGATGTTCTCGAAGAGCAGAAAATGTAATCCCTGGAAGCTACTGGAAGTTGCCCCTACCTGCTGCAAAATAATACGCATCATACACTGTGATTAAGTATTACTCTCACTGGTTTAATGAAGAGCTGACTGGCCAATAACTAGCCATGAAGAAGTTAGGCAAGAGAATCAAACTAAGAGGATGCTGGGAAGAAGAAGGAGGAGCAGGAGGAGGAGGAGGAAAAAGAGAAGGAGGAGGAACAGGAGGGCAGGGTCAACAGGAGTCACCAGCAAGCCGGGCGGTGGTGGCGCACGCCTTTAATCCCAGCACTCGGGAGGCAGAGGCAGGCGGATCTCTGTGAGTTCGAGACCAGCCTGGTCTACAAGAGCTAGTTCCAGGACAGGCTCCAAAACCACAGAGAAACCCTGTCTCGAAAAACCAAAAAAAAAAAAAAAAAAAAAAGACGTAGAGGAAGCAGCAGATGAACATACCATGCAGAAAAAAGGTACTGCCATGTGATAGAGTGAAGATAAGTAATATGGTTTAAGAGGTAAGAGCTTAGTAACAAGCCTAAGCTATCATCCGAGCATTTATAATTAATAATAAGTCTCTGTGTTATTTGGTTATTAGTTATTAATTACTTGGGAGCTGGCTTGTGGAACAGAGCTGTTAGTGGAACAGAGAAAGAGTCAGCACTTGCCTGGAATCTTTGGGAAAAAAATTGCACTGTCAAAGATAGGGACTAGAATTTCTTCATATCTAACACTGACACAAAGGCACTTTCTACATAGTGAAAAAAGCTAAAAATTAAAAGTATGGGTTTTTGCCCATAAAATCAATCTGTTTCTCTTGAAGACCCTGAAGGAATATGACATTGGATATTGGGGATATCCTCTAGGTCCCAGAATCAAAAGAGTCTTACATCTGTCTCAGTATTTGTAGGACCCTTCCCTGATGATCTTAGTCTGTTGGATTATTTAAAGGAAGCTGTAGAGAGATGGAAAGTATTCTATATGGTGTGCCAGCCAGGCTATCAAGCCATAGTTTCCCACCTGAAATGGTCACCTAACCTTTCAGACAGGCTGTCCCTTCCAGAAAGGCTGTCACCAACCAAACAAAAGGCAAGGATGTTGTTTTGCTCCTTTCTTTGTAATTTGGAGGATGCCTGATAGAGATGCTAATTCAAGCCTATGTGACAGCTAGCATACAGAGCAGATAGGTAGATGTGGACATGACAAAAAGCCATTCATCTGGTTACCTAGGAGACAGAATGCTAATGAATTTCCCCCTTAGTTAAGTTTTGATATGTATAAGGCTATTTGGAGAATAAAGCAGGAGGAATTCTTCAGGATGTGAAGCCATGTGAGTTGTGTATTTCTGCACCTCAATGCCAGTCCAGAGAGAGATTTTTGTTGGGGTCCGGTCCAGAGAAATAATTTATGGTCTGGGCTAGCACCGGACCCCCCAACAGAAAGGAAGAGAAATTTGGCTGATCTTAGGTGAGATTATGATTATTCGTGGCTAGGGGGCATCTTTGGAAGATGGGATGTGGTCCTTAAAGGGGCAGAAAGGACTTCTATAGTCAGCAAGGGAAGCAGGGAAGTGTAGTCTTTCAGCAGGAAACTCTCACAGACCATCTTGAAATGCAGTAGCTTGCAGTTAGTTCAGAACAACCCTGAGATACCATTCTCTTGGCTCAGAAGATATTAGAGAGAAATGACCTCTGTCTAAAAGTAGGATGGGAAGAAACTGGGACAAGAGTGGCACAACCGTTCAATAAGGAACATTTACATCCCAATTGGTACACCCCACCCTGTCATTGTGACTTGGCTCTGAAATGTTTTCCAAAAACGTTGTCAAAATGGTAAGACTTCAAGGGACAGAAGCTAGCTGGAGGAAGTAGAGCACTGTGGGTGTGACTGTGAAAGGCCTCTTGGACCCCCAACCCTCACTCTGTCCCTTGCTATCTTGTCACAATGAGATGAGCATGCCCCCCACAACTGTAATGCTCTGCCTTGCTAGAGGCCGAGTAATGATGTCAAGTGACCGTAGGACCAAAACCTTTAAACTCGTGAATATAAATAAATCTTTGCTTCTTAAACTTACTTTTTGCATTTTCCATACGCATGTGTGTGATGTGCTTGTGCATATGGATGGTTTTGGGGGTGCTTCACATATATGTGTGGGGGTGTACATGCCTGAGAGGCCCAAGGCCAATGCTGGTAATAATCCTCCATCGTTTCTCCACCATATTCATGATGACTGGATCTCTCAGTTAAACCCAGAGCTCTTCACCATGGCTATTCTTGCTAGCAAGCTCGGTCTAGGAATACCCTATCTCTGTCTTCAGAGATGGGTATTATAAAGGACGACCATACCAAACTAGCATTTGTGTGAGTTTCTGGGTTTTCAGATTCTAGTCCTCACACTTGGGAGGCATGTGTTTCCACCACTGAGGCATTTTCCCAGCTTCTTTTCTAAAACATATTTATGCATCTTCTGTGTGTCTGTTTTGCCTGTGTGTGTACCATATGCTTGCCTGATACCTGCAGAGGTCAGAAGAGAGTGTTGGATTCCCTGGAACTGGAATTACGGGTGGTTGTGAGCTACTGTATAAGTACTGGGAACTACACCCAGGTCCTCTGCAAGAGCAGCAAATGTTCTCTGAGCAAAATCACTGAGCCAGCTCTTTAGCCTGAGACTTACTTTTGTGATATATTTTGTCACAATGGAAGAATGGTGACCTCCCACATCAACCTCTGTGAGGAAAGAGAATGAGGATATATGTGGCTACACCATGGGAGAAAGAACCATGATTTTAAACAGCTCCATGTCTCAGTTTTCCCCATGAATGAGATTTTGAAAATCAATATTGTCACATACACCCATTCTTGCCATCTCATACGTTCATCAACTACATAAAGCTAAAAGCAAAGCTGTCTTTCCAAACTGGTGTGTCATGGCTTCCTGGGCATAGGGACGCTCCTACACCTCAGTTACTCCCTCCTGCCTTTACTGCTCCCTGGAACCCTCTGAAGTAGGTCAGCTTAGCTACACCTGGCAATAGAATCAATTATAGGGATGGATTTGCAGGGCCTGCTGAACTCACTGCCCTAGAGTTTGAAGGTTATATGTGAAACTAAAATATGAAGATTGGTCTGTTAGAATAAATAAATCAAAATATCCACTCCTTTCACTGTTTCTGGTGGCTTGAATAGGAATGTCTCATAGACTCCTGTGTTTCAATATTTGGCCCATAGGGAGTGGCACTATTAGGAGGTGTGACCTTGATGTGTCCTTGTTGGAGGAAGTGTGTCATTGTGGGGGCAGGCTTTGAGATCTCTAGCAGGGCTCTTCCTGCTGACTAATGATCCAGATGTAGAACTCTCAGCTACTTGTCCAGCACCGTGTCTGCCTGCACACTGCCGTGCTCCCCACCATGATTCTAATGGACTGAACCTCTGAAACTGTAACCAGCCCCAATGAAATGTTTTCCTTTACAAGAGTTGCCGAGGTCATGGTGTCTCTTCACAGAAATAGAAACCCTAGACAGTGTTGATTCATAGCTCCACTTGTAACCACCGTGTTGCATCGAAGTGTGGTTCCTTCTCTGGAATCCATTTATCTCAACCTTATTTCTTATGGGAACCTAATTTTGTTCAGGCCAACTCCTTCCCATGCCTTGCTTACCTGTGACTGTGTCACAGGTGATTCTTTCACCCAGACCCCACCGGTTTACTCTCACTTGCAGCAACCATAGAAGTTCCTCTTTTGGGCTGTTGATTAGAGTAGAAATTGGCTGTGTATCCCAAAAAGTCTTGAGGGGAAGTCTGCTAAGAGATCTCTAAGAAAATGTTCGTTCGTACATGAAAGGATTTGACAAGATTGTAGTGATCGATTTTAAGAGCATTATTCTAGGTGAAGTAAGTCAGTGGCAAGACTGCATGTTATGTGACTCTGCATACATAAAACATCCAGATGTGCAAAACACATAGGAATGGAAAAAGATTGATGTTGGGTTGAGGAATGGGGGGATGAGAAATGACTGTTCTGAATATGGATATAGAGGAAGATGACTGTTCTGAATATGGATATAGAGGAAGATGCTCTCAATATGCATGTGGTGGTGGCTGCACAGCTCTGTGACTATATTCAAACTAATGAACCACAAACTTTAAATGGCTGAAATTGTATAAAAGGAAACAAAGAAAAAAGAAAGAGAAGAAGAGAAGAGGAAAGACGAGAGGAGAGGAGAGGAGAGGAGAGGAGAGGAGAGGAGAGGAAAAAGATGACTCTGGGTCTGGAGAGATACCTCAGTGGTTCAGCACACATGGATTTGGTTCCCAGTACTGATATGGCAGCTCACATCCATCTGTAACTCCTGTTCCAAGGACCTGACACTTGCCTCTGGCCTTCATGAGCACTAGGCACACACATGATGCACTTACGTGTAAGCAGGCAAACACTCAATAAATTAAAAAAGGATTATTAAAAGGATGATCCCACATTATACTCCATAGGATCATAAATATCCATATGCCATCATCACTCATCCATGAAAGGAGCCAGCCTGAGGCAGAGCCACTTCACAGAGAGTGACAGAAAAAAGATGTAGAAAGAATGAGGATTTTTAATGATGTCATGGAACCAAGTGGTCAGTCTGTGTCTGGATCTTGATTGTGCCAAAATTCTATACATCCTATTATGTAAAACATTGTATTCTGTTTATATCAAAGGCAGGAGCTGTGAACACCCATTGACAACTTACAAACCGCAGGCTGTTGGTGGCCAGAGTGAGGACATTGTTTTTAATAGGACAAGTGGAGGCTTTAAGGCAGGGAATAAGTGAAAATCAATGATAGAAATAGCTGGCAGACGTCAGTGCTCTGCTGGAGCTTTTACTGTTCTTGATTCATTCTCCAGTCGTTTTGATTGTTCTTGGACCCGGGCTGTGCTCGTTTACTATAGATGCATTATCAGTAACGGGGAAGAGTTCCAGGAAGGAGGTGTTGGGGTGCGCGTCTGCCTGTTATTAGACTCTCCCTGTATCTCCTCAGATGAGTTCTGTGGCAGGAGCAGATGCTCCCTAGTGTAAGCGCTTCTATCATGAAAAATGTGAGTGAATTCTTTGAACATTCACTTTGGTGTATTTACTCACTTTATGCACACAGATAGTTCTTTAGACTCCGTGTTTCCTGCAAGAAAATATGAAGGGCTGTTCTTGTGATATTTATGCTTAAAATCCTTTCCTTATTATGACCTTTAATATCCACTGAATCTACAGCTACCAGATTGGAAATATGTAAATGAGGCCTTTCAATAAACCAATGGCTTCCTAAGAAACAGAATATTTTCCATATCATTGCATGGGATTTTTAGGAGTTCTGTGAAGCACCTTGTCACCTGTGTCTTCCAGGGCTCTTTCTTTTCTTCTGATGGTTCTTTGTTTTAATGTGTCTCCTTGTCATCCTGTGCCACCGCCTCCTCACCTCGCTTGGGCCCCAGCTGGCGATTGTAGTTGTCTATTCTGTATGATAGTTTATAAGGACAAAGACCAGACCTAGGATGAAGCAGGTCTACAGTATTGTCCCACAATTCCCAGGCTCCCAGACAATCCAGTTTCTATGTATTCTGAAATGAGAAGGGGAAATTCCACCTGTAACGCATTTGTTTTTGTTTTAAACTTAGTGGTTGTTTTTCCCTTTTAAAAGCAGAACATCCATCAATTTCTTAGTGGTTTGATTTGGCTTCACATTGATGTTGTTTAGTAAAACTGACATTTCAGTCAGAATAATAATTCTGTGATGTCATTCTAATAAACACTCATGCAATTAAAACAGCTGCATCTTTTCACCTGCATAAAATAAGAATAGCTCTTTAGATGGAGGGCACCAACCAGCAACAGCAATCTAACCCTTTCCTAAGATCCACTCAGAATTTCGCTTTGGGCATGGTGGAATAGACCTGAAAATCTCTATACTCCAGTTTCAAAGAATTCTAGATAAAACAAAACAAAATTACCCAAGGTGCATAACTAAATTGGCCAGACAGAAAGAAATCCAACAGGACTGGGAACTAAACAGTACATGATCCCAGAGAGGAAATGTGTGACAATGCATTGCCAGGGCTGAAGGTTCCAGCTCAGACCTCTCCCTCAGCACTAATGAGACCCAAAAGATAAACGCATGAGTCCTACGGAGAGGGCCAGTGAGAAGTGAGACCTACCACTAAGCCACTCTATGAAAACTTACCCTTCAACACAGCTGCATTCCTCTGCAGGATAAAAAACGTTCCCTGCCACACCGCCTCAGTGATGGGACAATCTCTAGGAGCTAGAGAGATGGCTCAGTGATTAAGAATGCTTGTATCTCTGGTAAAGGACTTGAGTTCATTTACCAGCACCCATGTAACCTATAACTCCACTTCCAGGAGTTCTCATCCCTTCTTGTAGCCTCCGAGAATGCCCACACTCATGTGGCATAGACTCACACAGATATGCACACATAAATATATGTAAAAAATTTACAACCTCAAAACAGTGAAAAATAGTATGAAAAAGAAAATGGTTCCAGACTTTAAATATGTTTTGTTTCCAGCAGAAGAAATGGAAAGTTCTCAGGGTAAAGGGAGATGCTCCCGTATACCAGACAACATAGGATTACACATATCTTCTCATCTATAAAATATTTGCCAACATCTTTCGCTTATATTTTATTTCTTTTTTTCTTTACGTGTATGTATGCTATTAAATTCGATAAATGTATCTACATGACCAAAGTATCAAATTGTTTCAGTAAAACCATTTAACCGTGACTGTAGTAGATCGATATTTTAGTGTATCTCCTAATAATTTGATGCACGTTTTTCTGAAGTAAGGATGAAAGCCCCCTGACTTCCAAATATTTCCTGGTTTCTTTGCCTTTTTGGTTGGCTACTGAAATGTTTTGTCATTAAAAGAAGATATTGAACTTCATATTGTTAAATTTTAGATATACTCTGATCAAGTGCTCTAGTGATCAATATTTTCCAGTATTGCCCATAAGTTCCTAACGGCTTCATCCTTATATTAAACCTTTAAAACCCATCTATAATAATTCTTGTATATGTATATCTGTGTATGTATTTGCATGAATGTGTGAGGTGCATTAGAATGTATAGAGACCAGAGGTTAATGTTGGGTGTCTTCCTCCAATGTCCCCCACCTTGTTTTTTTTTTTTTTTACAGGGCTCCTCACTGAGCCCTAGATTGGATGACTAGCAAGTCCCAGGCTCCCTCCCATGTCCTCCTTCCCAGTGCTGGTATCACAGGTATATACCACCAATTTTTCATGTGGGTACTAGGATCTGAAGTCAGATCCTCATGCTTGAATGACAAGCACTTTACTGACTAAGCCATTTCCCCAGGCCTCTATAATTATTATTATTTTTTATATCAGAACATACCAAACTCTTTCTAGTCTCAAGGTCTTCACTTCGTCATTCCATCTAGTTAGCAGCTAACTTTCATTTGCCCTTCTGTGTTCAGCTCAGCATTTTCATGCAAGAAAACTCTCTTAAGCATATCTATGATTCCTCAAGTTGGAGTATAGCTCAGTGCTAAAGCAAACACAAAAGGACTCTGGAGGACAGAAATGTCTCCACACAACAGTCAAGTGCCAAAGCCTTTGTTCAATCCTCAGCACCATAAAATTAGTTAACAATAAAATAAATCATGAACTTATTCCTGACTCTTCCCTAGCTTTCTCTTCTTCGATTGGTCTCATAGTAACCTGTAATTATATATTTAATAGTTTGGTTATTTATTTTATGCCTAGTATCCTCTCTTGATGGCATACCTAATTATACAAGATAAATTTTTTCCTGCAAAACATCCATTTCTTCATGCACTTATAATAAGTATTTGATAAGGTTGAACGAGTGAACAAGCCAGGAGCATCCTTAATTTCATCCCCAGTTCCACATACAAAGACCATGTGTATTCAATCAAACTTCATGTCTGACGCCACTCTCCTCCACTGCAGAAAAGAATGCAGCCTTCTCTGATGTGGGAAGGTCATCTGTCTATATGTTGCTTTCATTGGTTAATTAATAAAGAAACTGCTTGGCCTGATAGGTCAGAACATAGGTGGGTGGAGTAGACAGAACAGAATGCTGGGAAGAAGGGAAGTGAGGTCAGATGTGATGGAGCCAGCAGCCAGGTCAGACATGCTGAATCTTTCCTGGTAAGCCACCACCTCATGGTGCTACACAGATTATTAGAAATGGGTTAGTCAAGATGTGAGAGTTAACCAATAAGAGGCTAGAACTAATGGGCCAGGCAGTGTTTAAATGAATACAGTTTCCGTGTAGTTATTTCTGGCATAAGCTAGCCATGCGGGAGCTGGGTGGGATAAAAAGCAGGCCTGCCCACAGCTCTTCACTACACTTCTCCCTTCCATGACCTCCACCCACCCACACTCTCGAGGACACCTACTCCCACATTAGAAGACATCTGCTCATGGGTCTTCTTTTCCCACGGTCTTTCCTTCTTAACAGAGAACCTATTTAAGACATCAAACAGAGATACACCAGAATCTGCCTCACTTCAATTTTGATTTTACATATAACTTATAGACATTAAAATGCACCCATAGTGAAATGGGTGACCTTTGGTAAAGGTATACACTGCCGTATTGGCCACAGTGAAGTTATAGACCATTTCTATCATCACCAGGTGCTAACTCTTCCCAGTTAACCCTCACATACATCTCAGTCCATCCCCTGCACCACACAACCTCTGGTCTACTGCCTGTCACCACGTATCCCATTTGTCTCTTGTTGAGTTGCCTATACATGTAGCCCTATGGTATATAATGTTTTGCTTCTGACTTCTTTCTCTCAGCACAGTGCCATATCCACTTTTTATAGAATTCTTTTTATAGATGGGTCGTCAACTGTTTAGTGTTGTTGTTACAATTTGTTCATCCATTCACTTGTTGATGGATAGTCGCATTTGATATTCTTTACCATGAATAAAGTTGGATTCAGCATTTGCATACACATCTGTGTGGATATATGTTTGTGCTTTCATTTTGGGTAAATAAAGTGATAGCTGGATTGCATACTTAATGTTTTAAGATATAGCCAACTTATTTTCCAAACCACCTGAAAATTCATATTCCTAGCAATTGTGTACCACAGTCCCAGTAGACACGCCTCACTACATTTATGTCAGTTATTTTTATCTGAAGACATCCCGACTCATATAATTGTCTTCAGTAAATCTTCCTTGATGAAGCAGCTTTTCAAATGTTTTGCACATTTGAAAAAGGTAATCCTCTTCTCATTGAATTGTAAGAACTTGTTATACTTCTTGATTTCAAGTTCTCCTTCATATGCTTTGCAAATATTTTTACCAATCTATGTTTTGCCTTTTCATTTTGATAATAGTGCATTTAGAAGAACAAAATCTTTAAAGTTTAGTGAAGATAACTTAATGATATTTTTCATTCATAGCATGCATGTTTATGTGGCCTGTTTAAGAATCTTTTGCTCAACTTAAGATAGTAAGATTTTCTCCATATTTTTTAAAGTTTTTATAATTTTCACTCTTATGTTTAGATCTCACATCTGTATTAAGCTGGTGTCGTAATTAGTGTTTCTATTGCTGTGAAGAGACACAACAACTCTTATAAAGAAAGCATTTCATTGGGTTGTGATGGAGGAGGGTCATCTTTCTATCTGTTGATTTCATTGGTTAAGCAATAAAGAAACTGCTTGGCCCTCATAGGTTAAAATATAGGTGGGTGGAGTAAACAGAACAGAATGCTGGGAGAAAGATGCTGAGTCAGGGAGTCACCATGATTCTCCTACCGGACACAGATGCAGGTTAAGATCATTCCTGGTAAGCCAGCTCGTGGGCTACATATATTATTAGAAATGGGCTAGTCCAGGTGCGAGAGTGAGCCGAGAAAAGGCTGGAACTAATGGGCCAAGCGGTGTTTAAAAGAATACAGTTTCCGTGTAATTATTTCGGGTAAAGCTAGCCGTGCGGGCGGCAGGGTGCCGGGAACGTAGCCACATCGCTCCTATTTCAACAGGGTTGGTTTGCTTATAGTTTCAGAGGTTCAGTCTGTTATCACCCTGACAGTGAACATGGTGACCTGCATGCAGCGTGGTTCTAGAGTCCTACATCTCGCTGGCAACAGGAAGGAGACTGAGACACTGGGCAGTATCCTGAGCATAGGAAACCTCAAAGCCCACCCCCACAGTGACACACTTCCTCCAACAAAGCCGCACCTCCTTATAGTGCCACTCCCTATACAACTGTGGTGGCTAATAACATTCAAACTGCCACAGCTAGTTTTGTTAGTTTTGCTTTTCTCATTTGGCCATCCAGTTGTTTTATTGTTTGACAACATACCATCCCTTCTACCTCTGCCTTACCTTGGGAAATTGTCAGCGAGTGTATATACTGATTTACTTGTGGTTCATGCTTTTGTTCCATTGGTCTCTGTGTCTATCCTGACACTATTATCATACTTGTAACGGTTGGTCTTGCTTGTCAAACGGACAGGATTTAGAGTTACCTGGGAGATACACATACGGGTATGGTTTTGTTGGTGTCTCCTTAGACGTTTAACTGAGGAGGGAAGACCCACCCTGAACATGAGCAGCACTGGCACATGGGCTAGACTCACAGACACAATTACAGAGGACAAAGGAGAAAGGTAGCTGCACTCATCTCCCTGCTTCCTGCCTGGACACATGTGACCAGCTGCATTGTTCTCTCGTCATTCATGCCATGTTTTCCCCACCATGATGAGGTCCCTTTGCATTTTGAAATAAAATAAAGTTTTCCTTATGTTACTTCAGTAACATAAAAAGCAATGAGAAAAGTGAACAATACATTCCTACTTTGATTAAAAAGGTTTTTTGGAGAGTCTTAAAACTGGGCATAAGTTGTCAAATTTCATTCCTTTTCAAAATGTTACTACCACCTATTTTAGTATGTAATTTATTTTTGTATGTCTATGTCCATATGGGCATCAATGGGTTCAAATCGTATTTAATCCATTTTAAAGATACTTTCAACCCTCAATCCCAGCACTTGGGAGGCAGAGACAAGAGGATCTCTGTGAGTTCAAGGCCAACCTTGTCTACATAGAGAGTCCTAGAACTGCCAGGGGTACAAAGTGAAACAGAGACAACTTCGGGGTAAAAAGATATTTAACCCTTCAACAATATTGAATTTAAATTTCCAAACATGATATTAATTTCTATTTATTTGGATGTCATTTAATTTATTTCAGCAATGTTCAAGAGTATATCTTATATCCTATGTATACCTGATTTTTTTAGTTTTGGAAATACTATAAATGGTGTTGTTTTATTGTTTTCAATTTTAATCTCTAGTTGCTTGTTGCTAGAATATAGAAATAAATGTTTACATTTACTTAGTACTCTACAATGTCATTAAGATGAACTAGAATTCATAATAATTTTGTTGTTGTGTGGATTCTTCTGTGGATACAATTGAGTCATCTGCACAAAAATGTTACAAGTGATAGGACAGAAGTCTGACTTTAGGGGGCCCAGAAAACCAGATTCAGTCACATGTAGGCTAAGAGCAAGGTGTACTGCAGTGTGACATGAACTCATTCAGTGTGGGCACACTATGAAGAAAAGGAAGGACCAGGTTATTAAGATTTGTCCTGGAGGGACCAGCATCCTATAACCTGTTCTAGAGGGACCAGTTTTATAAATCCTGCCCTGGAAGGACCAGCATCTAGTCCCTGTGATGGAGGGACCATCAGCCTAAGCCTTGCCCTAGAGGGGATAACATCCTATGCCCTGGGCTGGAGAGACCAGCATTCTAAGGCCTTCCTGGAGGGACTATCATCCTAAATCCTGTCCTAGAGAGATCAGAATCCTAAACCCTGCCCAGAAGGAACCAGTATCCTGAGCTCTGAGTTGGAGAGACAAGCATCCTAAACCCTGAGCTGCAGGGACCAGAATCCTTAGCCCTGAGCTGGAGCGACAAGCATCCAAAGCCCTGCCCTAGAGGAACCAGCTCCCTAAGACTTGCCCTGGAGTCACTGAGAAGACTTACAGGGTTCTGTAGAAGAAAGGCAACGAGGAAAACAAAATTATACTTAGTGGTCATACTGTTCCTGATTGACCATTATCTCAAGTCTGACTCTATGAAGTCCTGTTGGTGTCTTTTTTTCTTCAGTTGCCAGAGGGACAAATTCTGTCTCATCAAGAGAAATCTGTCTACAGTCTCCCTGTTCCAGGAACCTGAGATAACTGGGGAGAAATGACTCAGACAGAGATCATGCAAGAGGGGGAAACGGAGTTAGTTTGGATAATGACTAAGTCCCTTTTATTTCTCTTACAGGAGTCCCCGTTACAAAGGCAGTTTTAATAATAATCTGAACACATGTGTCTGTTTACTTCTATATCTCCCCGAGGCAATATTAAGTAGAATTGGTAAGTGTGGCTACTGCTTTATTCTTCTTAATCTAAGAAAAAAAAACACTGAGAATTTTACCATTCAAGTGAGCATAGCATACATTCAGAGGTGTTCTTCATGTTCACTAAGTCATTAATATTTTCTAATTGTGAAGTGGTTATGAATTGTTGTTCACGCCTCCCATCTGCATGTGTTTACTACACTAGGCTTGGGACTGGAATGTAAGTTGAAGTATCATAATCTATTATATATTCCTGTTGAAACACACCTGAACACAATACCTATGCTCAGTCTGCAGCACCTCTACCAGGACACACACACAAACACACATTTATTGAGCTCATGATTTCAGGGGCACAAGGATCCAAACAACTTATAGCTAACAGCAGCACATCTTGTGACAGGGTCCTTTGGCTGCATTACAAATGGCAGAGAAGTGGAAAGGAAGAGCTGCAGGCAGAAAGGGCATTTGTGTGAGCAAGGAAGCAAGAAAGTGGCGAAATATCAGGCTCCCTTTTAAAACAGTGTGAATCCATGGGAATTAATTCATGCAAACTTGACTCACTCCTGAGAGACAGCATTCATTCAGGAGGGTAGAACACAGACTTGATTACCTTGATTCCAGCCCTCTCTCTTAAAGGTTTCTCCACCAAACCAAAACCAAGTTGCCGTACCAAGATTCAAGCCATATTCTAATGAAAGCATTCAGCATGGGGTACTGAGTCCAAGGGCAGAATGACATTAAAAAATACGACAGAGAAGTATGAGGTTAAAGAGTCTTACATCCTCTTAGAGACTGTTTCTTCAGAAGGTTAGATACTATTTTTTTCCAAATCTCATTAATAACTCTCTGAGTTTTCCAGTTAGAGGCTACTTAGGCATTCTGCATATTCCCACGATGCACAAGGGACCGATAATAGAATGGATAGTGCTTTGTTTAGATTGTTTCGCTATCATCAAAATGACAAACACTAAGAAAACTCAGAATAGGCATGAGATGAATGGATGAAGACAGCTGCTGGAGTGGGAAGAAGCCCAAGAGGAGGGCAAAACAAGAAAGGAGGATAGAGGGAGCCTGAGATGCATTGACATTGTCATTGATGATGCCGGTGACAAGCACCAAACCACTAAAATTCTGTTCCCTTATATTATTCTTTCTTCCGTAAGGATGGTTACAAACAAGTACTTGACATGAAATTATGCTTTGAATTATTTTGGCGAGTATGACCAAGACCTATTTCAGAGGACTAGGTGTTTGTTCTTTTCACACTCCACCTCTCCAAGTCAGGACCTCTCCTGAGACTCTCCAGCCTATGGCCCTGCAGGCCAGCGTTCTCTGAAGTATCCTTTATAGGGGACGATTGCGGAGGAAAGTTAATAGACACACATCAGTACTGCAGCCACAAGCACCAGCAGCAGCAGCAGCAGCAGCAGGAACAGCAGCAATTCCAGGAGCTTGAGAACCACGAGGCTAAATATGTGCCTTTTTTTAGAACACAGTAGAAGTCTGACATACAAACGAGCATGATGGATTTGCAAAAGAATAATACAGAGTATTGTATGTATCACTAAAATCGAGAATAAAACAGACTTCTGGACATTGGGCCCATTGGAATGAAGTAGTATGATGAAATTACCAACAGAGTTCAAGACCGTAAACATAGACTTAATTTTCATCTTTTCCCCTCAATGTACAACCCTGAGGGTGTTTGTTTAAAATTTGTGAGTCTCTGTTTCTTCATCAGTATAAATATCACATTCAGATTAAACACATCTGTAGATCTCAAATCACCTAGTCTGTGTCTGTAGTCAAATAATTACAAATTCTCCTTTTAATTCCAAGCATGATGTCTGTTAAAGTGAATTTTAAATACCCTTTATTAATAGCGCAATTAATATAATTATCATTTGTTATCAGTAACTCACCAAGATGAAAAATGTATAGGGGCATGGAAAGATGACTCAGATTAAGAGCACTTATTGCTCTTGTAGAGGACCTGGGTTCAGATCCCAGCACCCATACGACAGGTCACAGCCATCTGTCACTCTGAGCTCTGAGGGCATCTGCATGCAAGCATGCATATACTCAGGCACACACACATACATGTAAAATAAAAAGGATTTCAAAAGTAAATATAAAAGAGGAGATAAATTTTTGCAAGAAATAAAGAAGACAAGAGCCACCACTATAGATAGTTCATGTGTGTTTAACAAGAGTAATCAACTTCTGTTCACATTATGAGAACTCTAGGTCCTGCCTGAGAGACAGTAGCCTGGTCCTTTGGGAGAATAGTTTATAAGTTCAGACTGGACTAAAGCTGACTGACCCATCCTAGACCATCAAGGCAATTTTGGTAAAGCGCAACAATTTCGGAAAGGGAACTGCTACTTTGAAGCAGTAATGCACGAGGCCAAAGGCACCCCACTCAGTTGGGGTTCTCGTCTCATTTCCTGGACATTTGGCCTTGGACATTTAATGAAGGCTTATGCTGGGTCAGATTCTCTTTTCGACTTCTCAGCTCTTAGTTGCCAGTGCACAGAGTAAATGTTTGATCTTGGCCTCATTGTCCAAAATTGCCCAATTTCCAAATTTTCACGATTTGTACCCTTATAAAATCCTGCTACTAATTGCGCGTGTAATGGCTGAGATTAATTCATGTGACTTAAAATTCTCTGACCTCAATCCTAAAGCTCTTGATTTGTTCATTACCACTTGTTCTCTTCCTTAAGAGGAAGGCTTTAATCCTTGCAACTTTATTTTTTAATTAATTAATTAAAGATTTCTGCCTCCTCCCCTCCACCGCCTCTCATATCCCTCCATAAAAAATCCTTGCAACTTTAAACCAAGGCATCTGGAACCCAGTCAGCTCCCTTTGTGAAGGAGCCAGATTGAGAAGCTTACCACGAGGTGGCGCTAAAGACCCAGCAGAAGCCGGTGGCTGGACGACAAACCGCACTGTATTTTCCTATGTTCACCAGCATGCCTGGGATCTTAGGAGAAGTTTTGGCTTGAGTCTGATGGAGTCTGGTGCAACAGTCTTTCCACGGTGCTCGGCATCTAGCGAAAAGTTCTTGAGCTTTGCAGTAGCTTTCCAACATCTTTACAAGATCGTGAGTGACCCATTTTCCTGCCTCTCCTCCCTTTTCTTCAGTTCCCAAGTCTGGGGGCCCAACTGATGCATCTTCACTCACTCGTGTGAGTATCTACAGCCCGGAAGTATGTGTTATCCATGTAGTCAGGAGTTTGATCTCAGAATCCAGGTCTTCAGTTATTTGTGGTTTTTTAACCTGTCATTGGAAGGAGACTCGGGTATCATGGAGTAAGGGTGTGCTCAGGCCATGCTCTTGGGAAATAGGATTCTGGGAGCTGAGCTGTGCTCAGGAAAGGGGCATAGGGAAAGTTGTGATTCTTGTATTCATGACCAGTCTACAATCCATCCTCTGCCAATACACACTATCTGCATCCACAATTCATCCTGCCAATATGCACTATCTGCATCCACAGTCAATTCTTTGCCAGTATGCACTATCTTCACCCACAATTCATCCCTGCCAATATGCGCTATCTGCATCCACAAACCATCCTCTGCCAATGCACACTATCTGCATCCACAATTCATCCCTGCCAATATGCACTATCTGAATCCACAATTCATCCTGCCAATATGCACTATCTGCACCCACAGTCCATCCTGCCAATATGCGCTATCTGCATCCACAATCCATCCCTGCCAATATGCGCTATCTGCACCCGCAGTCAATACTTTGCCAGTATGTACTATCTGCACCCACAGTCCATCCTGCCAATATGCGCTATCTGCATCCACAATCCATCCTGCCAATATGCGCTATCTGCATCCACAATCCATCCTGCCAATATGCGCTATCTGCATCCACAATCCATCCTTTGCCAATACACACAATCTGCATCCACAATCCATCCTGCCAATATGTACTATCTGCATCCACAATCCATCTTCTGCCAATACAGACTTTCTGCATCCACAATCCATCGTCTGCCAATATGCACTATCTGCAGGAAGCCTTGGGATATTTCTATTAATTCATTTACACTAAACCTCCCTTTTATCCTTGTTTTTTCTTCGATGCAGTTCTCGGACATTTAACTTAATTCTAAGGCAAGATAGTCTCTGGTCATTTTTTTTTCAAGGAAAAGTTTTTGGGAATGCATTTCTAAATATTTCTAAATTGGAATATAATATTATTCAGCAACAAAACAAAATGAATTAGGGCTGAAGAGACGGCTCAGTCAGTCAGGTGCTTGCCATGTGTCTTAGTTGGGTTTCTATTGCTGTGATAAAAAAAAAAAACATGACGAAAGCGACTTGGGGGGAAAGCCTTGTGCTCAACATGAGAGCTCATCATCGAAGGAAGTCAGGACGAAACCCATGCAGGGCAGGAACCTGGAGGCAGGAACAGTGCACAGGCAGAGCAGAGGGCTGCTTCCTGCTCGCTCCCCATGGTTTCCTTCCTTCCTTCCTTTCTCCCTCTCTCCCCTCTTCAACATTTTTCAAGATTTATTTATTCTTTTTTATGTGCAGTGGTGTTTTGACTGTGTGAGAGTGTCAGGTCCCCTAGAACTGAAGTTACAGGCAATTGTGAACTACCATGTGGGTACTGGGAATTGAACCCGGGTCCTCTGGAAGAGCAGACGGTGCTCTTAACTGCTAAGGCATGATGACTATAGCTTGTGTCAAACTGACATTAAACAATCCAGCGCACCATGTGTTTGGGTCCCCAACTATGTTAAAATAAAATTGACCACAGTGGTGTGTAGCTGTAATTCTAGTGCTGGGGAGGGGGAGACAGGAGAATATCTGGAGTTCCACGGCCAGCTGGTCTTGCTGTTTCAGTGAGTGACTCAGAAATAAGATGGAGAGTAATAGAAGACATCCAGCATCCACCTCCTCCGACCTCCACAGGTGCTCCTATAGACATGCACACACACACACACGCACGCATGCACATGTGCACACACACATGCATACATACACACATGCACACACACACACATGCATGCACTCACCCACGTACAGACTTGGTAGGGGTGGGCTGTCAAACTTGCAATGAGGAGGCAAGGGGGAACATTGAATGGGTACTGTTAGGCGAATGAGCCAATCTGAAAGGGCAACATTTTGCGGGATTCTGACTTCTTGGCGTTCTGGAAAAGGAAAGCCATGGAGATGGAAAATGAGCACGGGTTGCTGAGCTCCAGATGAAGGAAAAGGACATATGAGAAACACCAGGGAATTCTAGGGCAGTGAAACTGCTCTCTTTGTTACAGATTTATCAAAACCCATGGAATGTACAACACAGAGTGATGTCTCTTGTCAACGATGGTCTTTAGGCAACAAAAGTGTACCAACCCTGGCTGCCAATTACAACAAAGTGATGCAGGAGAATTGGTGAGCTGACAGATAGGTGTTCTCAGTATCTTCTGCCCTATATTATGGTAAATATAAAACTGATAAAAGTAGACTCTCTAGCAAACGGCACCAACAACTAGGGTCCAAGTTGAACCTAGGGAAATTTCTCATTTAAATCCCCGCAATGCACAAGGTAAGACTGGCACATGGAGACACAAATGTGTGATCAGAGGACGCCTTGTGATGAGGAAGCAGACCCTGAAGTGCTATTTCTACAAACTGAGAAAGGCCAAGGAACTCAGAGGAGGCGTGGCCCTGCTGAAGCCTTGACTTCACCTTTCCAACCCATACAACTTGAAAAGGAGTTCCTGCTGTTTTAGCCTTGCGGTTGTGGTTGGACAAATACAGTTCTCATCTGACCAGATGTTCATCCTAAAGACCTCCTCAATCCCCGTGGTTAAGAACCATTTACTGTTAGGCTGCACAGTAAAGCTAAATTGGCAGACAGTAGTTCAATCCAAATCACGTAGCAAAGAAAACAGTTCCTACTTTTTCCATATTCACTTTCCATGTCCATAAACCAGAATCTGTCTGCCCTTGTTCTGGGGATGACAGAGGTGAGAGGGAATGTGTGATATTAGTGGTCACAAAGCAATCAGGAAAGCAAGCTAACTTCTCCTGTGTGAGCCTCTAGGGACTATGGTCCAAAGCTCTGGGGTTTTCCATGGACCTTTTCTAAACGTTTGCCTCTGGCCTTATGTGCTGACTTAGAGATTAAACCTGAGTCAAGCTAATATTCCCAGGCCTGTTAGCTATGCCTTGTGTATGTTTACTTGGACTTGGATGTGAATGTCTCATACAAGGCATCTTCTCCTCCTCAACTGTCTCTTATGCTGTTCACAGACAATCTCAGGGACTACAGAAATTGCTCAGTAGTTAAGAGCACTGGCTGCTCTTCTAGAGGATCTGGGTTCAGTTCCCATCATGGCACCCACACGGCAGCTCACAGTCATCTGTAACTCCAGTTCCAGGTAATCTGATGTCTTTTCTGGCTTCCATGGACATCTGGTGCACACATAGGTCACATTTATACATGCAGCCACCCCCACTGACAAACACACACACACACACACACACACACACACACACACACACAAACCCTGGAAAAAAATAGTCTCTGGGAGTTCCTGTATTCAGTTTCTCCCCTACATCTAGTGTTACCATAACAACACAGACATTGTGATACTGTGGGGGAAGTAACCAGAAATAGCCTCAAAGTGATCCCTACTCACATTGGCCCCTATGGTGTCCATTTGCCACACGACAGCAGGTGTGTCCTGGCTATGCTGTTTAAAATACTGAAAACATCTCTCAATGCCCTTTGCATCATCTCTGAAAACCTTCCTGGGCTTGCAAGCTGCAGTGCCAACCCCTGGCCTGCTCCCCTACTGGGTGCTGGGTCACCTCCCACTGGCTTACCGCTATCCAGTCCGCCTGGCTCTTTTCCTTCCATATCAGACTCTTTCCCACCCAGTGCCTCTCTAGGCAGGGAGGACCTCGTATGCAAAGACATTTCCATGGACGGCTTCTCCTCAGCCTCGGGGCTTAGTGGGAACTCACCTTGTGGAAGGCATGCCTCCACTCCCTAGTCTTTCTTCGGAGTCTTACGCTTCTCTTGGCACCCTGTCCTTTCCTATGAGCACCGACTGCAGTTTGCAGTTAGACATTCAGGAATTAGTTTCTTTCTTTTTCTTCCTTTCCCCAGCTCTCCTTCCTTCCTTCCTTCCTTCCTCCCTCTCTCCCTCCTTCCCTCCCTCCCTTCCTTCCTTCCTTCATTTCTCCTTCCTTCCTTTTTTGGGACATGTTACATATTTCCCATACTGGCTTCTTAACTTGTTATGTAGTCAAGAATGACCTTGATCTTCTGATTCCCCCTGTCTCCATCTTTTGAGAGCTTGGATTATTGAGGTTTACCACCATGCCTGGTTTATGTGAAATATTGGGAGCAGAACTCAAGGTTTTATGCATGCTAAGCAAGCTCTTTCACATGAGCTACGTCACCAGATCCTATCAGTTTCTTATAAAATGTCTGCCTCATGGGGCCCTGCATCTTACCCAAGCTGTAAGTTTTTGGGGAATAGAGACATCACCTGTTCTTGTTCACCAGGGTACATTTAGTATTGGCCACATATTGGGAACTCTGAAAAATTAAAAACCAACAATTGTGACAGTTACTGGGAAGGACAAATCCATTTTTCTGAAGACAAGTATTAGCATGGATAGACATGGGCTGTGATTATTGGAGAGCTGGTCTGAGGAAGCTACGCTGATGTGCAGACCTGAAAGATTGTAACTGCTGGATAGGCCAAAGGATCAGGGCTGGGTAGAAAGTTCCTAGAGAGAACAGTGAGTGTAAAAGCCCCAAGCTTGAAAGGGATACAGCATGTGCTAGGTTCTGATCGACAGAGCTGAGAGAGCAAGGAGAAGATTCAGGAACAGGCTGGTTTAGGTGGGTCCTCAGGCTCTAAGGAGGTTGAACTGATGAGAAGCCATTTTAAGCTCAGAATGACATGAATCAGGTTTGTTAAACAAGACCATGTTGGTTTTGGATACTTTGTTATATTGGGATTAAGTGGGATGCAGCAAGGTATGTGTGTCTATATGGGGACTTAACGAAACTCATGGGAGGTATCCTGAGAAATTAAATAGATCGATGGGAGCAGAGATTAAAGGGCAATTCCTGAGAATATTTAGAAATGATTGGGTTTTGCCATAAAAATGTACTTTTCCTGAATATGGGAAGCCATGTAGAAGAAGGGGAGGAGAGTAGATATGGGAGGAAGAGCTGGCAAGAAGAGATCATAGGACCTGTCCTCATTCTGGTGACCTGTCTCCAGCGTGAGCAAATGGGGAGAAGCCCCCACACTGGCCGTCCCTGACAGATATTAAGCAGACACTCCCTTGGCTTTAGTGTCAAAGGCTGAGATCATTTTGCTTGACTTAAGGCCACTTTTACTTACATGAAGGATTAGATACAGGATTTATTCATGTCATCATGGTCTGGTGGTTTTAAAGAAAATGGCTCACAAAGGGAGTGGCACTATTAGGAGGTATGGCCCTGTTAGAGTAGGCATGGCCTTGTTGGGGGAAGTGTGTCACTGTGGAGGTCGGCTTTGAGGTCTCATATATGCTCAAGCCACACCCAGTGAAACAGACTACTTCCTGTTGCCTGCGAGTCAAAATATATCACTCTTAGCTACTTCTCCAGCACCATGTTTGTCTACATGCTGTCGTGTCCTACCATGACAATAATGGACTGAACCTCTGAACTGTAAACCACCCAATTAAATGTTTTCTTTTATAATACTTGCTATGGTGTGGTGTCTCTTCACAACAATTACCTAATGGAGACAGAGACTGGGGTATTGCTGTGATTGGCCGGACCCTTTTTGTTTTGGAGTAATATGAACTTAGACAGTTGGGTTAGGAAAGCAATGGAATGTTTTAAGCACTGTTTAATGGGCCATACTAGTAGGACCATGGAAGACAGTGGTGTTAAGAGTTACTTTAACTGTGGCTCAACAAGTTTTAGAGGAAAAGAATATTAATATGTGGCCTAGAGATCATTCTTGTGATATTTTGATGAAGAATCTGGCTGCTTTTTGCCCTTGTCTGAAGAGTCTGCCTAAGCTAAAGTAAAGAGATTTGGATTAATTCTGTTGGCAGAGGAATCTGAAAACAGTCAAGTATTGACTCTGTTGTGTGGTTATTCCTGGTCTCTTTGATACAGATTTATAATGAAAAGGAGCAAACTGAGCAAGGAAAATCACAAAATGTACAATTTCAGGAGAAAAAGAGCACCAGGTAGTAGAATGGAGCTAAGTCCTGTAATCAAGGAGATCAAGAAATGGAATAAAGGGAGTGATGACCTCAGGCTAAGATCCCACTCTGATACATTTTCCACTTGTGTAAAGGAATTAAAGAAAATCTTAAAGCACTGTGTGGTGATACACACCTTTAATGCCAGCACTCAGAAGGCAGAGGCTAGCAGATCTCTAAGTTTGAGGCCAGCCTGGTCTCTAAGTTCGAGGACAGCCAAGTTTAGGCAGTGAAGGAAACTGTGGAAAACAAAGCTGGTGAAGATGTAATGAAACAAATGATCACATTCCACTCCCAGCAAGCAGCAGAATTTGACAGCTTCAGCCACGTGTTCTGGCTTTTGAATTAAGGATAGAAGAAAGGAGCTATGGAATTTGCCTCTGCAACTAAGGAAAGAGCTGAAGCCAGGCCTGTTGGAGAGGTGTACATGATTGGAGGCCTAGAGAGGCCATTGCCTGAACTGTGAAATTGAAGCCTGGATTGCCTTGGAGACCTCAAAATGTTGGAGATCTCAGAGCCATGGGCTATCTGCCAAGGAAAGCTGCTAACAGAGTGTGGAACCAGCCCAAGAGAAAGAAGAGTTTTGCAATCAACAAACTCTGAAGGAGTTAGAGTCCCAAAGAGCATTTTGACATTAGACATAGAGATGCAGAGTTCAGTTTTCAGTCTTGTTTCATTCCAGTATTTTCTCTCTATGCTCCCTTCTCTGTTTTTTGGAATTGTAATATATATCCTGTGCCGTTATATGTTGGAAGTATGTGATCTGCTTTTTGATTTTGATTTTTACAGGTGATTACAGTTAAGAGATTTCATGAATCTCAGAAGAAACTTTGAACTTTAGACTTAAAGTCTGAAACTGTTATATGTGACTATGGGGAGTTTTGAAGTTGTACTAAATGCATTTTGCATTATGATATGGCCTTCGGGCCACGGAATGGATTGTGGTGGTTTAAAAGAAAATGGGACCCAAGGGAGTGGCATTATTAGAAGATGTAGCCTTGTTGGAGGAAGTGTGTCACTGTGGAGTCAGGCTTGAAGTCTTATATATGCTCAAGCCATGCCCAGTAAGACAGACCACTTCCTGTTGCCTATGAATCAAAATGTAGGACTCCTGGCTATTTCTTCAACACCATGTCTGCCTGCACACTGCCATGTCCTACCATGATGATAATGGACTGAACCTCTGAACTGTAAGCCACCCTGTAGTATAAATAATAAAAACCCAGAGAAAGATATTGGGGTTCAACTCAAAGATCAGAAAAGCAAAGCAGGAAAGTCACTAGAGAGCTCTTACCTCTAAAAAATTTTCATCAGGCGATGAAAGGAGACAGAGACAGAGACCCACATTGGAGCACTGGACAGAAATCTCAAGGTCCAAATCAGGAGCAGAAGGAGACGGAGCACGAGCAAGGAACTCAGGACCTCGAGGGGTGCACCCACACACTGAGACAATGGGGATGTTCTATCGGGAACTCACCAAGGCCAGCTGGCCTAGGTCTGAAAAAGCATGGGATAAATCCGGACTAGCTGAACATAGCGGACAATGAGGACTACTGAGAACTCAAGAACAATCACAGTGGGTTTTTGATCCTACTGCACGTACTGGCTTTGGGGGAGCCTAGGCAGTTTGGATGCTCACCTTAAGAGACCTGGATAGAGGTGGGCGGTCCTTGGGCTTCCCACAGGTCAGGGAACCCTGATTGCTCTTCGAGCAGATGAGGGAGGGGGACTTGATCGAGGGAGGGGAAGGGAAATGGGAAGTGGTTGCGGGGAGGAGGCAGAAATCCTTAATAAATAAATAAATTAAAAAAATTTTCAGACTAAAAGATAATGAGTTCGTGTCTCATTCCAGCTTATATTCCTCCCTAGTGCTGTGATTAAAGGTGTGAGCCACCACCACCTGCATTTGTTTCTGCCTTGATCTTAAGTAGCCCGGGGTGGCCTTGAACTCACAGAGATCCAAATGCCTCTGTCTTCCAAACTCCCTGGCCACTATGACTAACTAGTATGGCCTGGCCTATGGTGGCTTAGATTTATCTTCTGGTCTGCAGGCAAGCTTTATTTATAAAACATAAATAAAATATCACTATATCACTGATGTGGGAAGGTCATTTGTCAATCTGTTGTTTCATTGGTTAATCAATAAAGAAAACTGCTTGGCCTGATAGGTCAGAAAATTAGGTAGGTGGAGTAGACAGAACAGAATGCTGGGAAGAAGGGAAGTGAGGTAATTGCCATGCCTCTCCTCTCTGAGGCAGACGTGATGAAGCTCCGACCCAAGATGGACGTAGGCTAGAATCTTCCTGGTAAGCTACTGCCTCGTGGCGCTA
Organism: Microtus oregoni; assembly: GCF_018167655.1. Classification (NCBI taxonomy): domain Eukaryota; kingdom Metazoa; phylum Chordata; class Mammalia; order Rodentia; family Cricetidae; genus Microtus; species Microtus oregoni. The sequence goes on along the minus strand of NW_024543085.1, from coordinate 35,662,857 downwards.
CACAGATTTTTAGAAATGGTTTAGTCGAGGTGTGAGAGTTAGCCAAGAAGAGGCCAAGCAGTGTTTATATGAGTACAGTTTGTGTGTTGTTATTTCGGGGGCTAAGCTAACCGTGCGGGAGCCGGGCAGGACGAAAAGCAGGCCTGCTCTCCTCTTTCTATATATCACCCTATTAAATGTTATCCTTTGTAAGAATTGCCATGCAGACACACAGAAAGAGGACCAGCATGAAATATTCCCAGATGGAGGCACCACTGGGAGAAGTTTTGCCACCTTTTATTCAGAGGTGGGAAATGTGTGGCCTGGCTCGCAGAAATATGTCACTAGGAGCTGACCTTGAAGGTTGTGCCTACCTTGAGGTAGGTTTTGAATTCTGGCATATCTCTGCTATCTGGTCTGGGCTGTGTGTACAAGCCACTACTGCATGCTGCCACCTCTACAGATGCTGCTGTTCCATCACAGTATGGTACCTTTCCAATTGTGCACCCTGAAATCCCTTTAAGACTGTAGCTCTAAATAGACCCTTCTTTCCTTAAAATGTGGGATTCTGGGAGAAATATTTAGGAGTAGTGGACGGATGAGAACCAGGGTTACCCTGCCTCGTGTTTTCCATCTGATGATATCAAAGCCCCCATGTCACACAGGAATCCCGTATGGATTCCCCACTGGAGACAGCCGCATTTTGCTTTAATGGTTTTGGCTTTCAGCCCATCCCTGTGCACTTTCAGATCTGATTGGTTTTTTACTACTTGACAGATTGCATTCTTGGTTGCCTTTTAATTATTGAATTGCTGTTTTCTCTGCAGCCTCTGACTAGTAACCTTATTACAACAATTGCCCAAGACTCAGAACTGAACACTGTACAATGAAAGTGCGCAATAATGAAAATTCTTAAATTAAATAAAAGCCTCTTCTAACATGGAGTGGAGTGTGCTGGAATAGATTGTGTGCATCACTGACTGTATGAATGATTTATTTCAGGAGTTATATCAGCTGAAGAACACTGTGTTTCCATCTTAACATCAAATACATAAGCCAGTCCTAATCACCCATCACAGAGCCTCTGCATGAAATAGTCTCATGCAGAGATTATTAATCTATAAATAATGTGCTAATGGTCTGTTGGCATTAAGATGTATTTCCAAGTGGCTGTGTTTCATGCTCCATACATGTTTGTAACTCTGGGTATATATGGCGTCCGTGTGTGTGTGTGTGTGTGTGTGTGTGTGTGTGTGTGTGTTTTTTATCTGGTGAGATTGTTAAGGTAACTATACTATGATATCCAAGCATGAATCTGCTTCTGTTTGCTATAGGGTTTTAAGAAGAATAAGGAAAAGAAAAAAAAACCTCATACAATATTAAAGAAATTCCTAATTTTGTGACTTTAGAAGGCAGAAGGTTTTATGAGTAGTTAATGAGAGAGTTACATTCTAAATCCTACACCTCCTTTACCACAACAGCACAAAGAAATCACATGGTACTAGGAAAATGTTGGTTTTACTTCGAAATTCAACATGTCTGATGCCAAATGTGTGGGTTTTCCACATAAAACAGTGCAGACACTATACCCCTGGAGTCGGCTCAGATTTAACAGGCTAAGGCCTCAGTCTTAGATGAGAATCACAAGTAATGATGCCCAGGCTACCTACTTCTGTCTAAGTTATCTACAATCAGGGGCCCTCACACCCTCATTTCTCATGCTCCATAATTTGCTACAATGGCTCACAGAACTCATGGGAACACTTGACATTCCTGGTTTATCTTAACAAATGTTGTGAAGGGTATAGATCAGCAGTTCTCAACCTATGGGTCATAAACCCTTTGGGAGTTGCATAGCAAATATCTTGCATATCAGATATTCGTATTACAATTCATAACAGTAGAAAAATTATAGTTATGAAGTAGCAATAAGAATAATTCTATGTTTGGGGTCACCACAGCATGAGGAGCTATATTCCAAGGGTCATAGCATTAAGAAGGTTGAGAATCACTGGTCTAGATGAAGTCAGAAGAAAAGGCACAGGGATGAGGCCTGGGATGGCTTCAAGCCTGGGAGCTTGTGTCTCCATGGAGTTGAGGGGCATCACCCCCTGACATGCATATGTGTTCACTAATCAGAAGTCACCACAACTCTGTTTTCCGGAGACTTCTATGGAGGCTTCATCATAGGGGATGGAACATCTAGTTCCTTCCCTTCCTGGAAGATGGGGGTTAGGACTGCAGATTCAAACTGCTAACCACGACTTCATCTTAACCACCTTAGCGACATCTAAGAGCTCAACGGATGTCTTCTCATGGGAACAAAAGATGCTCCTGTCAACCCCAAATTCCAGTAAGGTAGAAGCTCTATGTCTAATGACAAAGTATTAGATTCTATTATACCACTATTCAGATTAAAGAAATTCAAGAAGCTCTGTAGTAGGAATGGAAGATAGAGAACACATATATGTGTGTTTATACATGCATATATATACACATACATATGTATATATATATGTACATCACATAACATATATACATACACACATCATAGAATCCTCCTTTCTCAAGATTGATTTGGCAAGAGATTTGAAGAGGTCCTTTACAAAAGACTAAAATCATGGGAGAAAGCACTCAACCTCCCTGGTAACCGGAAGAACACATACCACGACAGAGATGAGGTGCCATGCGTTGTGGCTAAAATTGCAGAGATCAGTGATTCCAAGCACTTAATGTGGGTATGGAGGCAGGAGAACATGCAGACACTCCTAGTGAGTAGAGCTGGTATACCCATGATGGACATGTGTTTCACAGGATCTGTGTTTGTCGGTAGCTTGAGTAAGTGTCCTGAAAAGCCCATGTGCTAAAAGCTTCATTGCCAGTCCGAGTCGCTACTGGGAAGTAACGAAACTTTTCATAGATGGGAACTATTAGAGAAAAGTTAGGTCACTGGGAGCTATCCATTTAAAGGGAATATTGTGTCCCTTCCCTTTGGGTGGTTAGTTGGTGGGGTCTGTAGCTCAAGCTAGGTTTGAACTGGTAACCCTCTCCTCCAAGTCCTTTAAGTGCTAGAAGTGTGGGTATGTAAAACCATGCCTCCTGTTTTCTATTTTCTCTTCTTTCTTTCTTTCTTTCTTTCTTTCTTTCTTTCTTTATTTTGTTGAGATAGGGTTTCTCTGTAGCCTTGGAGCCTGTTTTAGAACTAGCTCTGTTGTCCAGGCTGGCCTCAAACTCACAGAGATCCGCCTGCCTCTGCCTCCCGAGTGATGGGATGAAAGGTGTGTGCCACCATTGCCTGGCTACTTCCTAGTTTCAATGTGGTGAATAGATCCTCCCTGCCACTTGAATCTGCCAGGATGCATGTGCCACCAGAGGTCCAAAATAACAGGGCCAAGTGAGCACAGATTGAGACCATTGAAACCAGGAGCCTAAATAAATCCATTATCCTGTTCAGCTGATTATCCCAGGCATTGTGTCACAGTGGTAGAAAGTTAACACAATCTAGACAAGATGGACTTGTATATACGTAGTGATCCAATTGATAAGAGTTTAGCTGAATTACCTTTCTATTATTTCTACAACCATTTCCCACCTAGCGCTTCACAACTATATAAAGAACTCAGAGTTCTACAATTCCAAAATGACAAGTAGTTCCCCAGAGAAACCTCAAGGTATCAGCAAATTTGTGTTCTTTCTGGAAATTAAGAAAGAATCCTTTTCTTCAACCGTTTCCCATGTAGAGGCTTGACGGACAGACCAAACAAGTAAAGGAGGTGCGCCTTCAAATTTCATCACCCCGAGCTTCTCTCGACTGTTGGTCTTTCCTGACTAAGATTCCTTGTGACTATCCTGAGCCTACCTGGGAAGTTCAAGATAATCTTCATACTTTAGTCATGAAACTGACTTCCACCAGCTGCCTGACGTCACCCTTTTCATGAGATGTAACACATTCTCAGGTACCAAAGCAAAGGATATAGCCATCTTCAGAGAATCAAAGATTCCAACAACAGAAATGCAGGCATGTGAGCCTTTCCTACACCTGATTAAGCCGTCAGGCAGAGGGTTGACACCAAAGGTCATCAATTATCCCTAAAGGGTTTGACTTAAAGGGTTCCCTTTAACCCTTCGGGGTTCCTGCCTCCCTCTTCTTTGGGGCAGAAACTCCATGGCTCAGTGTTGGAGGAAAGAGCTAAAGTGAATAGGGTTTAGTGAGAAATGAAAAACAAGTCACATTAATGAAGTCTTTTTCTCACTCAGATTGTCTACATGCAGAATACCTGCACATCTAAAAGAGAGGGCGGGTCAAGGGCCATTGCAAATGGGGAGAGTATCTAGATCACTTACTGGCTGGGTAAGTGAGTCAGAAAAGGAGGCAGAGTGGGAAGGGTGTAGACAGCAGATAGCAGGGGAAGAGGGAGGGAGAGGCAGTGGCCAAAACCTTTAGGGTCCTCCTCCAGGCTAGGAATGGGCCAGGTATAGGTAAGGCATATTTCTTAACATGTAAAGTCCAACTTGGAGGCAGAGCTGGAGACTAGTTCTGTAGTCAGCAGAGGGAAGCTATGGGGAGTTGCCACTGAGTCCAGAAGAGATTTAGCACATTGATTTTTTCCCCTTTATTTTTTTCTGGGCACTGTGGTTTGTGATTGAGTGGAGAAGTTGGAGAAGACAGCCAAGGCTTTTAAAGGTGCCAATACTCCGGCAGCAAATAAGGAATAGTGGTTGCTAAAAGAGCCTAGCTGCTCCATTCTATCCTCCCAAGCCTCATTTTTCTTTTCCTCTTCCCACTGTCTTGGATGACCCTGTCTGTCAGAAAGGCAGTCAGCATGGTGGGGAGGAGCAGAACTGGGGGGAAGGACTTAGCACAGGAGTCAAGAAGCTGTGTCTGAGTGTGGGCTGATTGTAAGTCTTGAGCTTGTTGCTGACCAGTTCTTGGCACCCTGCTTGCCTACCTGCCTGCTTTCTTTCAATCTTGTATTATAGAATGTATATTATGCAATTGGTACTAGGCATACAGTTGTGACAGAGAAGGCCTACACTCAAGGGGTTATACCCAATTATGATAGATAATGGTAAATTAATGGCAAAGGAGAACAAACAGGTGACTCCAGATAGTGCCAAGTGTCGCATAGGAAGACAGGCGTGCAGGGTGAGAAAGAACAGGTGAAGGGCTACCCTCCTTAGATGGTTGTCAGGCAGAGAGATGCTTGCCTATAGCAAGTGCTATCTGAATGCATCTTGTTCTTGGTCCATGAATGAATGCATGTGCACATACATACATTAAGCTTCTTGATAGCATGAATACTTATTTTTTTTAATTTTTTTTTATTGCGAAAAGAAGAAAAAAAAACATAAACAAAAAACAAGTTTCCACCTCCTCCCAGCCTCCCATTTCCCTTCCCCTCCTCCCACCCTTCTCCCCCTCCTCCCACCCTTCTCCCCCTCCTCCCACCCTTCTCCCCCTCCACCCACTCCTCTCCCCCTCCCTCTCCAGTCCACAGAGCAGTCCGGGTTCCCTGCCCTGTGTTAAGTCCTAGGTCCTCTCCGTCCATATCTAGGAAGGTGAACATCCAAACTGGCTAGGCTCCCACAAAGCCAGCACATTAAGTAGGATCAAAACCCCCTGCCATTGTCCTTGGTGTCTCATCAGCCCTCATTGTTCGCCATGTACAGAGAGTCCGGTTTTATCCCATGCTTTTTCGGTCACAGTCCAGCTGGCCTTGGTGAGCTCCCCGTAGATCAGCTCCTCTGTCTCAGTGGGTGGATGCACGCCTCGTGGTCCCGAATTCTTTGCTCATGTTCTCCCTCCTTCTGCTCCTCCTTGGGACCTTGGGAGCTCAGTCCAGTGCTCCTGTGTGGGTCACTGTCTCGATCTCTATCCATCACCAGATGAAGATTCTATGATGATATGCAAGATATTCGTCAGTATTGCCCTAGGATAGGGTCATTTCAGGTTCCCAATCCTCAGCTGCCCAAAGAACTAACTGGGAACCTCATCTTGGGCACTAGGGAACCCCTCTAGGGTCAAGTCGCTTGCCCACCCTAAAGTGGCTCCCTTAACTAAGAATTGTGGTTCCGTGCTCCCCTATCCACCTTTCCTTTATCCCAATTCTCCCGTTTCCCAGGTCCCCCCTCCTTACCTTCTACCTTTTCTCTCCCCATCTCCCCTTACCCCCATCCCCCCCCCCCCCCAAGATCCCATTTTCTCCCCGGAAATTTGGTCTACTTCCCTTAGCGAAGAGGACAACTATATGTTTTTCCTTCGGTTCACCTTCTTCCTTAGCTTCTTTAGGTTCACCTATTGTAGACTCCTTGGTCCTTATTTATGGCTAGAAACCAATTATGAGTGAGTACATCCCATATTCATCTTTTTGGGTCTGGGACACCTCACTCAGGATAGTGTTTTCTATTTCCATCCATTTGCATGCAAAAATGAAATAGTTTGTGAACTATTGTAAACAGAGTCTGCACATTGCTTTCCCAGCTGCCTAGACCCGAATAATCACACAGAAGCTATATTAATTACAACACTGTTTGGCCAATGGCTCAGGAATATTTCTAGCTCGCTCTTACATCTTAAATTAACCCATTTCTATTAATATGCCAAGTGGCTGTGGCTTACTGGTAAGGTTCTGGTTTCTTTCTCCTTCAGCAGCTAAATGGTGTCTGCCTGACTCCACCTTCTTTCTCCCTGCATTCAGTTTAGTTTTTCCACCTACCTATATTCTGCCCTGCCATAGGGCAAAGCAGCTTCTTTATTAACCAATAGTAATAAAACATTCAGAGCATACAGATGAGAATCCCACATCAAACTATATATTATGATTAAGATTTAAAATACATATTATGGACTGGCAAGATGGTTTACAGTTAAAAGTGCTTATCACCAAGCCTGATGACCTGAGTTCAATCCCCAGGACCCATATAGCAGAAAGAGAGAGTTAACTCTGCATGTTGTCCTGTAACCACATATATGCAATGTAACCCACGTTCCTATAAGCATACACACACATATATGTGTGCACACACATATAAGTAAATAATTTGCAACTTAAAAATTCAGAATACAGCCGGGTGGTGGTGGTGGTGGCACACATCTTTAATCCCAGCACTTGGGAGGCAGAGGCAGGAAGATCTCTATGAGTTCAAGGCCAGCCTGGTCTACAAGAGCTAGTTCCAGGACAGGCACCAAAGCTACAGAGAAACCTTGTCTTGAAAAAAAATTCAGAATACCTCTTACAACACAAATGCCAAGAGTCAAAGATACGTTTGGTATTGTCTTTCTCATTTTCATTGGGGGAAGCTCCCAATTCTTTTATAGACAATAGGAAACTGAGTGTGTTCCTAAATCTTCTTTAGGTAGTGGTAACATTTCCATCTTGCGGAGTTTGGGCAATCACCATTGAAGGTCATTAAAATCACACTATATTTTTGGACTTTGGTAGCATGTTCTTTGTATTCCTCCCCAGTATTTGTCTGTAACCAGTCACTCAAGAAATATTGACTAACACCCAGTGTGTGCCAGGTGAGAAAGTCACAGTGTGTAGGACAGAACATAACAAGCTGAGCCCTTCTCATAAAACTTATTGTTCCTGAGAAGAGAGAGTCAACAAATGAATAGAACAACATACAATGGTTCTCTGGAGGCAGAGGGTGGCAATTTGTATGTACATCAGAGAAGACAGTGTTTGGACAGAGACTGTAGGGCTTCAATAGAAGTGAATTTCAGGCTCAGAGAATGGAAGATAAAAAGACTTCAAGGTGGAGCTGATGTGTCTTCTAGGAACTGGAAGTTGTACGGCCAGAGTCAGTAGGGTAGCTTAGTTCAGACAGTCTGTGAAACGAAGTTTTTGGTGGAAGTGATTTATTCTTGAGATAAGTGTAGGGAACACTATGATAGAATGGGGGGAAGATAGAGAGTGAAGGAAGGAAAATTAATAGATGGAATATGAATAAATGGGTTTTAGAGCTTTTATTGATATGAAGAAGCACCGTGACCACAGAAACTTATAAAGACTCTTACATTGAAAGCATTTAATTGGGGCTGCCTTACAGTTCAGAGGTTTAGTCCATTATTGTCATGATGGAAAGCATGGTAGCATAGAGGCAGACATGGTGCTAGAGAAATACCTTAGAGTTCTACATTCCAAGGAAGCAACAGGAAGAAGGAGTGAGCCACTGGGCCTGGCTTGAGCTTCTGAACCCTCAAAGCCCATCCCCAGTAACACACTTTCTCCAACAAGCCACACCTACTCCAACAACGTCATGCCTCCTTATGCTACTCCCCAAGCATTCAAGCCTATGAGTCTATGGAGGCCATTCTTATTCAAAACACCACAGGTTGCTACTATGGGGAGGCAAGATCAATTTTCCTGGAGGCCCCAGGGAAATGTATGGAACATGCTTCAAACATGTCCTATTAGAGGGCCAGGTAGATTCATCTAAAGACATAAAATATTGCCTGGTAGATGCAAGATGGTCCCTCAAGAAGAGATCAGAGGCCGCAGGTAACCTCTTAACACACCAATGGACGTGAGAGGGGCACTGGTCATGGATGCTGGAGGATAGAGCGGGTACCTCTTAAACACACCAATGGACGTGAGTGGGGCACTGGCCATAGATGCTGGAGGATAGAGAGGCTACCTCTTAAACACACCAATGGATGTGAATGGGCACTGGTCATGGATGCTGGAGGATAGAGTGGCTAGAGGTGATTGCCAATAGGAGGTAGACCCCAGAGCATGGAGAGCACAAGAACAACTTTGGATTTTATTTTTAGTAGGATGACAAGCACTGGGCGAGTTTTGGGAAATATAATGTAATTTCTAATTTTTAAGTAAAAAAAATATGTTATGACTTCATTCAGGGAAGGCAGTAGGCAGGGACTGAAGCACCGGGGTCATTTGGAAGTGTGGGGGAGAAAGCAGCCTGAGGGTAAGAGGTGGCTGATTTGTAGGTGTGTGCTGAAATAGAGCATCCTGAATCCATTGGTAGCTTGCATGTGGGACATGAGAGAAAGAGAGGACAAACTGTGGTTTCTGGCCATGAGAACTTGAGAGAACATGTGCTAGTAGAGGTGGCACAGACGTGGGGGGAGCAGACACTTGCTAAATAAGCAAGAGGCCACTAGCCCAGGACTGTTTCCACACCATGTGACAAACTGCAGCCTAGATGAACACACAATCCATGTGGTTAATTTTGACTGTCAACTTGTCTAGGAGACAAACCTCTGAGTATAGATGAGTGCATTTCCAAGGAGATCTAGCTGATATGGGAGCCAAATTTGTAGCTAGAAGGCGTCATTCCATGGACTGTGGCACAGGATAGAATAAAAAGGACAAAGCTGAGAAGATCACCAGAATCCATTTGTCTTGGTTCCCAATTCTGGGTGCAGGGTGACCAGCTGCTTCATGCTCTTGCTGTCACAGACAGCAATCTCTCTCCATCACCTATTTCCCCGACATGATTGCCCTCAAACTGTGAGCCAAAAAACTTTCCTTCCTTAGGTTGCCGTTGCCACGGGCAGGAGAAAGGCGATGCACAAACAAATTGGATGCCGAACTTCAGGAGTATCCATTTGCAATAGACAGCCAAGCCCTAGCCAGTCCCAGCAGCTAAACTTCATGCAGCCACTGATGGTCAACTAACCAGACCGCATGCAACTTAGTCAGACACTTGTAAGCCCTGAAGAATCACACCACTTCCCCATTTTGCTTTCATTTTCTCTATGCTATACTCGTTGTCTAACTGGTAGGGTGGAGCTCTCTCCACTTCCTGCTATGAGTGTTCCTCAATTCATTAAATGTTTCTTGTTCAAAGAAATTCTGCTGAATTTAATTTGTCAAAGGCCTGCAACATCTATTAGCTATCTGGTTGGAAACATTGATGAGGCAGAGAGACACATGTATGTCTGGTTGGACCTAGCACTGCCTTCCTGTGTGGCTTTGGCTGAGTTTTTCTTGGCAGGCCTACAGTCTTCTGGACTTGGCATGATGTACCACCAAGCCTGGGTAGTCTCATGCTCATCCTAGACTTCTGAGTAACTCCAAGCTTTCTGGATTCTCACACTCTTTTCTCTCCCTGATTCTAACTGAAAAGACAAACACCTTGTTAGGAAGCTCCCCACACTTGGAGAATGACAGCTATAAAACATTATTTTACGTATGTAGGTGTTTGCCTACATGTACACATGTGTACCATGTGTGTGCCTGGTGTCTGTGGAGGACAGAAGAGGCCACCAGGTCCCTGAAACTGGAGTTAAAGATGGTTGTGAGGTGCCATGTAGGTTCTGGTAATTGGACCCAGGTCTTCTGCAAGAGAAGCAAGTGTTCTTATCTTCAGTGCCTGCTTTTTCTCCCCAGAGAATGACAGCTTTAACACTTCCTCTTATCCAACTCCCACCAACTCTTTTCCGATATCTTCTGAATGGAGGCAGTGATGTTTCTTTTAGCTGTAGTGCAGTAAAATACATGAACGTTGAGGTCTTTATTCCATCTCCTCCTCACCAAGCAAGCTCTTACAAGACTGGTAAAGTGAGTATTAGGAATACTAGAAACAAGTCTTCTTCCCCTTAGAAATATATACTATTATTAACTAATAGAGCAGATTATCTCTACGGCTCATTGTCTTCACACAGGAAGTTTTTTCACTGCCTCTATCAGAGTCCAGAGTGGTTAGGCATTCTTCCTGGTGGTGCTTCCACGTGGTGACTCAAGGACCCACCATCCTTCCATCATATGTCTTCCTTACAAAGCCCTTCCCTTTCGACACTTGGGGCATTTTATGACTGCATTTAGATGTGGCATGAACCACTTCTGCCCAGGTTCCCTTGGTTGGAATTCAATCACATGTCCCCAAGTCCAAGCAAGTGAGGCTGAGGAAGACAGAGCAGAACTAGGGAGCACCTGGATCATCTCTGCTACACTTTATTCCTCCTAATGAATAAGTCCCTGCTACCTGGTCCCCTGTTCCTTCTCTTGTGCATATTATACTGTGACTTTGTTGCAAACATGTGGTTGCTCCTAGTGACACCAAAATATTGTTTCTGAGTCTTCCAAATGGAAGAGCAAACTACACTAACCCCAAGTTACACCCACCACATCTCATGTGGAACACTGTCTCCATGGGTTATTAAATGATGCAGTACGTTATCTGTCCTCTGATTCATATGTCAATATAGTCATTTATGTCTAGGATTTCTATATGCCCCATATGCAGGCCACTAAGCCAGATTCTACTGCTGTAACCTGCTATCCACAGCTGGGAGATAGCTGAGGAGAAGGGATCAAAAAAGAATGAAGAAATGAAAAAGAGGGAGAGAGTAGAATAGGAGACAGATTGGTCTGAATAGTGGTCCCTAAAATCATGTAAACGAGGGAGTTGGGGATGTAGCTCACCCGGGAGAGTGGTGGGTTGGCATGCACAGAGGCCTGGGTCACGTCCTAGTACTCCTCTGTTATACACTGCCAATATTTCTCAGTATGAGATTGTTAGCAGCCAGCGCTTGTGCAGAAGTTGAGGATTGCGTGGACATATATGCTGACTTGGAAATTACTCCCAGCCACTGGCAAGTAGGACAGAGGGGCAATTCTTCTCAGGGCTACTGCTCCAAAGGTGATCTCCCATGGCCTCAAAACTCATGGAATAGTTCCGTATTCCACTCGATCCCGCCAGTCTCCATTTCATCTCTTCTTTCCTTCACTTTCTCTGCTCCATTTTGTTTTTGTTTTGGGGTGATGGACATTGCCAAATGTACAGGGCACTTAATACAAAGAGCATCCCTTGGGACCAGCCCAAAGGAAGGGCTTCCTTCTTTGGCTACCTTGGGACACTACTACTGCATAGACCCCTCAGCTTTGTACTGACGCCGTTAGTGAACGATCATGCATTCATAGCTGCTGTATGCATCAGTGTGGATCAGCTGATAGGCACAGCACAGTTTCAAAATACTAAAGCTGATGCTGCAGGCTGCACAGGGAAACCACCTCACCACTTTAGTTCCCTCTGAACAGCGGCTGAAATGGTCCAATGCTGAGCCTCTCAAATATATTCAGATGGGCTGGATACCTAGGCATTCCCATTGCCATCCCTCCTCTTGGTCCTTTTGGACCCAATTGTGAGGGGAAGTGAGTGGGTCTAGTCCTACCCAACTTTCAAAGCTTCAGAAACCAAAGCTTACCAGACTTGTGAGCCCAGGTCCAAGAGCTTCCCAGGCTGTTCTTATCAGCTCTTTCTTGCAGCTCTTACTCTATTCCTTCGGTCTCATGGGATTTACTGGCCCCTTCTTCATTCACCCAGCTCATTTAAGTTGCCCTACTTTCTGAAGTAACTTCTCTAGAAAGAGTTCTTCAAGCTCTAGCTTCTGGCCTTGGCAGCATTGATTGGGTCAACATGGATAGTACGGGGTTCAGTTATGCACCACATTATCTTGACAAACTTGATAAGCAGGTTTCAGAAAGATAGCAACTTCTGCTGGCACATGTGTTGGGACTCCTATTATAAACATTTGTAAGAAGTCGGGAGGCTGGGGAGATGCTTCAGTTGGCAAAGCGCCTCTTGTGTAAGAATGAGGACCTGTGTCTGATCCCCAGAACCCACATAGAAAGGTTGTTTGTGGCAGCATGTGTCTGTAATCCCAATTCTGAAGATACAGAGACAAGAGGATCCCTGGAACTTGCTGGTCAAGCAGTCTAGCCAAATCAATGAACTCTGTGTTCAGTGAGAGACCCTGATTCAGAAGATAAGGTGGAGAAAGATACCAACATCAACCACTGGTCTTGTATACACACACACAGATAGACACACACAGTCACATACACAGACACACAGATACATGCACACATATGCACACAGATGTACACACATAGATATACACACATTCACACAGATACACATTCTCTCTCTCACACACACAGTCACATACACAGACATACAGATACATACACACATATGCACACAGATGTACACACACAGATATACACACACTCACACAAATACACATTCTCTCTCTCTCACACACACAGATAGACACACACAGTCACGTACATAGACACACAGATACACACACATATGCACACAGATGTACACACAGAGAGACACACAGGTATACACACACTCACAGATACACATTCTCTGTCTCTCTCTCTCTTTCTCTCTCTCATACACACACACACACACACACACACACACACACACACACACACACAGATCATTTCTCTTTCCATCCTTGATCTCAAATCTCACACAGGGTACCATCACTCTGAAGGAAGACTGTGGAGCTGGCCTTTGTGTGCTGTCTTTAAATAATAAAATTTCCTTTACACTCTCAGAATTGGATTTGATCATAGAGATTGTATAATGCAATGGTTCCCAAAGGAGATGGGGAGAATTACCAGAGCTGAAACAAGGCCTCGGAAGGAACCAAGAGTATCTCAAGTATCTGGCATTCCAGGTAGGAACATGTCTTACAGCCTATACTTTCAGGATTACAGGGTATGAGCTAGAAACACTTCTGCTGGGTGGAACCTTCCCTGAGAGAATTGGATTCTCTACAATAATATTTCCTTCTGACTCTTTGTGACGTTTTCTGTGTTCCCAACTACTGATTTAATCATTTTATCTTCCTCTTCACTTAGTTCAATAACAGTACCTCTAGTCCGACAAGTTGAGTCCCACACCAATGCTACAGAACAGCATGCACACATATATTTAATATTATATATTTACCACATAACTCCATATTTGTTCTCATTTGAGTTGTCTTCTAAAGAAATGAGATCCAGATCAATTCTTCCCGCCTTGGGCCAGCGGGCACACAGAAGAGATTTCTGTGTGTACTCGTGATGATATCGTTAGTACCAGTTTTCCTGAAATCCATTTGTCTCTTAAGAGTGCTCAAAGGTGGGAGTCATGTGACATGCCATGTCCCCATCTCCTGACAGCTGTTGGACCACATGTAGTATTCTGGCCCTCACTCATTACTCACCTGCGTCCTATAAAACAGGAGGCTTTAAGTGAATGGAAGGAATCATTCCGCCACAGAATTTTGGTACTTTACTCCCCTTCGAGCTGGAGTGATAGGGAGCATTTAGGAAGCCTGATATGACTCTTGAAGGATGTTGGAAATGTGTGTCTACTATATCTGAAAAATACAGGCGCAAAAAGCTCAAGGTAGCAAAGACAAAACTGTTTGAGGAACTGAAGAGCCAAATGTTTCCTGAGGAATCAAAGATGTGAAAGAGGGGGTCTAGAGTCACCTTCAAAGGGACCTGGCTCACAGCACTGCTTGGGGGAGGGATGAACGAACCCATCGAAAGCCTGAGTGTTGGAAGCAGCCACTAGGAGGGGAGGAGTCTTCTCAGCCACTAGGAGGGGAGGAGTCTTCACTTGACTTGTTGGAACATTAGAGGGTTCTAATGGAGACTCTCACGTAAACTGCTGAAGCGAGCCCTGGGGAGAAGTCTGCTCTGAAATCCCGTCAAGGTTAGAGCACCATTGTTAATAGAAGTTACACATTTACTCCAATCCTTTCCTGGACCCTCAGCAGAGCTTGAAGTTTCAGCTAGCAGTGATAGTGAATCTGGAAAGGCTAGTGGCTATCCCACCCCTTCTGCAGGCACTACAGAGTTGAGGACAGGGACACCAAACTCTGGAAAGGATAGTGGTTATCCTGTCCCTCCTGCGGCACTGCAGAGCTGGGGACAGGGACACCAAACTCTGGAAAGGATAGTGGCTATCCCACCCCTCCTGCAGGTACTACAAAGCTGGGGACAGGGACACTAAGTTCTAAGTAGCACAGATTATTACATAGGGATAGACACACGAACTATGAAAAGATAACTGCTCTTGTGATGAAAAGGACCAGAAATACCCTAAGACATGCCCAAGATTTGCTGGCCCCAGGGCAAAATCTAGCCCACAGAGCAGATTCAAAGGGACAGAGAAGAGCTGAGTCCCTCTCATGCACTATAATATAGAACATGCATAGAGGATTGTAGACAGTGATGGGCAGTTGAACAGATAGGAACATGGTGAAACATTAACTGACCTCCAGTTAAAATAATTGGAAAGGATGTAGTCCTTACATTTGAACTCGGTCATTTGCTCTGTGGATTCTTATTATCAGTTTGGGCTTACATATCCAGAAGTGGATGGTACTTTTCTCCATCCAGATTTCTGCCGGTCATTAGATACACTGCTATTTATGAGGAAGAGGGGTGATAGATCCAATGGGTTTTTAATGCAAACTGCTAGAATTTCTATAGAGTACAGAATTGCATGCTTTTCTGCTCAGTATAGTACAAGAAGAAAGAGTTCTACTGAAGTCACATAGACATTGTAATGGTTAATATTGTCAACTTGGTGAGACTTGAAATTACCCATAAGTCTCTGAACACACGTGGGAGAGATTTTCTAGAATAGGCTTATTGAAATGGGAAGAAGAACCATAAACGTGGACAGCATCTTGTGGCTGCAGCCCAGACAGAAGAAAGTCCCAGAGAAATGCTGCTTGCTGTTTGTCTACTTGCTCGTCACCTCCACTGGTGAGTTCACCCACCCTGCTGCCGCCACCACCACTGCCTCCACCCCTGCCTCCACCACAGCCACTACCACTGCCTCCACCACAGCCACCACCACTGCCTCCACCACAGCCACCACCACTGACTCCACTACAGCCACCACCACTGCCTCTGTTGATGCTCTTGTCATCCTTGCTGACGTCAAGACTCAATGACTTTGTCCTTTTGAGGTGGACTGAGGACCAGTGGGTTTCCATTAGTCCTTCAGACTGTTAGTGCCAGAGGCAGGCTGCTGAGTGAGGCATCCAGCCTCAGAGGCCGAGAAGCTACAGGACTCTCAACTTCCCAGTGTGAAACAGCCATTGTTGAACTACACAGATCCTATCATTTAAGTGACTCTAATACGGTCCCTTTTGATGGACACTCCTATCAGTTCGTTCTCTTCGAGAATGCTGACGAACATAGGTATGAACTAGCACATAAATATAGCCATAAACTACTACGTAAATACAGGTGGGAATTTGTGCTAGCCAAACATAAATTATTACTGTAAATTGTGAGTCCTCTATTTCTATAAGCAAGTAGTATACATAGGTCCTTCCTTCCACTCCAAATGTTTATTGGTGCTTAAGACCTGGCCTAGAAGACCAGTAAGATGACTTGGTGGGTAAAGCATTTGCTGCTAAGCCTGAGTTTACTCCCCAGGATCCACATGGGGCAGTGGTCCTCACCTTCTCAATGCTGCGACCCTTTAATACCGTTCCTCATATGTGGTGACCCTGACCATAAAGTTTTTCGTTGCCACTTCATAACCATAATTTTGTTACAGTTATGAATCATAGTGTAAATATCTGATATGCAGATGACTTTAGGTGAACCAGTGAAAGGGTCGTTTGGCCCCCAAAGGGTTTGCAACCCACAGGCAGAGAACGATTGATACAGTGGAAGGAGAGAACCGATTCTGGCAAGTTGTTTTCTGACCCCCTGCCTCCTCTTCACACATAAGATCTATGATGTCTTAGAACTTTGTTTAAATGCAGAGTCCCAGCCTTTGCCCTCAGACTTCCCAGCTTAATCACAGCTCGCTTTAACCCCATTTCCCCTACACGGAAAAGGAACTTAACCACCTATTAACCTCCTAGCATGTCTCTCGTGCAGGAAGCAGATGTGTGAGTTCTAATTATCTGCCTCTCTCTTATTAGAAGAATAGGTACTTGTCTACTTAGTGTCTGCTTTCCCTCAGGTGACAGGAGCAAAGGACCTGCTAACTTGTGGGGTCACACTGGTTTCCCCACCAGAAGCAGCGGATCGATCGATAAAACGCTGAGGTTTATTCACTAAACGCTTTCCAAAGCAAAGATCACACAGGGGGATTAGACACAAGCCAGCTTCCCACGCAGCAGCTGTAAAAGCTTGGGGTTTAAAAATTTAAGCCATCAAGGTCCATTTAATTGGAATTTAGGATGATTTTTTAAGCAGATAAGGTAATTTCTTCACACACTCGGAGATAATCAGAAACAGATGTGAGTAGAATAGCTAAAAACCCGGAGGGAGAAACCCCTTCTAGTTTAAAGGTTTAATCACAGGCTCCAGGCAAAGACCTTTAAGGTCCTGTTCTTTCAAGATTCTGTCATTTGTTTTTCAGTTAAATTTCTTCTTGGCTTTAGCCCATCATTCCAGCCTGTTGTGAACATTTGGAGCCTTGATTTTTCTCTTCGATCAGTCATAATCGCCCCTCCCAACTTTGATTCAGATGCAGTTTTATTCACAGAATCATGGAGAGGTTCAAGCTAGTGATAAAAAACCAGGACTGAGACAGGGCCATAACTTTGACAGAAGATAAAACTCATATATGTACACTTAGAAGATCCACATTTGAAAGCGATAATGGTAACGGCATTGCTTGAAGGTTTAGGGGAAATGTAGGGAACTGTAACTAACATAAGAGATGAGTCTTAAGTTTAAGGGTTTCAATACTGAGCATTTGCTTCATACATAGAACAAGTCAACTGGGTGTTGGCTGGGCTACTATCATGTGAAATTTTAGAGTCTTGTGTTTCTTCCATTTCTTGATCATGCTAGCTGCTAGGCATGGAAAACCCTTCTTGGGGATGTTACAGAGTGGAAAAGAAGGAATTATATTCTTTGTGTGTGTGTGTGTGTGTGTGTGTGTGTGTGTTTATGTGTGTGCACACATTCATGCATGTCTTGTGTGTTGTACTTTTTAAAAAAATACCTAGAATCCAGTCACATGAAGTTTCTCAGTGAAAGTAAGGTTGGAAAATGGAGTCCATGAAGAAACCAATTTGTTGACTTCTACACCTGTTGTGACATAAGACATTAAGTTTCCAATGCAGCATCTGGCTTACAGTCAGAGATCAGAAATGACACTGTGGCCTCTGTGGCACCGGTGCTGCCTACTGCTTTGTGTCTTCCCAGGTGTCTCAGACGTCTTCATCTTTTACTTTTAGGGGGTCCTTCACACAATCTGCCCTTGGATTTCTAATGACTGGAGCTTGCTCTGTCACTATGGGAGACCTCCAGGTTTTCTATGGTGCCAAAGTCAGCATCTTCTCTGAACTTCAGAGGTCGTCTTAACTGTAGCGGGATGTGAGAGGGAACAAGAGAAGCGGTATGAGTCTTACCTCTTCCCCGAAGTCCTCTTCACAGCAAATGTCTGCCCCAGCATGTTCTGCATGTTTCTTCATCAAGGCTAATGGGTCCTTCACAGAAACTTCTGCAGGAAAGCCTATGACATAAAAGTTTGTCTCTGCAACCATCTAATCAGTGTTCGCAAGCAACAGGATGAAGCCGCTCCCCTTCTGGTCCCCAAACTCACAAACATCGTCTGATTAAAGTGTTGGAAGGAGAATGGGTGCAGAGTTTCTGAATGTGATAATATAGGTTTTTATTTTCTATCTTGATGAAATCGCTGTAATCCTCCATTTTATTTCCTATCTTGATAGAATATTTCCCATTCTCCATGTAACCGAATTTGACAGCCTTGCACAGAGTGCTTTCAATGAGTGTGGTATTGGCATCAAGGAGGCAGGCTGAAGGACGATTTTTCATTCTTGCAGTTTATGTAGTGGATATGATAAACTAGAAAATATCAGCAATGCTTCTGTTCTCAAGATAAGATCAAAGAGATCTAATATACATTTATGAGTGGGTACACACCATGTTTGTCTTTGGGTGTGGGTTACTTCACTCAGAATGGTATTTTTCTAGTGCCAATCATTTGTATGTCAAGATGTCATTTTTTTAACCACTGAGTAATACTCCATTGTATACATGTACCACATTTTCTTTATCTGTTCCTTGGTTGAGGGGCATCTAGGTTGTTTCCAGGTTCTGGCTATTACAAATAATGCTGTTATGAACATAAGTTGTGTAAATATCATTGTGGTATGAATCTGCATCCTTTGGGTATATGCCCGAGAGTGGTATTGCTGGGTCTTGAGGTAGACTGATTCCCGATTTTCTGAGAAATCACCATACTGAAAGTGCATATTAGATGTAAAACAAAGAATAACCAGTCTATAGTCCACAATCCCAGAAAAGCTGGGGAACGAGGAGACCTCTAAGAGAGACATACATGGATTCCCCAGGGAAAAGAAAATAGACAAGATCTGCTGAGAAAATTAGGAGGGGAGGAAGAAAGGAGGGCAGGAGGGGAGGAGGAGGGGAGGAGAACATGAGCGAACAAGATGGTCAAGATGTGGGAAGGACAGAGAAGGAGAGCAAGGAAAGAGATATCTTGATTGTGGGAGCCATTATGAGGCTGGTGTGAAATCTGGCACCAGGGAAATTCCTAGGAATCCACAAGGATGACCCCAATTAAGATCCTAAGCAATAGTGGAGAAAGTGCCTGAACTGGCCTTCTCTGTAATCAGATTGATGACTACCTTAATTGTCATCATAGAACTTTTATCCAGCAACTGACGGAAGCAGATGCAGATATCCGTAGCTAATCACCAGTCTGGGATTCTGAGACCAGTCAAAGAAAGGAAAGAGCGATAATATGAGCAAAAGGATTGTGGGAATACCCATAGAAACAGTTGACCTGAGCTAATGGGAGCTCACTGACTCTGATCTGACAGTAGTAAATGTGCACAGGACCAAAACTAGACCCTCTGAATGTGGGTGACAGTCATGTGGCTCGAACAGTCTCTGGCCACTGGCAGTGGGATCAAGATTTATCCTTACTTCTTGAACTTTTTTGGAGTTCATTCCTTTTGGAGTTTTACCTTGCTCAGTCTAAATATATAGGAGAGAGCCTTGGTCCTGCCTCAAAGTGATGTGCTAGACTTTGTTGAAGCCTTATCCTCTCTGAGGAGCAGATGGGGGTGGGATGGGGGAAGGTGGGGAGAGCAGGGGGTGGGAGTGGAATAGGTGTGCAAAATAAGAAAATATCATTAAAAAAATTAATTAATTAATTTAATTTAGAAAAATTAAAGAGATCTGGACTTGAAGCCCAGCTCCAAGTCTTACTAGCCTTGCAACTATGGGCAAGTTATACAACCACTAAGTTTGTATCAATATTTGTTGCTTTTCTTGTTGCTGTGACAAGATACCTGACAAAACCTGTTGTGGAATAGAATATTTTATTAACTATGTAAAGATGCGTTGCAATTGTCTATGCTGCATTTGCTTAACTATGTTGTTTTACCTTGCCTGCCTAAGGCACTTGATTGGTCTAATAAAAAGCTGAATGGGCAATAACTAGACAGAGGAGGGATAGGCAGGGCTGGTGGGCAGAGAGAAAAGGAGAGCCAACCAGCCAGCCAGCCAGCCAGGCAAACACAGGGGGAGCAGGAAAGTAGGGTGGACAGTATGTAGCTGAGGTAAATGAGTCTCGAGACAGCGCATAGATGAATAGAAATGGGTTAATTTAAGTTACAAAAGGAAGTCAGCTAGAAACAAACCTGAGCTAAGGCTAAGCATTCTTAAATAATAATCATTAATTAATAATAACCCCATGGTTTGGGGGCTGGTGGTGCAAAAAAACCTGCTACCAAAAAAAAAAACAATTTGTGTGGTTTATTTTGGCTCATGGTTTGAGAGAGTAGTGTCTATGATGGTAGGGAAACCATGGTACATGGGGATAGAGGCAGATGTCTGGGATTCTTCAGATCTCAGTGGATCATGATGCAGAGAAGGAGCAAAGATATTACTAATCTGACCTTCTTCTTTCCCTGTTTTATTCGGCTTCAGACCCTAGCCAAAATGACCACATAATTCAGGTGGAGTCTTTCTTCCTCAGTCAGGGCTCTCTGGAAAGTTCCCAAAGACACACTCAGACATGTCTCCTAGGTGACTCTCAAATCACCATGCCAGTTGAAGATCAACCCTCACAGTACCCGTGTTTTGGTAAAAGAAGGTGATAATCCCATACTTGGATGGCAGAGTGTTTTTGCATGGTACCTGGTAGCAATAAAAGACCGTTACTCTTGTTCCACATGTACACGTGCACACCCAAACACAATTTCCTTCTCTGTGACACTGAAGCAGACAGACATGTACTTTCTCCTCCAATGCTGGGAGGACTTTATGTGGATTTTGAAAAGTGGTTTTTGAAGTGATCGCCTGAGACATTCTAACTACATTTTCTGAAACCTTCATGGAAGCACACATTCGTGGTGTCTCTTTTGCACATATACAAAGTTTGTATGACAGACAGTGAAGGTCTACCTCTAAGAAGCCCAAGGGCTTCAAAAGAGAGATGTTTGAAGGGTATGAGGTATTGATAAGAGGGAGGCTTCCCAGGAGAACCCTAATTAAGGCTAGGAGTAAAGATTCACCAGTGAAGTGGATTTAGTGGCATGGTGAGAGGACGGGGGTAGATTATAGCAAGTTGAATAATAAATAGGAGATGATACTAGAATAGAAGCATCGAGGAGCTTTGCTGTGAAGGAAAGAACTGAGATAACAGATTGCAGGAGATCTGCTTCCTTTTGTAAAACATGAGCATATCTGAATGTGTTTTTTGATCAGAGAGAAGGGGTACTTGGCTGTAAGTACTGTAAAGAAGAGGGCTTCAGACAAAGAGTCTAGGTAAAGAGACCAACCCAGACTAATGGAGAGACAACTTTTCTTCCCTTCAGAAGTAGGCAGCAAAGGCACATGGGAACTCAGGTGATTGCTTGAGTGGAGGAGTGGAAAGCTGAAAGAGTCTATGTCTGGAGCCCAATTGTTTGGGTCAAGTTGTGAGCGAGGTTATTTCTGAGGTCAAAGGAAAAAGTGATACAATAGCGTGACCCATTGTTTCTCAAGAGTGTGTTGGTCAGTTGTCTCTAGAGAAACAAAATCAATAGAATAGGTCTGCTTCTATATCTTTCTATATATCTATATCTACATCCACATTTATATGTTTATCTATATGAGAGAGGGAATGAATTTGAAAAGAATCAATTCACCCAGTGGTGGAGACTGGCAAGGCATCCATAAGGTAACTTGTCAGAGGTACCTGATCCAGGGGAGGTTGTTGGTCATGGGTCATGGGTCTGGGACAGAAGTCCTTCTTTTTTCTAGGGACCTTACTCTTTTCTCAGTTAGGGACATCAATTGATTAGATAATTCCCACCATATTATCAAGGGTACTCTTTTTAATCTTATCTAAAAAATAACAGCAATATTGAGTCCAGTGTTTCCTCTTAGTATTTTGTTTTCTTGGTCTATTCAAATTGATATATAGAATTACCCAGCATGAAGAGTATTATGTAAGATAATCTTATACTTATCAAAAGCAAAGATAAGAGAGGACGTAGATAAGGACTGGGCTATAGAGTGTGGAGAGAGCTCTCTGGATTGTAGGAGTCTAAAATTCTTAGTAGATGCTCTCTTTATCATAGGGTTTCTAGTGGATCCTGTACTGGAGAAGTAGCATGGAGAAGCATAGACGCCCACCTTAACTTCAGAAAGAACTATCATTTGAGCATAGTTGGATAAAGTCTATGCATGTAAACCTTTTCAATTTGGAGATTGAAGCTCTGGTCAACTGAACAGCTGCTGGATACTCCCCTGCCTATTTGTCATTAGAATGCAGATGCTCTGGAGATTAAAAGCTATGTGAACTATTTTTCATATTTCCCTTTCCTTTATTTTTAACTATAGTCAAAGACATATACATTTATTTTGCTGAACTCAATCCAATTATTTACTTATTTCTAAGACTCCTTTTCTCAGTGTAATAAAAATTTTAGTTCAGTATCTTCACTTTACTCAGAAAAGCCCAAGATCTTTCCATCCTGTCCTTGGCAAGAATCCTTGGAGAGTAGCCTGTGCCATACCTAGTGGTAAGCTGCCCTCTCTGGATTGCGGGTGGATCTATTCTAGTCATGGGCTTTGTGATCTGGACAAAGGAGCTGAGTATATGCCTGTCAAATTGTCAGGCAATACTAAATTTGGCGGGCCAGCTGAATTCTAGCAGAAAATCATGCAAAATAAGGGTTAGCAATTGGCAAAAAATTGGCCCACAGGAAAAAGAATTGGAGAAAATTCAGTAGGAATCACACGACTATAGAATTCTAACTTGAGAACTGCAAAGTGACCTTGAGGATCAGGAATCAATGGTTCTGAGCTGAAAAATAGAGAATTAAGCTGGTCAGGGTGGCTCACAGCCATAATTCCGGCATTCACAAGGAGTAATGCAGGGGTTCACTAGGAGTGGAGGACAGCCTGGGCTACACAATGAATTTTGGGTCAGCCTAAGATATAGAGCAAGATCCTATCACCAAAAATCAAGCAAACAGAAATGCAAAAAAGTGCATATGAGAGGGTTATCACACACACACACACACACACACACACACACACACACCCCAACATCTTACATAGCAGAGGGTCTTTGAAAAGACCTTTCTGCTATTTTATATGAATTAGAGGAAAGGATCTCATTTTGTCTGTCTCTTAATTTTCAAGGATAATTATGCATGGTCAATAAATTTTGGTTGAAAAATAACAATACAAAGAAACCCCACATATTTCCCACCAATGTCTCTGGATGCTTGAGTCTCTTTTCTGTCCATGTCTGGGTGATTCTGTGGGTGCAGACTCTATCTCAGTTCTGGAGGGATAGCTACATTATGATAATTATCTTTCCCACCTCAGATGCTTGACTCTATACAAAGCCTAACCCAGAAACTCTATTAAAACTGTAAAAGGACAGAAAGTGAGGAGTTCTTCAAGACTTGACCAGTTCACGACTTAGGGAGAAAATTGCTTTATGTCTGCGCACTTCAACTTGGAGAAAATCTAGTATACGATGACTTTGTTTAAAGCCGCGGCCTAGTAAGCTCCTAGTCGGCTGGTATGCGAAGATGGTTTCATGTGTCCTTTTACCAAGCAGCACCTCTTCTTTTCTGTGTCTGTGAGATTGATCTCACTTATAGTGTTGGACTCTGTATTGCATTTTTTTGAAGTCCAAGCAGAGTTGCTTTGAATTTGACATTGACCGTGATCACAGTAGTAATCCTTTTAGGTTTCGGGTCATGGGCAAAATGTGTATGAATATATTTTCTGTTTTCATCTTTCACAATGATGCTGAAGAGACTGGGGCTAGAAAGAAGCTTCAGTGGTGACAACCTTCATCCAGAATGACCCAGATTCACTCATAAAATATGAGTACCAACCGTAAGCTGCAAACACACACCGAAGAACTGCCAATACCCTTCATTTCACCATATTATCCATCGAGTTATTAGAGACATTTTCACTTTTTTCCCTAAAATATGACAATAGTACAAGCTTATGATACAACTTCTTGGCATGTTGCCAGAAGTCTTCTCTTCAAATTCTCAATTTCCCCCTTGCATACCACTTTAAGAGGGAGCTATTTTTCTAATAATCTTACTAGGTGATTTTGTAGCTATGTGAATAGCAGAGTGCACTTTACATAAGCATGCAAGGGGTAGCCCATGATATACCTAGGCTGGACAGTGTTGTCTGAAGTTTGTAGGCTGCAGACGTGGACTGAACTAAATACTGTAGGCTACTGTGGCAAAAAAGTAAATATTTATAAAGCTAAAGAAAACACATAGAAAAACATCCACATAAAACATACAGAAAAAGTTCAGCAATAGTAATTTTCAGTTCCTTTAAAACCTTATGTAACTACTGTCATATATGAGGTTCATCATTGATAAAGACTGTTCATTAATTGCATTTGCCAAAGATCTAAGATAGACTATAACCTGGCATGAACACTGAGCTGACATTCCTTGATGGCAATGCTATTGGATGACTGTCCCCAATCTTATTTCCCTTTTTCCCAATTACTTTGACATTACAGTGGAAGTTTTCTCAACACCCACAGGTAGTGTAACTTAAACTCAAATATAAGCTTTCTGAGGTTGGCCTTCCGTGGTAGGTCTCTAAACATGGTGAAGTCATCATGAGTTCCTCAGGCATGAGTTGTGTAATAGGTTGGAGTTGCCAATTATTCTTCTGATTATTGCTTGATCATGCAGAAGGAGAACATCCTCATTTATAAAACAGCTACCTGAGGGAGAAGCTTCTTTTCCCGTCTCATGAAGCTTCTTCTTTCCCTGGGAAGGTTGTAGAGTCTTCCCAAAGATTCTTACCAGCTTCTGCTGCTCGATACATGAGGACCCTGAATCCGTGGTGCCAAGAAGTCAATGATATGGTTCCAAGATGCTCAGTACCATCCATGTCAAATAATCCAGGCTCAGAGAAGGCCACAGGGCAGAAGAAGAATTATCCTTCCCCGATAATTGCTCAGGTTGTTCTAGAGTAGAAGTAGAAAACCGTAATGCACTAGGAACTCTCTCTAAGACAGAAGGGATCTTCCTCTGCTTCCTTTCATCCCTGTTTCCAATGCCAGCCTTGGATGTGGTGGAGGAACCCATGTTCTTGTTTCCTTGGTGCGTCCTGCATGATGAGTTTCATCAAGCATCCTACATTTTATAGAACCACATCAGGCTTCATCCTTTCTGTCTATCTCCGGGATTCCAAAAGTCTTTCTAGAAAGGGGCCAGTTATAAACTCACTTCAGGAAAGAGTATCAAAGTCTGGGACTTTAAGAAGTAGCTTGGTGATAGAGAGGTCAAAATTCCTCCTTTTAGATCAAGAAATTGAACTTGGAGAGATTCTGTGCATTAGCACAAGGTTACCCACGCAGTAGTGAATAGAGCTGTCCCTCGAGCCCAGGCGTTTGCAGCCCTGGCTCCCTTCACTGTAACGAGCTGTTGCTTCTTTTACCAACAAGTTGTACTTTCTCTGTCAGCTTTTCTTTCTTCCTTTTCTAACTTAATTTTTCCCTCCCAAACAATAGTGAAATAAAATAGGGTTTGAATAATTCTGGCTTCTGCTGAAATCCTGCCCGCTCTCTAAGAGTGGGAATACATAAGGTGATAAATTTAGACATAGATGTTAGTTATAGAAAAAGAGTGTAGAGGCAGAGCAGAGAAGCACAGGTGTAATACAAACAGAGTAGAGAGGTCACAGTTGACCACAGGTGGAGGGACGCAGCTGGGAAGCATTAGTACTAAAAAGCCCAAGTGACAGCGAGATGTATTTATAGAAAGATGGCATACAAAGCACAGGAAGAAAGCCTTAGGCTTCAATCTATATTAGTCAGATCTCCATTAAATATGATGCTCAGTTTGTTAGAGTTTGAAAAGAGAGCTCCCAGAAGGAAGAAACAAAGCAATAGGGAATAACAACTTAGAGCGAATGTTGAGGAATTTGGGCTGCTGTTGGCAATCATTTTCACATGCTCACCCACCGTCTGGTTGCTGGAACAGGCAGGATGGAAGTGGGGTAAAGGGCAGGGCACTCAGCCAGAAATGTGCCAACCTGCTGGCCTCTCAGCACAGGATTCTTTTTATTTATTTACTTTTTTTTTCATTTTAGAAACCAAGCCCAGTTCCCCCTCCCTCCCCTACCCCCTATTACTCCTCAATCCTACCCTCCATCCACTCCTTAGAGGAGTAAGACCTCCCTTGGGGAGTCAATGAAGTCTGCCATACCAAGTTGAGGCAGGACCAAGCCCCTCCCCGCTGTATCAAGGCTGAGCAAGGTATCCCTCCATAGGGAGTGGGTTCCAAAAAGTCAGTTCATGCATTCAGGGTAAGTCCTGGTCCCATTGCCAGTCCCTGCTGCAGCAATCAAGCCACATAACTGTCACCCACCTTCAGAGGACTTAGTTTGGTCCCATGCAGGTTTCCTAGCTGTCAGTTCAGAGACCATGAGCTACAACTAGCTTAGGTCAGTAGTCTTTGTGGTTTTCCCCATCATGATCCTGACACCCCCTTGTTCATATTCCCGAGCTCAGCCCAGTGCATGACTGTGGATCACTGCATCTGCTTCCATCAGTTGCTGGATGTAGGTTCTATGATGACTATTAGGGTAGTCACAAATCCGATTATAGGGGAAGGCCTGTTCAGGCACCCTCTCCACTATTGCTAGGAGTCTCAGTTGGGGTCATTCTTGTGGATTCCTGACAATTTCCCTAACACCAGGTTTCTCCCTAATCTAGTAATGGCTCCCTTTATCAAGACATCTGTTTCATTGCTCTCCTTCTCCATGCCTCCCCCAATTTGTCCATCTGGATCCCTCATGTTTCCATCCCCTTCCTTTTACCTCCCCCTCCCAGTTTACCCAGGAGATCTTAACTATTTCCCTTTCCTGAGACCCTTAATGCATGTCCCTCTTAGGATCCTCCTTTTTACCTAGCTTCTCTGGGGTTGTGGATTGTCTTTTGCGTTATGTCTAATATTCACTTACAAGTGAGTACATATCATGTTTGTCTTCCTGAGTCTGGGTTACCACACTCAGGATGGTTATTTGGTTATTTCTAGTTCCATCAATTTACTTGCAAATTTCAAGATGTCTTTGTATTTTTACCACTGAGTAATACTCCATTGTGTAAATTTACTATATTTCTTTATCCATTTTTTAGTTAAGGGGAATCTAGGTTTTTCCCAGGTTCTGGTTATTACAAATAATGCTGCTATGAACACAGTTGAGCAAATGTCCTAGTGATATGAGTGTTCATCATTGCTGGGTCTTGAGGTAGATTGATTCCCATTTTTCTGAGAAACTACCATACTGATTTCCAAAGTGGCTGTACAAGTTTGCATTCCCACCAGCAATGGAGGAGTATTCCCTTACTCCACATCCTTTCCAGCATAAGCTGTCATCAGTGTTTTTTTTTTTATCTTAACCATTCTGACTGGTATAAGATAGTATCTCAAAGTTGTTTTGATTTGCATTTTCCCAGTGGCTAAGGATGTTGAGCAATTCCTTAAGTATCTTTCAGCTGTTTGAGATTTTTCTGTTAAGAATTTTCTGTTTAGATCTATATCCCATTTTTATAACTGGATTATTTGGTGTTTTAATGTCTAGCTTCTTGAGTTCTTTATATATTTTGGATATCAGTCCTATGTCAGATGTGGGGCTGGTAAAGATCTTTTCCCATTCTGTAGGCTTCTGTTTTGTCTTATAGACAGCGTTCTTTGCCTTACAAAAGCCTTTAAGTTTCAAGAGTTCCCATTTATTAGTTGTCTGTATTACTGATGTTATATTTAGGAAGTAGTCTCCTGTGCCAATACATTCAAGACTGCCTCCCGCTTTCTCTTCTACCAGCTTCAGTGTAACTGGGTTTATGTTGAGGTTTTTGTTCCACTTAAACTTGAGTTTTTTGCAGGGCAATAGATATGGGTCTTCTTGCTTTCTTTTACATGCCACTGTCCAGTTATGCCAGCACCATTTGCTGAAGATGCTTTCTTTTTCTATTGTATAATTCTTGCTTCTTTGTCAAAAATCAGGTATTCATAGATGTATGGATTTGTGACAGGGTCTTTGATTCGATTCCATTGATATCTGTGCCTATTTTTATGCCAATACCAAACTGTTTTTATTATTAAAGCTCTATAGTGGAACTTGAATTCATGCATGGTGAAACCTCTGGAAGTTCCTTTATTGTACAGAATTGTTTTAGCTATCCTGGGTTTTTTTTTTGTTTTTCCAAATGAAGTTGCATATTGTTCTTTTGAGGTCTTGAAAGAATTGTGTTAGGATTTGATAGGGATTGCATTGAATCTGTAGAGTACTTTTGGTAAGATTTCCATTTTTTACTGTTACTCCTACTGATCCATAAACATGGGAGATCTTTCCATTTTTTGATCTCTTCATTCTTCAAATACTTAAAATTCTTTTCATATAGGAGAGAAACTCAAAGTGATTCCATTAAAATCAGGAACAAGACAATGTTGTCCACCCTCTCCAAATGTATTCAATATAGTACTCGAGGTTCTAGCTAGAGCAATAAGACAACAAAAGGAGATCAAGGAGATACAAATTGGAAAAGTCAAACT
Source organism: Microtus oregoni (assembly GCF_018167655.1). NCBI lineage: Eukaryota > Metazoa > Chordata > Mammalia > Rodentia > Cricetidae > Microtus > Microtus oregoni. The sequence goes on along the minus strand of NW_024543085.1, from coordinate 35,634,023 downwards.
TTTACTATGTGCAGATGATACGATAGTATACATAAGTGACCCCCAGAATTCAGGGAACTCCTAGGGCTGAAAAACACCTTCAGTAATGTAGGGCTGGATATAAGATTACTAAAAAAAATCAGTAGCTCTCCTATATACAAATGATAAATTGACCGAGAAAGAAATCAACACAGGACTTTAAAATGCAATCTTGTCACCTACCTTCAACTTAGGTCATGGTGAAGACCTCTGCCTGGGCTTCCTCTCTGTGGAGACTTGGAAGTTCTGTCACAGATGGCCACTCTACTTGTGTGGGGTTCTTTGAACATAGCTTATCTTGTCCATGTGCCATTTATAAGGACTTCAAGAGCAGTCATGACTCACCACAGCCTAAGCTCTGTAGTCTTTGACTTGCACCTGGCTTCTGAAATGTCCCCAACCTGCTGGTCTCCAAACACAGGGCTATAGAAGGCTATTTTTTCACATATGTGTGAAAGATTTTCTCATTAGTCTTTAAAACCGGACACATACCTAAACCATGGCAATCTTTTCCCTTAATTTTTTATTTATTTAAATATTAACCACAGTTTCCCATCCCTCTTCTCCTCCCATTCCCTCCCCCATCTCCTGTCTACCCACCCCATCCACTCCTCAGAAACGGTAAGTCTTCCCATGGGAAGTCTACAAAGTCTGGCAGGACTGAGCTCCTTCCCACTGCATCAAGGCTGAGCAAGACATACCACCTTTGGGAATGGGCTCCAAAAAGTCCTGATCCCACTGCTAGGGCCTTACAAACAGACCAAGATACACAACTGTCACCCACATGCAGAAGGCCAAGGTCAGTCCCATGCAGGCTCCTCAGCTGTTGATCTAGCGTCTTGTGAGCTCCCACACGCTTGGGTCAGCTGTCTCTGTGGATTTCTTCCTCATGATCTTGACCCACCATGTTCACATAATTCCTCCTCCCTCTCTTCCATGGCAAATTTGTTCCTTCCTTCCATTGCTTTTAAGAATCAGAACGTTGATATTGCTCTGCAGGGCCATATTTTTGTCCCTTCTATGGCTTAAGTCCAGGTGATTTTTTTTTTGCTATAAAACATACAAACAAACAATGTTATAATGAATATCCTTGTATATTTATCTGTATTTGAATTTAAATGTAGAAAAATTCCCAGAAAGAAAATTTCTGTCAATGTCTTTGAATTTTTGATACTGTCAAATTGTTCTCTAAAGAACCTCCACCAATTCACCTACCCATTACAAGTGCCAGAAGGGCTTCTTTAAGACAAGACACTAAGAAATAAGAAAGGATGCCAGGCAAGTCATGGAAAGAACATGCTTTTTGTCTTTCATACTCCCATGAAGCACTGTTGGTGCTATTTTGGGGGTCTGAGAGCACCATAGTGGAGAGGACAGAACAGTTATGCTTTCCTCAGAGGTGACATCTCTCAGAATCTGGACTTATTTTTGGCCACTTGCTGACATGTATCTGCATTTGCTGGGGACTCAGGGCTTCCCTCAGAAATGACCCATTTGCTGCTGACTCTTTGGGTGGTCTCTCAGCTCTCATGGTTTCCTGGAAAACTATAGGACATAAATCACCAAGCTAGAGTCATATGCTATGTTATTTGGGAAAGTATATGGTCCAAAATGTGGTTTTCATTTTATTATTAATGTTTAAATTTTTATTACACAGAAATTTCAAGCATATAAAGATAAATAGTGTGAGATGGTCCCATGGCTCTATCTACCCATCGTCCATTGTCACCAACTCATGACCTGTCTTGTTCCTCTATACCCTATCAATCGCCTGACTTCTAAATTGTATTAAGGCAAATCCAACACTCATAATTTCATCCATAACCTAATGTCTCAAACATATTTAAGTGTCTATTTTAAATCATATGCTCTTTAAAAACTAACATATTAACATTGCCATTAGTATATGTAACTAATTTTAGCGTGCTCAATCCAGCGAGTGCTCAAATTTCCAATCACCTCTCACAAATTTTTTTTATTAATTTATTAAAGATTTCTGCCTCCTCCCCGCCACCGCCTCCCATTTCCCTCCCCCTCCCCCGATCAAGTCCCCCTCCCCCATCAGCCCGAAGAGCAATCAGGGTTCCCTGCCCTGTGGGAAGTCCAAGGACCACCCACCTCCATCCAGGTCTAGTAAGGTGAGAATCCAAACTGCCTAGGCTCCCACAAAGCCAGTACATGCCGTAGGATCAAAAACCCATGGCCATTGTTCTTGAGTTCTCAGTAGTCCTCATTGTCCGCTATGTTCAGTGAGTCCGGTTTTATCCCAGGCTTTTTCAGACCCAGGCAAGCTGGCCTTGGTGAGTTTCCCATAGAACATCCCCATTGTCTCAGTGTGTGGGTACACCCCTCGCGGTACCTCTCACAACTTTTAACCTGATTTTTAAATAACAGAAAAACTAATATTCAGGGTCAGAAGAGTTGTGTTCACATCCCAGCTGTCACCCCTTTCTCCTTGGGTAACTTTAGATAATTGTCATGGTCCCTTTGCCTCGGCCTATGAGAATTTTAAGGCATTCTAAAGCCAATTAATCTAAATAGTATGAGCTGCTGCTGCTGATGATGAGAAGAAAAGAAGAGCAAAAGCCCCACTGTAATAACGGAAACCAGTGTCACCTTTTATATAACTTCTATATATTACTGACCAGATCAATAATTGTCCACTGAATTCAATAAAAGTTACAAAAGTCTGTCTACTCTCATCCCCGTGAAAGAGAAGTGTTAGGGCCAGGAGATCATTCTTGTCTGTTCTTGGTAGATAAGTGCTTTTCAAAATGAAGTCAAGATTGGAGCTTCTTTGAATTCAAGATCCATAATTTCTTTCTTGCCGTGCTGAGGATGAAGTACAGGCAAGCACTCTGGTATTGGACTATACTGTTGGCTTCAAGGTACTTACACTTAATATAGTATTTGTTTAAAAGTTACAGATACTCCTTTAGAATAACCTCCTGTAAGCTAGGAGCCTGCGAGTATGGAAGAAAGAGAGAGGAAGAATTTGTCCATGATTCCAAGCGAAGTCACAAGTATCCCTAATGTCCTATGAGAAAATAGACAGATATCAACTATGAAGTGCTAAACTGGACCCCATTTCCCCCCACTCAACTTCTATTAACAGCAGTTTGCTGTTATAAAGAAATAAGGGACCCTGCTTTGAAATTTTGAGGACAGAGTAAAAACAGAGAAAATAACTGTGCTGTTTTGCTTTCTGTTGCTACAACAAAATAATTTGGTGATTTTATAGGTAGGTAATTTACAAAGAAAGAGTTTATCTGGCTTATGATTCTGGAGACCGAGAAGCCCAAGAGCTTGCATTGGCCCCTTCTCTGAATCTGGTTATGGCCTTCCTGCCGCACTGTGACATGGTGTAAGAAATCACATGACAAGACAGAGTACATACATGTACCAAAGGTTCACCTTTATAGCAAACACACACCACTGATGCCCACGGACCCTTTAATTATGAGTGGCTCAATCCATTTGTGTAGGTTCTGTCCTTATGACCCAGTCCTCTTTCACAGGTCCCATCTTAAAAACAATTTAAGTCCATTTAGGAAGAAAGTTTCTAATACACAAAGTTTTTGGAACCAATTCAAAGTATAGGGGAATAAATAAAGACATACGGACAGGACAATGAAAGTGTTACTGAAAACTCCCAGGAAGTTGACAAAACACCAAAAGGCGATCACCATAGTCTTTCTTTGATCCCTGTGGGGTGAGGTGGGGTGGGGCATGGTGGAACCCATAGGGGAAAGAGAGAGGAGGAGGCACTGATTCTAAAGGAGTATCTATCTGCATGTCTCCTCTGCTCTAACGAGGACCATGGAGAGCACCTGTAGTGCTCATCTGTCTCTAGAAGTGGCAGCTGAGAGCAGAGAAAGTGTTGGAGAAAGGAGAGGAGCAGGGGCCTTCTCTTTCATTTGAAGTCAACACTCTCAGAGTCTGAAGAGGCTGGAATTCTGCTATCCTGATAGTTTTCCGCATTCCTATCTCTGCCCTTCGTCTGAACCCAGGTGTCTGCACATCGAGACAGGAATCCAACATCCAAGACTTGTTGAAAGATTGCAAGCAAAACACCTGCTGCTTCCCAAGGGGTCATGGGGAGGAGAAAGATGGGGAGGAGAAAGATGCGGAGGAAGCAGGCATGTGTGTAGGAGGGTCTTTATGTAGATGGCCTTGAGAGAACTTGTGTGGTTCTGTAGGGAGACTCGTGACTAGGGACCTTGGCTGACCATGACTGGCTCAGAGCAAGCAACTGGAGATTCATGATTACCTTGGCAACCAGATAACAGGAAAAGCTGTTACTTGGCAATTTTTACAGCCTCCTCTCTTCTCCCTGCATGTGATGTTTAACCCACTGCAACACATATATCAACATTCTCCCTCCATAATAAGCTCCTAGGATCACAAGACTCTGCATGGAGAGAAATGAGGGGGAAATGAGGAAAACAGAGACCACAGACACGGGGGCAGAGAAACCATGTTTTCCAGACACAAGTGAGAGGTCCGAGATGAGCCCTTCTCATTGGCGACAAGATTAGGAATGGAGCGAAGCAAAGCAGGGATCACCTGGACCATGCCAAGTAACGCAATGCACGTATTTGCAGAGGAATTAGCAGAACTGACTGCCATTTCTGCTTCTGTCCTTTCCCTCCCTGAGGGAAAGGCCGTACTGTGGAAACTCACCTTAAGCCGTCTGTGTCCACAGGGTTTCTGGCAGGCACAAGCCTCCTTTCATTTCTTTACTGATGTCACACAGTCTTGCATGTCTACGGTTTATCAGGCACTGTGCTAGGCCTTGGGGCTTCAAGTCAAACACAGAGTTCTTGCATCACTGAATGTAGCCTGTCAGTAGGGGAGACTCATTTTTAAAAAGGGAGCCAAGAGGGCTGACCACCTGGTCTTGGATAGCTAATTGGGAGGGCTCTTCCCTGGGAATGACTATTTTCTCCCACTCCCAGCATTCCTTAGTGGCCTGGAGTTCTGAATCTAAAGCTGTGCACTTGTTACTTCCATCTTCCGGGGTAGCACGTCAGCTGGAGTCATCTTTGTTCAGGTCTTGCTTAGGCAGTCATGTTATTGTGGCTTCATGGGCATAGCTTCTAATACATTTCTAAGAGGCACCACCTCACAGCACATTTCCTGTTCCTCTGGCTCTTACAATTTTTCTGGTCCTCTTCTACAATATTCCCTGAGACTTGGGTATGGGAGTTGTGTTGTAGACGGATCAGTTGGGGCAGGAAACGACAGTATCACTTGTTCTCTGTATTTTAATTGGTGGTGGTTTTCTGTAATAGTCTCTTGGCCAACCCTGAAATCATATATATACAAACAACATTATATTGACTGAGAAGATTATATTTATATATTTAGGACTATGTATTGTTTCAAAAATTAAGGAAAAACATATCATAGGTCATGAATTTGAGAGAGATCAAGATAAAAGGGTATGTAGGAGGGATTAGAGGGAAAAAAGTAAAAGGGGAAATGATGTAATTATAGTACAATTTCAAAAAAAATAAGTGAGATAATATAAGAGTTTCACGTTAGAATCATTGCATACTGCAAAGCAAGGCCCAGACTCACTTTTGTTTGGAGGTCAGGGAAGGGCTCTGAGGAAGTGTCAGTGGAGTCCCCAGGAGAGGGATGGTTGGGTGTGTGAGGTGGGGAAGGGTGGTGAGGTAGGGAAGCTGAGCACTGTTTGAAGAAATGGAATTAGACCAAATGGCTTACAATGAGTGTAAGGAGAGTTACAAGAATGAGGGTCCATAGAGAAGTCAGATGAAGTAAGGGCTTGGAGGTTCAGAGATGTTTGGGTTTATTTTCAGCCCAATAGAAAACCACTGAGAGGTCTTAAGCTTGATGAGATGGGATTTATAATTTCAACATGGCTGCCAGGGGATAGATCAGATGGGAAGTACCAGGATGGAAGGATGCAGATTTCTTGGTGCATTATTTTGATCCAGATGAGAGATAATGGGGACCAGGTGAAGAATAATAATACATAATGGCTTTCCCACCACAAGGCCTGGACCCAAGCCCTTTCATGTTTGCTTGTCCATTCTCTTTAAAAGGGAAAACGTAATATACAGTGGAAACAAGAGATAACTCTTCAGGTGGATCCTGATTTTCTGCTCCCCATGTGATCTTAACAAGTCACCTCAACTAATGCCTAAAGAATGAAGGGGGCACAGATGGTGATCTCATGTTGTTAGTGTGATGCCAGGCATAGAGTCATGGGTACAGAAAATGAATGGTAGTGTGATCAGTTAGTGAAAACTTCAAATTTTGGTTGCTGTTTTCTGATTTTATGGGGTTTGTGACAGGAAGGCATTTCCCTCTCCTCAATAAGAGGAATGAATCTAGAACAAAATGAGATTTGGATTTGTGGAAGGAAATCTAAAAGTAGCCACTAGATACTAAAGACTTTTAAACATTTTTGAAGTTATAAACTGCAAGTTGGAAAGAAAAACACACTGGGGTTACCCAAAACCATTGTATTTTGGAGCCACAGAAATGTGGGTCTAGAAACCTCTTTCTACATTCCAGCTGCGTGGACCTCAAGAATGACAGCTACCTCTGTGGGTCATTGTCTCATCAGCAAAGGTGTGTAAAAGTCATGCTCCCTACACAGGATCACGGTAAGACGTGGCCAAGAAAACACTAATGGCCTTGCTTGGCGTCTAAGCTTGAGCAAGCCTAAGTGTGTGGCTAGAAACTTTTGGAAAAGTGACCAAAGGTGGCTGCTGCATCAGGCCTTTGAATAGCTAGCTCTGAAGGAGGCAAGAATGGCTGGCAATGGAAAAGCGAGAGTCCATGGTCACTGGGCTTCTAGACGCTAAAAAGTTTAAGTTTGTCACAGCAAAGTAATACGTACATTGGGTGGCTTACACAACAGACTTTTTTTCTCTTGCCTCCCATTTTTGAGGCTGGAAGTTTGGGTTCAAGATCCGATAGGATGGTTCTTGCTGAGACTTCAAGGGAGAATCCAGCCCAGGCTTCTCTGCAGTGTTTGGAGTGTGTTGGTTGTTCTTGGTGCTCCCCTGCTTGTAGAATTGACACCCTGACCTCTGCCTTCACATTCCTATGGCATTTCCGCTATGTGTGTGTCTTTGTTCTAGTTTCCTGATGGAGGTAGGAGCTCATTTGCAAAAGCTTTCTTTCTTTCCCTCTAAAATAGTTTAAAAGCCATTCCATATTTTAATTTCAAAAAAGCCTTTAGTATAAGAAGAACTGGGTTATTCTAGAAGAAAATGTATATTCCAGGACATGCAATATTCAATACGATGAATCTACACTTGGCCTTCAAAATAGCTAAGGATAGATTTTATTTTTGCTTAGTCCTAATTTTAGTGTAGATGAAGCTCAATCCTTCAGCATTTGGAAGTTATATTATATTAAAAGGAAAGCCTTAGGCCTCTGGGAGCTAGAATCCAAATTCTCAAGCCCAGATAGACAGCACACTTTCTGAAGGCCATTTGGTTTTATGACCAATCAGTTCAGAATTAATGAGAACTACTTTGCATAGCTATCACTTTATCATCTAAAATTGTACCTTGTGAGAATTCTCCCCAACTCACCTTGTAGGTATACATTATCAAAGTCAATTTTTTTTTTTTGGTTCCTAACTCTTTACTGTTTTAGCCTATGAACCTCAGACCTCAGAGATAATTAACTTTTAGGACCCTCAATTTTGGAGCATTTATCAGATTAAATTAAAACCACCAGTCAAATTGAGGTTATGGCTCAGTGTTTCAGTCCTTAGGTATGATGTACAAGGCCTAGATTCGATCATATAGCAGAATTTAATTAAGAAACAAAACCAGTGATTACTCTGGTAAACACTCACAGCACCTGGAGACTGCTGGGGGCTTTGCCAAACTAACTTTGGATGCTACTGTGGGGTAAGGGACTTATAGGATAAGAAAAAAAATCATGCTGACTACACAAATAGCTTCATCTCCTGAAGTGTTGCCTTTTTTTTTGTTCTTGAGTGATTTTCACTAGAAAAACATGTACAAATGTCTGTCAAGTTAGGTATCTCCCTGATAGCAAACCAAAGAAATCATTCTACTCAAGCCCAGCTTGGTGAAGCAATGAATTTCTTATGGTTACTTACAGGAGCCTGGACTGACACATGTAACTATATCATCTAAAAGGCCCCCAACAGCATGTGTGATGACTCCTAAAAGCTTCATCCCTGGAGCTCCCCACACAGTTTTCAAGAGGTCCAGATTCTTCTCTCCCAGCAATTGTTTTCTGTTTGCATAATCTTATAGGTAGGCATAGGAGTCCTGTCTGCTCCCTGGGCTCCTTGAGTTGAATGAGCTTCCCTCTTCTCTCCAGGTGAGTATGGTTCAAGGAGGAGGAAATAGCCACACAAGACTTCTCGGCACATAACAGAGTTCTTATAAACAAGATCCTCAGATGACACATAATGATCAAGTTTAAAAATTGCCAGTTTTTGTTGTACTCAAAGGCTCTTCAGTCATGAAAACTATTTGTGGTCTCTAAAGAACAGAGCAATGAAATTTTATTGTCATAAACAAAAACCTTGCAGTCTTGCTCAGATGGCTGAAGACTCCTGTTGGCTTGGGGGCCATCAGAGTAGAGCTATTAATGTTAATTCCATTCAAAACTATGTTTGAATGGCAATCTCACTGGTTTGTCTGAGAACTAAAGGGCATCAAAGGAATTTCAATTTTATTTGGTAATTCTAACTCTAAGAAGTTAATTTGGGGGAGAAAATGAAAACAATGACTTGTCAATATGACAGTGTGATAAAGCCCTTGTTTTGAATTCCATGCTTCATATAATCAACATGGAATAAAATCGGATCAATCAGAATGCATTCAGCTGCAGAATATTTGTTTACTATGTAAAGATGTGTTACATGTGTTTATTTTGTGGAATATTTATTTAACAATAAAAATGTTGCATTTATTCAATTATGTAAAGATATATTACTGTTTCATCTTGCCTGCCTAAGGCACCTGATTGATTTAGTAAGAAGCTGAATGGCTAATAGCGAGGAAGGAGGTATAGGCAGAACTTCCAGGCAGGCAAGAGAAATATAGGCTTAAGGATGAAAGAAAAGGAGACAGGGAGATGCCAGGGGACAGACAGACAGACATGGAGGAAGCAAAAATGTAGGACATGTGAATGAAAGAAAGGTAAAAAAGCCCCACAGCATAATATAGATGAATAGAAATAGGTTAAATTTAATTAAAAGAGCAAATAAGACAAGCCTAAGCTAAGGTTGGCTATTCATAATTAATTAATAAGTTTCTGTATCTTTATTTGAGAGTTGGTTGGTAGCCCAAGAAAATTCCAACTACAAATGGCATTCAACATGGGTACTGAATTTCCACATAGGGCCTGAAAAAGCTGGAAAAAAAAGGATACAGCTCATTATGAGGAGCTGCTGTGCAGCAGAGCACTTAAGCAGCCAGCATGCTATGCAGAAAAAGCAAGCTAAGCAAAAATGCCTGCCACATGTGGGCACCAACTTCCTGGAGTTGGGATATTATATGCAGCTTTTGGTTAAAGAGGGCTCCAAGTTAAATTCAGCTCTTGGTCAGGCCCTTAAGTTTAAGGCTCAACTCTCACAGACATAAGGAGGGGCAGAGCCAGCACCAGAGCCTCTAGGTGGAGGGTCTAGCACCTACTTAGATCACAAATCAGAGAATGCTACAGATGCACAGTAAAACAAATCCAGATTGAAAAAGACCTTTAAAAAGGTTACAGCGTGCATAGATGCTTAAGAAAGAAAAGAAACTGGATATAGACAGTCATAGAAAAAATAGTTTAAAAATAATTAAGTGAAGTCTTTAAAGAAGGAGTAAAGTTATATAAAAAGTATAAGCTATGTAAAGTTGAAAAATACACAGTGATTCTGGATCTTCTATGGTGCTTTGTTGACTTTGAATTTTTGAATGATGGTGAATGAATAACAGCTGCTGAGAGACAAGGGATTGTAAAAGAAATTGCAGAATTAAACCAGCCTAGATACTTTAGAGGTATTTTAACTTTAAAATGGAATTCGGAAAATGTATTGCACTGCGGGAGAGTTTATGCTTTTGTTTCCGTGGGAAATAAAACACTGTGGATTCCTTCAAAATTAGTAGAGACCAGATTTCATCTTGGCTACAGACATAAAGAAAGAAATCTAGAAAAACTACAAGACAGGTGACCTATATGCTGATCCCGTCACATGGGAACATCTCTGAAACTGGATGAGACCAGATAAATCTTGTTGGTTACAGAGTCCTCATGACTTAATAGTACATTCCATCCTCCATATGGCATGGGTAAAGGTTTGGTTATACAGTTCAAACGAACTTATAAAGTTGAGAGACATCTTTTAACTGCTCAAAATATTATAAACTGCTTTGGAAAATTAAAAAATATAGGTTAGCAGTCATCTATAACAATAAAACGTATAGTCACATTAGTTATATTTTCAAGGTTAAATAGATATATTTTAGATAGATAGATGGTCTTCAAATGCTTCAGAGACCTACAGAATATGAAATTTAAGATGTTTAATAACCTAAGGATTTCCATGACAGTGAGACACATCTGCTCCTGGCATCACCAATCTACTTCATAAAAGGATGATGGGTGCCAAAGATCCTCAATATGGAGCTTGCTTTCATTGTGCAAAACTAGCCATTTAGGCAAGAAACTTCCCTAGCCTTGACTGCTGACAAGCAGGGTGCAAAGAAAAAGGCTGTCAAACTTTGCTAAGACAAGGTAGGACAGTCTTTCAAAATTCCTGCTTCAGAGGAACATCTGTCAGAAATTCTAGGCCCATAAGCCACAGATGGATGAACCAATGTCACAGAGAAACTTTGGGTGACTGTCCAGGCAGCCCGCTGCTTCTGTCATTTTTATAGTTTTGACAGATACTTGCTCTGCACTTCTTGTTTACTTAGGTAATATTATATTCTTCTAAGTTTTCTGATGGAGTTAAAGACAAGATATAGTTATAGTTCCTTGTTAGCAAATTCAGCAAAGAAACTTACATAAGAGATGTAAAGTTTATAAGGTTGAGAAACATAAAATCTTAAATTGTTTATCTACAAAATGTTTTGAGGTCTAAAAAGATAATTTTAGGTTGGTAATACAAGTTACGATGGAAAAAAAATTAGGTACACAACTTTGGACTCACCATGATAAGATAGATAATGGAGTATTTTCTCTGAGTTTGCCAAATACAAATGGACTGGATATTGTAAATTAATTCTTACTTGATAATTGTTATTACTGTATATAGTCTCACTATGCTAAAGTTAAAACCTTTCTTTTTATTAAAAAAATTGGGAAAATGTTGCAGAATATTTGTTTAACTATGCAAAGAGGTGTTGCATTTGTTTAACTATGTAAAAATGTGTTGCATTTGTTTAATTATATAAAGACATATTGCTGTTTTACCTTGCCTGCCTGAGGCACCTGATTGGTTTAATAAAAAATTGACTGACCAATAGTGACAAAAGAGGTGTAGTCAGAACTTTTGAACAGTCAGAGTAAGTAGGAAGAGGAATTAGGGGAAAAGAGAAGGAGACAACAGGGAGATGCCAGAGACCTGAAAGTCAGACATGGAGAAAGCAAGAAATTAGAACATACAGGAAAAAAGAAAGGTAAAAAGCCCTGAGACAAAACATAGATGAATAGAAACAGATTAAGTTAAAAGAGCTAATAGCCAAAGGCTAAGCATAATAATAATGTATTTATTTGGGAGCTAGTTATACTCCCCAAAAGTTCCAACTACAGGACTCAGATGCCCCCTCTACCATTCCCCTTCTACCTTGTGTTCAGAATCCTGACCCACAGATCCAAACCTGTGTCTATGGAATGCAGATTGTTCTCACTTCCTTCCCTCCTCTGTGTTACTAGGGGACATCATTTTCTTACCACTCAAGGCCACACCCCAGTACTTCCCATCCAGTTCTGGCTTCCTTTTTTCTTGATAACGTATCTCCATCCTGACTACTGCTTTTTCGTAAGCTGTCTCCTCCTCCTGGACTCTGCTGTCAGCTTGAAGCACTATTAGTTTTGCTCACTACTCCACCCATAGAGCCCAGGACTATGTCTGACACAACATATGGGCTCAAAAAAACATTTCATTCATAAGTAGCATTGTGAGTTTGGGAAGGGGGTTGTACTGTTTTATTTCTTGAAGATTGGGTTGGGGAGATGGTCTCTTTAGTCTTGTGTAACACAAACAAACTGTAAAGTGTAGAGAGAAATGAGGAGGAAAATGTTGATGAGATTGCCCACCCTTTCCTCTGCTGGAGCTCCTGTGATAAACACCAATGACAGCACAAGAAGGCCTCATATATGGTGGTTCTGGTCACACTTCTCATGGCCTGATTGGGAGTGAGGGAGGCCCTAGCCAGGACCCGTAGCCCTACCCCCAAACATCTGAGAGGCTCATGCACAGAGAAACTATCAACTGTAGGTTTGACCAACAGACAGGCAGAACCATGGACAGTGTTCTTATTGCCACATCAACCCAGGAAGGGCCAAGCCCCAGCCAGTGATAGTACTGGAAGCACCTCGGCTTTCCAGCAGCACCCCAGAAAACCTCCTTGCCACTGCAGTCCTTCGGGAAGACTGATGGTGTTCATTCTCAGTACCACCCCATCTGGCTGGGTCTCATTAGCCAGAGGGACTTTCAACAGACCACTGCACTTTTAATTATTTAATAACGAACAATTACCTATAATGCCTACTATATGTCAATAACTCCTTTAAGAAAGTGCTCGTGGGCAAAGAGGTCAAGACCATGAAGGGTTCATCCACTGAAACAGTTTACCTGAGCTAATGAGAGCTCACCAACTCCAGCCAGACTGGGAAGGAACAAGCATAAGACTAAACTAGTCCCTCTGAATGTGGTTGACCGTTGCATGGCTGGGGCAGACTGAGGGGCCACTGGCAGTGGCACTGGGATTTGTCTCTACTGCATGTACTGGCTTTTTGGAATCCTATTCTCTTCGAATGTATACCTTGCTCAGCCTAGATGTAGGAGGGAAGGCCTTGGACCTTCCACAAGGCAAAGTGCCTTACCCTCTCTTAGAACTGGAGGGGGTGGGGTGGGAGGGTGTGTGGAAGGAATGGGAGGAGGGGAGGGAGTGGGAATTTGGATTGGTATTTTTTTTTAAAGAAAATCTAATAAAAAATAAAATAAAAAGGTACTCATGGACTGAAGAGGTGGCTCAGTGGTTAAAAGCACATGCTGCTCTTCCAAAGGACCTGGGTTCAGTTCCCAGTACCCACACAATGTCTCACAACCATCTGTAACTCTAATTCTAGGGGATCTAATGCCATCTTTTTGCCTTTCCTGCCTACTGCATGCACACACATACATCCATTCAGGGGAAATACTCATACATATAAAATAAAAGTAAATAAAATAGTCAAACTAGAAGCCCTTTTTAGTCTCACAACACCCTCTAGGGCAGTGGTTCTCAACCTTCCTAATGCTGCAACCCTTTAGTATGGTTCTTCATGCGGTGGTGACCTCCCCAACGATAAAACTATTTTCATCACTACTTCATAACTGTAATTTTCTACTGTTATGAATAGTAATATAAGTATCTGATATGCAGACGGTCTTAGGCAATCTGTGGAAAGGTCATTCAAACCTGAAATGGGTCGCGACCCACAGGTTGAGGACCACTACTCTCAGGTCAGCGTCATTCTTATCCCCATTTATAGAGGGGGAGAGTGAGAGTAATTGCTTTGCTCAAGGTTAAGAGAGTGCTCATGCATGGTGTGAATTCCTCGCTCAAGCAGCCCAACTGTTTACACCTGTGATTATACGGCCATTAACTAAATCTTGGCCCATAGTTCATAGAGCAGAGGAACTAATGTCAAGGTGAGAGGTTTCTAATCTCCTCACCCCTCAGCTGGCCACATGGCCCAGCGTTTCTTAGAAAGAGACTAAAAGCAAACTCCTCACCCAGGACAGTCCAGTTCTGATCTCCCATGTGACTGACAGCTGTGGGGTCTTACCTACACCTGCTATGGAGTTGATGTCTCCTAAGCATCTGTTCACTGGGAGAAATAGTACCTCATTACTTGGCCTTGGTCTCCTGGTCCTTTTCCTCAACTGCTGGGGAGAGACCCAACAGAAAGATGCTTTCTAGAGATACCAGTTTAAAAATATACCCTAGCAAGTCTGCTGAAAGTTCAATGGTGTTACTAGATATGGGGGCGGGGTAAAGGGAAGCTGGATTTGATCAGCACATGCTATTTGGAAGTGAAACTGCACCAATATGTACAATTGATGCATGCTAATCAAAAGCAAAAAGTAAAAAAAGCTACTTGGTGATGGCTCGGATGAGAATGACCCCCCAGGCTCATATATTTGCAGGCCTAGTCCCCAGTTGGCAAACTGGGAATGATTAGGAGGTGTGGCCTTATTGAAGAATGTGTGTCACTCAGGGTGGGCTTCCCAGAGTTTCTCTCTCTGCCTGCTGCCTGTGAATAAGGAAGCGAAGCTCTCAGTTACTGCTCAGTGCCATGTCTGCCTACTGCAGTCATGATGATCATGGACTAACCCTCTCAAACTGTTAGCAAGCGCCCAGTTAAATGTTTTCTTTTATAAAATTCCCTTGGTCATGGTGTCTCTTCACAGCAGGAGAACAGTGATTAAAACAGTCTGAGCTGGCTTTGAAACCTCAGACTGGATTTTATTTTTCATTATTCTCTGAAATTCTACTATGGTCTTGGTGACAGAGCCTTAAACTTTTAAACTACATACATGGAGCAGATGAGTGTCCCAAATCAATGTATACCAGCCACCAACCACCTAGTACCGTACTAAAATTCAAGTTCTGGTTCTAGAGATGTGAGGTTGGGCCTGAGATTCTCATTGCCAGCAAGTTCCCTTGCAGTGCTAATGAGCTAACCAGGAGCCACTCTTAGAAGAAAAGGAAGACATCTACAGAGGGAAGATAATTTTCAATATCAATCTTTTCCTCTCCTGGATTAAAAACAATTCAGAATGTATTTATTATATATCTTTGTGTGTCTGTATATGATAGTTGCAAAGACTTCAATGACTGGCCACAGTAAATGAGCACATTTAAATTATCCATGTATCAACTGCATATAAATTTTTAAAAAGATTATTTGTGTATGTGTGTGTGCATGAGTTTCTGTGCACTATGTGTGTGTAAGTACCCATAGAGGCCAGAAAAGGGCACCACATTCTCTGGAAGTGGAGTTGTAGGTAGTTATGAGCTGCCAGGTGTGGGTTCTGGAAACTAAGTTTGAGTCCTCTGCAAGACCCAGAATGTAAGTACTGTTAACTGCTGAGCCATTTCTCCAGCCCTTGTGTATCAACTTCTGATGTAGTAAGATAGTGGTACCTGTGGGATGCTGAAGAGTGAGCAAATTTCAGTTCAGAAGGCCTTCTTAAGTGTATCAACCAAGAAAAAAAGACACATAACACAGAGGAGGCAACAGCAGGCTGCAAGGTTCTGAGAAGCAATTACTCTCTTATCTCTCTTGTGTTTATTAACTCTTCCCTTTTCATGGGTATTCTGATAGGTAGGTGTTGCTACACCCATTTTATAAAGACATAGGTTAAAGAGATTGCGTGACCCAGTTGGTATGGAGAGGATTCAGATTCAGATCTGTTTAAAGACTCATGCATCTGTGCATCTTTTGCATATCCATTCTCCTACTTCAGCATCCTGTGAAGGTTCAGGGGACCACCTGAGAAGAAGCAGATAGAAAGGAGACACTCAGACAAGGCATATGAAGTTATTGGCACATGAGAAGGCCAAGCTAGGTTGGTCTGTAGCAGATGAAGAAGGCCAAGGCTAGGTTGGTCTGCAGCAGATGAAGAAGGCCAAGGTTAGGCTGGTCTGTAGCAGATGAAGGAGGCCAAGGATAGGTTGGTCTGTAGAAGACAAAGAAGAAGGGATTTGAATAGTTGAGAATGAGTTTTAACATGGACAGAAAATATGTTTTTTCATTCTAACATAGCTTTAGTGTGCAGTAATTGTTGAAATAGCAGGTCTGAGTTGACTGAACACTGCACATTCCAATAAAAGATCTGGCCTTTGGCTGACTCCTGGGAAACAACCTCCAAGCCCTTAGAATGTCCTGTCTGATAACAATGCCTTCCTGTGCCTGACGTATTTTGAATCACAGGAGATCATTTATGCAATATTGTGGTAGATGGTAGAGACCTTGACTGTGGGTCACCAGTTTTACCTCTGACTTGGTGTGGTGGTTTGAACGAGAATGTTCCCCATAGACTCACACTTCAACCATGCCTCGCCTACTCCAAGAAGGCCACACCTCCTCATCCTTCCCAAACAGTTTACCAAGTGGGGACTAAGCGTGAAAATATAAGACCCTATAGGGGCCATTCTCATTCAAGTCACCACATAAATCAAGTATCTTTTCTATTTTTTACTTTCGATTAACACGCATTAATTATAAATGATGATGGAGTTCCATGCGTCCTCCCTACAGCATGTGCTGATGAATCCCAGCTTCCCCTGCCCCCTGCTGTTACATATAGTAACACTACTGGGCTTTCTGCAGACCAGTTTCCTAGAAACCTACAGTCTTGCTACAGGAAGTTCATCACTGGAGGCAGGCTTTGAGCATGTATAGCATCACCCCGCATCTGGCTCTCTCTCTCTTCTTTGTGGTTGCTACTGAAGATAGAGATCTCTCAACTTCCTGCCCCTGCTGCCATTCCTGGTGCTTGCTGCCATGCTTCCCCACCATGATGGGCTTTATTCCTCTGGAACCAGACCCAAAACAATCCTTTTCTTTTATTATTTATTTATTTATTTATTTATTTATTTATTTTTGGGATTTTCGAGACAGGGTTTCTCCGTAGCTTTTGGTTCCTGTCCTGGAACTAGCTCTTGTAGACCAGGCTGAATCCCTTTCTTTTATAAATTGACTTTGGTCATGGTATTTTATTATAGTAAAAGTAACTAATACACAGGGCTGGAGATGAAGTCACATTGATGATCAACATTCTCAGAATCACCATGGAAATGTACCTCTGGCCTTGTCTATGAAGGTGTTTCCAGAAATGCTCTGCAGAGCAGGGGACACCCACTCTGAATGTGGGAGGCACCCTGCGGTGGGCTGGAGTCCTGGACAGCATGGTAAACAAAACAGAGAAAGTGAGCTGAGCGCTGTCGTTCCTTTCTCTATTTGGCCACTGTGGCGGAAGTGGGATCAGCTCCCTCATAGCCCCGCCACTATCTTCCCTTCGCTAGTGGGCTGTGCCCTGAAACTGTGAGCCGAAATAAACCCTTCCTTCCTTCCTAAAGTCACCTTTGTCAGGGATTGTGTCAACGCAGTAAGAAAAATAAGTAAGTAATAAAGTCGGGCGAGAGTCATGGGCAGTCCATGTTTCCCCAGTGGACACTTGAAATGCGCTGGAAGCGTAGGCACGCTCCGTGGTTGCCAGCTCTCCCTGGATGCTGTCATGAAGCACTGCTGAGAGAATTAAATGCTGTTTGTGAAATCTACCAGAGGAAGCAGCTGGAACGTGCATCTGGTCTCTCCTGAACTCTGTCCTGCGTGTCTTTGTTCCTTGCTAATTCGAATCTGTATCCTTCAAGCAAGTCCCTGAACCCAAGGATGGTTGGGGAGATTGCCGCAAAATGCTTAAAAGGTTTAACCCTAGCCAGTGAAGAGCAGCTTGAGTGGGTGAGTAAGGGAAGCCTTGGCTTTTTGAGTCGGTAAGTATTCACTGAGCAATTACTTACACCACGTATTATCGCACCAGAGTATGAAGATAAGCCCACATCCCTGCTCTTTAAGAGGGTCCTTTCCTCCACCAGCACTAACTACCACAGACACAGCAGGTGCTATGAGTCTGAGAGAAGGGCTTAGTGAGGAACATTCGGAGAAGGAAGTTTTCCCAGAGTGCCTCTCCAGGGACCACCCTGAGTAT
Organism: Microtus oregoni; assembly: GCF_018167655.1. Taxonomy (NCBI): domain Eukaryota; kingdom Metazoa; phylum Chordata; class Mammalia; order Rodentia; family Cricetidae; genus Microtus; species Microtus oregoni. The sequence goes on along the minus strand of NW_024543085.1, from coordinate 35,616,061 downwards.
TCTGTGACTTTGGTTATAGATGCTGGAGCTAGCTACCTTTCTGCAATGACTTAACAACGCTCACCCTAGGGACATGTATGCCTGAAGGCACTGGGACTGAGGTGATGGGGGCGGGGTTGGGGGGAGGTCTCTCCTACAAACCCAGTTCTCTCCTGAACCCAGTGGGCTACATAATTCATCACAGACACAGAAATCAAAGTTGTGTTTTATTGGAGAAAGAAGGAGAACAGAGTGTTATGGTCTTTGAGGCTTCCCCGGGTAGTCCACTCAGCACTGCCTGGGGTATTCCGCCTTCCATAGCTGCTGCCGCCACCCACCCCTCAGGTCCGAATGCTGCCACACTAAAGTCATGTGACCTGGGAAATGCAGGTTCCCTGTCCTCATGACCCCTGCTCAGTGGGGAAGAGGCCCTTCAATCCCGCATGCCTTCCCTCAGAGATGTTCACTTAAGATCAGTAATCTGTTCATGTTTGCCTCTTCTCTAAGCGACATCTCATCTATGATGAGTTAGGGAATGACCCTTGGGGATGTAGACTATGGTTTCTTCAGGTGTTTCTACACTCAGGATACCTTCCCCACGTCTATGACATTTCATTCTCCTCTGACCAGCATTTATTTTTGAAATTTTCTTCCATTTATTTTCATTACCCTCAAGATGCCTTCTTAAAAAAAAACCCAAGCCATTACTTTATTTTTATCAGATGAGAAGCATGCAGCTATGTAGTGAGCAAGCTGAGCCTTTCACTGTGTCCAGCATTGAACATACCTCCCCACAGAAGCCTCTAGCTATGGCTGCTCTCACAAAGGTCATGACTTGTAACACTGCCACTTGGGTACTCTGTGTGTACCTCTACAGAGACACAGTGAGGTTCCTCTCACTCAGGAATCCTTCCCTTTCCTGCAGGGTCCCACTCGAGGGGACTTCTTTCCCTCTTTGGCCACTCAGCTTCTGTTTCCGAGGAATAGTCTACTTCAAGGATTTGAGCGACAGTGTGAGCTACCTACCTAAAAGAGAAGCTGAATAGGACATACACTTTCCCTCCCTTCCTTCCATGGTGCACACACCTGGCATTGTAAATTAAAAGCTACCATCTTCACAAAGCAGTGACATGGGGACATGGGGAAATGGGGACAGGGGTAGCCATGCATCCCCAGGGCAGGAGAAGCAGGAAGACCAGCAGAGCAATCTGTGAAGCCCAGAGTCCAACAACTGCATCCCACTGGTCCAGATGACACTAGGATTGGAATCTGGCTACCCAGGCTTCTACCTGGCCATGTCTTTTCAGGAAACTCCTTTTCCACTTATACACTGGTTTCCTTCCTTGAAGCCCAGAGATACTGATGGAGAAATGAGACTCTTGCAAACCACTCACCCCCAATTACCTTTGCTTCCTCCCAGCTTTCCTTGTCACACGTGCTCTCGAGGGGCAGGTGGGCAGGGAGACAATGGGACTATAAGTTAGCGACCAAGCTAGGCAAAACTAAGAAAGTTCCCTCTTTGCTGGTATCTAGGAAATTGGTCAAGGGGCTGGGCCCTAACGAGCAATGGCAACATCTCATGGAGCCTTTGAATTTCTTGTTCTTAATGTCTGTGATGGGAGGATAAGGATCAATTTCTTCTTTTTTCTCCTTCAATCCTGCTGCCCAGTTTTGTCACTTCCCTAACCCTCAAAGCAAAGACCATAGGTCGGCACATTATTGAAATGTCTGTTGTCAGTTTCCTTCTGGATTAGAGCTTTCAGCTCGCTGTGCAGGAATCATATGGTTTGTTTCTCTACACACCCCCAGGGAACAAGACCGTTCTCCATGCAATACCGCAGTCTGTACCCTCCCCACTCCCACCATCCCCCAACAGATAGCAGACACGGCCTTCTAAAACACACAACATGGTCTTCTTTATTTAATTATTTAATCAGTTTACATTCCACAACTGACAGATTATTTGTTTTTATTTTTTCCATAAACAAGTCATTTAATTAATTACCAGACACTTTTTTTCTTCAATCGATGGAAATAACAAGATTTCTGCCAATTTGAAAAAGAAAATTGCAAGATGCAGTCAGTTTCAGTGAAGTTCCCAAACGCTCTCTGCTTCCTCAGTCCTTTCAAAGTCACAGGAACCTGGCAATTTCCCTTTTCATCCCCCCCTCCCACTTCCCTGGTTAAGTTCCTCTTAGAATATCACAAGAGTTTCGAGATCTGGTTTGGATCACCTTTCCTGTAATTAATTAATTATGAGAAGAAACAGACAGTACAATAGATCTGATAAGATGTAGCATTCTTGTTAAGATTAAACAATACATTTATTCACATCATATCAGAACAAATTAACATAATATTTAATCTTATTTTTAGCACCAATGACCACAGGAATTGCTACCTCCAAGGGGAGAGTCGTTGTTAGAATCCTGCAGTATACACCACACTGTGTCTAACCAATCAGAAAGCACTATGCAAATTAGAGTGAAGGTAAATAAATTTATATTGACTGAGCAATAATCTGGCGGACCATAAACTCGCCAGCTGTTTGAGAGTTTTGTCGGCGATAGGCCCCGTCTAATGACCACATTTAAAACGTACTCACCTAGTCAGCTCCCTTCCTCCTGCTCGGCAGCATAGGCCTCAGAAGGTTAGATTTTAAATGAATCAAGCCTTATCATACTGCTTCTTTGAAATGATTGGAGAATGCCCAGGGGCTTGCTTATATTTATTCTGTTCTATGCCCTAAGATCTCACTACCTGTCTTTTTCCCCCCACATGAAAGAGGCTTATTTAGACCTAAGGAAGATCTCTAAGCAGAAAGGAGAGGTAGGAAACGGTGGCTCCAGTTCTTGCGTAAGAACAGAACTGGTCGCTGCCACCTCCTAGGAGATACGGTCTGCCTGCTGCTCTTCTCCCATATCTCCTCTTCAGCATTCAAGATTTAAAAAGAAATTGGAGGATGGATCAAAGAGCTGCGAACATCAGTGAGATGTTCTTAGCAGGAGACTCCACCAGAAGTTAAGAGGTGGGGGAGATGTGTATTCTTAACAATGGGGAGGCCTGTCTATCCCTTATCACGAGATAAAAAGACATCTGGATAGATAGGGTGGGTGGTGGCTGACGCCCCTACCGCCAAAGGGCATGACCTGCGGTCCCCCAGGATTTCGACAGGTCACCAGGGCCATGTCCAGGGATAGCACTAACACCCCTTGAGGCAGATACAACATGTGGTAGGTTCACAGTAGTTCCCTGCCCCAGCTAAGCAGGTGAAGTAGAACTCCCAAAGGCGAGACAGCATCGTGGAGATGGCTCGGCTTCCTACTCAGCAAATCCAGCCCTCGCCTTTGACCCCCACAGAGAAATGCTCACCAATGAGCGATTTGCCAGCCAGGGCATTCTGCTCAGTCTCTGAAAAGCCTGTGTTTTCCTAGCCAGGTACCAGAAGCCTGATGCTACTTTTGAGCCCTAAAAATGTGGCTGAGTCAGTTGGAGATGTTTTCTCGGGGTAAGATTTACCTCGGTTTAGATTTTATGTGAACTAGCCAGCACATAAAGCATGCCAGTAACTTTGATATTGGGTTCAGGTCCAAGGGCTAAAAGTATGGAAATTAATTTCATCTGTTCTGTCGGTGCATTAAAATGCAGCTAGCAGGATATTTCAAATTGCATACATATCTTGTATCAAATTCTATTGGGCGGCAGAGGTCTAAATCACCTTCCTTGTACAAGTCTCAAAGGAGGTCACCAAGGTCCATCAGGGATGAGGAAGTTGTGGACTGGAGGAGCCTATACTCTTGAATGGAGGGGGTGCTGGCACAGGCCACATTTGTGTATCTCTTTGAGAAAACTATTCTTGTCTGGCAGTCACTTATACTCCGGGATTGATTACTGGTGCCCTGTGCTATCCTAATCCCTCTACTCCAGAATTCCTGCCTTGGGGCTATTTCTCTGCCATTCTGCTGAGGGGATTTTGGAAGCACAGAAATTTCTCCATTCCAAAGTTTTCTTTAAGTTCTAAGTTTGCCTAACCACGTGTTCTACCCACAGCCTCCACCCCAGTGCCAGAACCGCCTTTTTTCTCTCTTCCCATTTCGTCGTGCCCCCTGACCAGGCTCCACTTCTCTACAGAGTAAACCACGTTTGTGGAGCAAGCCACAGTTGGTAAAGCAACACGCATGCCTCATCTCCTTTGATGGTCTTTCTCCTACCACAGTCCTATGAGGCAAGGCTCTATCAACAGAGAGGGCACGATGAGACAATCGGAGTGGGTGGGAAAAGGCATCTGAGACCGAAAAGGTGGAGCAAAGGCTTTGGACTCTGTACACAAACGGGCTGCTGGCTTGCGGTTACTTTCTGAGGATTATCAGCTTGGGCCAAGAGCAGCGGGGAGAAAGCATCTCCTGATCCTGATTTCTCTCAATGCAACAGCCAGCATGGGCACAAATAGCAGCAGAATGGACAGGGGAGACCTGGTGTCCCATGAGTCCCCAAAGTCACCCTGCTCCCTATGAGGCTGTGAGGACATGGCGAGGTCACAAGATTCACCCAAGGCTCGAGGTGAACAAACTTTCTAATGTCACTCACTCCAGGTCAGGTCTTTGGGTTGACACTGGCCACGACCTTTGCTCTTCTTACTTTGAGGATATGCTTTGACTTGGGAGAAAATGACTTAACATTAAAGGCAAATGCCTTCAGAACAGAGAGTGCTTAGCAAGCAGGAGCAACTATCAGGAGAACAACCAGGAAACTCTCTCATAATGGGCCTCCCTCCCTTCAGGTGTCTCCAGGGCCAGGATCCTAGGGCAGTCCCCAGAAAACTGAGGGCTCTGTTTCAGCCTTTGAGGAGTTGCAATCTCCCTCCCCTTTATTTTCAGCTTTCACTTTTGTTTGTACATTTTTACAGATAGTCTTGGATCGAAACAGTCACACCATGGGCAGTGGGGTGGGGCAGGGGAGGGGCACAATGGCCTGAAGGCATGATCACACTCACGACACAGACACACCAGCACATACAAATGACAATGGGCCTAGGGGCCATCCCGAGAGGAAAGGAAAAGCTTGGGGCCTAGGGAAGAAAAATACGGGACATGGTCCCCCCACCCAGGGAGTCACACAGGCCTTAGGCATGAAGAGTAGTAGGCTGGCTTGCAGGTCAGGGAGGTGCCAGGCTGAGCTGTAGCTAGGTAACTCCTAAGTTGGGGTCCAGTTTTCTGTTTCTTGGCCCTGAACAAGCTACCTTGTACCCTTATGATTGGCTGGGCTCTAGTCATAGGGAGAGCAAGGACGTGTTATTCTCTGTTAGAAAGTTTCAGGGCAGGCAGGGAAGAAGAAAAGCATGGAGATTCTTTCGGGGGAATCTGTTCTTTTCCCTTTTAGAATCTAAGATCCAAGTGAGTTCATACTGGGAAATGTCCTAACTGGATATACCACGCAGAGGCCCTCCAACCAAAGCTCAGAGGCTATTGACGAAGCCACTAGCTTTGCAGCCTGACAAGAGGAAGTGGGCTCTCGCTCTGCCATGCTTATCCTCACTCTACACATGAGAGAACTTTAATAGCTTTAGGATCTGACTTTCCCCTAACATGAGCATGTACAGCCAGGAGTGAACCCAGAACTATTAAAACAAGCAGCACTATAAACTCCATGCCTGCTTTAGAGGTGAAATGTCAGAGCCCTCTGTGCTCTTAGCCTCTGCGTGGTCTCCTCGTTCTCCATCCCTTCTGGTAATAAGACTAAGCTACAGGGATGAGAGTGCACTTTGCAAAACTGGCCTTGGAGAAAAGGGCATGAGTCTGGCCATGGGTAACAAATACAAAGAAGGCGATTCCTCTGGAGGCCTTGAAGGAAGGCGTGAACCCCATGTACTTCAGCTGGGTAGCTACGCTCTAGCTCAGCAACCAAGATGCCCCCCCCCCCTCCATATCCCTCTTGGTAGCGCCTTGATGGATCCATTCCACCTTAGTGGCTGCGCTGCTGATAATGGGTAATTTGAACAGTGCGTAATTCATAGACACTTCATGTTTGCAAATCGCTCAGCAATTTCTTTGTCACCCTTAATGTACCATGAGGTAAAACGTTATCACCATCCTCATTTTGTAGACGAGGAAGTTCAAGTATAGAGAAGACACAGTGCCCAGAGTCACAAATCATTTTAGGACAGAGCAGAATGAAAGGTACAGCCACCGCTGCATTATACAAGTGTAGCTTAGTTAGTGAATGTGTACTCATGATTAGATTGAGATGGCACCTGAAACAAAAGGATAAGTAGGTGATAGAGAGATATAGATAGATAGATAGATAGATAGATAGATAGAGATAGATAGATGATAGATAGATAGATAGATAGATAGATAGATAATAGATAGATGATAGATAGATAGATAGATAGATAGATAGATAGATAGATAGATAGATAGATGATAGATAGATAGATAAGATAGATAGTCCTAAATAGAAATCTTTCCCTCTGGCCTGAGCTTTCGAAGGCCTCCTTGCTGTCCTTGGGACTTGTGTTGTTGCCAAGAACACAGAATCACTGATGCCAATCACAGTTCTGTGGCCATGCCATGTCCTCCCAGCCCCATTTATTCCCTCAGTGACAACCACTCACTGAAGAGGTTCTGAGGTTCTGGCCATTATGGCTGGGCCTCAGAGTGATGGGCAGCTTATGATCGGTCTCTCAGTCTTTTGTATGCTATTTTTTTTCTAGTTTTCTACAGTGAGCATGTATTCCTCGGAGGGGGGGTACTCAATAACTTGTAAAAATCTGGTCTAAGGACTAGGAACAATGTCAAAGAAATGTTTGGGGGCATAGACACATCAATGAAAAGATGGTAAACATAACCCCCAAAGTCAACAGTCTGAGAGACGTCAGGATCTTTTGTATGCATCTGCTCTGCTGAACTTGCTTTAAAAAATCCGTCCCTTTCCTCTGTCTGTGTGAGCTGGAAGACAGCACCAAGGCTGGTCCAGCTGAGCTCTGCTTCACCATTCCTGTCTGTGTGCTCAGTTCTTCTGACTCATCACGTTTCCCTGGAGAGGGATGGATGTGCTCACTGAGGCAAATCAGCCTAGGAGCAGCAGACACATTTTCAGAAAAGAAGATTGCCTTGAACTAGGAGAAGCAACCGCTAGTCCACATAAAGACAGAGGGTGTCTGGGTCGATCCCCACTTCTTCCACTACGTGACTGAAATCAGTGGATGGATGTTCCCAGCCTAAGACAGTTGAAGCCGAATGCTCTGAGCAATGAATTTGACTCCATTATTCCAAATTTTACTAGGCGGGCAGCTTTTGAGACCTCAATGGCACATCTTCCTGAAGTCAGGAGAACACATGCGGCATTTTCCTGTTAGGTCTCTTATCATATATATGGATGACCAAGGAAATGCAAAGTATTAGGGTACCCTCTCTTATGAAGGAAAAGTGACACATTTGGATAGAACCCTCACCTGAGGGACAATAAACCAGCATAGTGTCAGGGCCCAGGGAATCATTCAGGAACCTGAGGCTAAAGAGGGCTGATCTTCATCTGGAAGAGCTGTCTAGTTATGCTTTCGTGATCCCTAGAAGTGAGAAAGTGAAACAGACATTTTCTTCCTTATATTTTGATGTCAGTGATCCACACACATCCTTGTGAGACCTCAGGCCATGACAAACAAGGAGAAGGGGCTTGAAGTCCCTCTCCTCCCTAAGAAGGCAACTGTCACAAACTGATCATAAGGAAAGCCATAGGGAGAAGAAAATAGAAATGAACCATAACTCCGCAGCGAGGAATTACACTTTCTCCCAGCCAGGCCCCAACTTCCCCAAATCTCTGACTTAGGAGAGAGCGAGGAAATGAACAATGAATGTGGAAATTGCGCTCAGGCTGTTGGTTAGCACAGGGCCCACAGCACGTGCAATCACGGTCCTTGTACACACACAGCAGAAAGAATTTGACCTGGGTAGGAGCTGCAGGTCTCGCAGAGGCCACTGGCTCTCAGTCACCTCAGAAGGCTGGGGTCTATGATTTAGAGTTAGTGGAGTCCGAACTAGAGTGTGCCCCACACCAAGACTGCTCTGATTTTTCTTCTACTCACTCCCTAGCCACCTCACAGCCAGAAAATTACAGAATCTGTGTCAGAGTGGCTTATTCTAACCAGGGGTCAATAACCTGTGATGGAAGGCTCAGGCCACCTAGACAGAGATTGCTATCTCCCATCATTGTGGGGACTTCTGTCCTGATTGGGTGCCATGGCTTGTCTTTGTTGCTAAGTACTACAGACCCCAGCATGTGTGTATCTGTGTCTGTCTGGTAGGAATAATGACAAAGTGACCCTAAGGTCCTGTTCTGCCGATTGGGGTGGAATTAACTGAGCCAGAGACACTATCTCCTCACTGGGATCTGTCTATTATGTGCATGCTTCAAAGAAGCCAGTAAGTTTTATTAAGTTTGCCACAGAGTTGGGCAATTGGGTAGAGCAGATGATCTGTTTATGATGAATATGAATTATTTTTTTAAAGAAAACCAAGGCATAAAGGTATAAATGAGAGGTCTGTGAACTTGTTTGTTCAAACAAGTTTACTTAAGAGAAGTTTAAATAGTCAACAGCAAATTGTCCCATTTGGCTTAGCTTCCTCTGTCTTTTTGCAACTGCAAAAGAGCTGGAATTAATATTCCATTCCTAACAAGTTCTGTGCCTCAGTGGATGTTCAAGGACACCTGCTTGTCCCTGCCCAGGTCAAGATACTCTGGAGGAAGACAAAAGCCCTCTCAATCTGAGATACTTCCATTTTCCAGCCCCAAGAATGTCCTTCACCTTAAGAGAAAAATTTATCTTTTCAAAGGAAAAGAAAAAAACAAAATTCTCTGTTAAAAAAAAAACTGATTTTTTTTTTCTGAAGATTATTTCCCCTATCATGGAATACACTGTTTATCTTAAGAACAACTCTTAGAATCTCAGTTGGAAGCCAGCAGCATTCCCTAACACCCAGCTTGCCCCTGCTCTCCCGGCACCCCTACACTTGGGGTAGTCACATGTAAGACCTTCTGTAGGATCTGACCAGGGCCCTGATGAGGGAGTCTTGAGAAATGCATCCATACCTCTATATAGGTACACACACACACACACACACACTGCATCAGAAAGATGCACACAAAAAGTTACCCACATGAAGCCCATCAGACATCATTCCCTGATAGGATTACACACACACACACACACACACACACACACACACACACACACACACTGGGAGGGAGGGAGAGAGAGAGGGATAGAGGGAGAGAGAGAAGGGAAGAGGGAACAAGGGGGGAGAGGGAGAGAAAGGGCAGATGAGATGAATAACCTGGCAGGTTGGGGAAGGGGAGGGAACTGTTGGTAGGTGAGAGGGGAGGCATCTGGTAGGAAAAGAGGTCAGGAACAGGGAGCTGCAGTGGAGCACTTGAGGGAGGAAGGCTGCTGAGTGGTTGGCAATGTTCCCAAAGCAGACCCATTCTGCAGCAGCTGAGCTCCCCATCTGCATGGCTGACCACAGCTGCACCAGCTCAGGATTCTCTCCTTGCCTCCCCAGGGACGCTTGGCACCAGCAGGGTCCCCAAGGTAACCATGAGTTACTCCTGCCATGTGGCATTCACAGCTCCGGCTAACTTCACTTCACTTGCTAGCACTCAGTGCCAATTTGCTCAAGTGAGCTGGATGGTCTTGCTCCACCTCAGTTTCAGTGCTAGCCCCTAAAATAGATCACTATTTGGGGATTCGTGGCCTTAAAGATCAAGAGGAAAGGGACAAGAATGGAAAGAGTCGAGAATTCTCCATTAATTTACATAATATCATACAAACTTGAGCCCATGGGACATGGAGGTGCTCTCTCTGCATGTGGCCCATTTCCTGTCATCTGTACAGGGCTCACCCCTAGAAAAGGAGCAGATGTCCAGTGACAAAGGACAGCCCCCACGGCGGGGACCGAAGGTCTTGTTTGGTATATTTACTTGTACATCAGCAGCCAGAGGCAATATTCCTTCTCTTTCCCGATCTGTATGTTCCCCCTCTTCTCTTAGGACTTTTGTGCCCAGCTGTGTCTTGAGCTTCTGAAATTAGTGGACTATATCTTGCAGAGTTCCAGAACCGTACTGTGAAGTGCCACGGGGTTCTCTGGCCCAGTGGTTTTGTTCTTGGTTTTGCCCTCTGGGAATTTCAGTTGTACCAGAAATCATAGAAAAAGTGCAACACAAACAATAAAACCCCCACACTCAGGAAATATCCAGCATACATGCATGCACATACACATGTGTATGGGCACATACACACATACACGCACGCACACACATGCACACTTTTGTCTCTCTCCAGGGATCTGCAGCTGCTGCACTGGCCCCCATGAAGGCCTGCCTTTCAAGATAATTCCCGGATCTTGGAGCCTCCATAATGGGTCAAAAATAATAATAGTGAGAGAAAGAGAGACAACAGAATAAGATGATATTTCCATTCAAGGAGTGGAAAAGAAAAAGGTAACCACCCAACACCTATGCACACGTGCACACACACACGCGCGCACACACACACACACACACACATCACAGCATTGCTCAAAGGCTCCATCTGCCCAGAGAACGCAGGCAGGGGAGGACAGGGTGGCCTCTTGTTTAACTGGGTGTAAGGCAGCTGGAAGGTAAGACTGGGTTTTCTGAGCATCCACTGGAATGTCCTTTCGTTGATGCTGATCTTGCCTCTCAGCATGTTCTCTCCCCTTCCCACCTCTAAGACATTGTCCAAAGGTTTGGCCACAAAGAGAAAACTTCCTTCTCAGTCTGTTTTCTCTTCCACTCTTGGTGTGTCGCTGGCGGGCTGGGAAGGAGCTCAGAACAGAAAGGGCAGAGAAGTGGTTCTGAAAATGGCCTCCAAGATGTGGTTACATTCTATGAACTCAAGGGACTGAGTTTTCCCATGATATGATGGCTGGGGTGGTGGTGGCCTTTCCGGCTGGCCCAGAGAGTAGCGCTTCCTTCTCTGTATCTGTGTTGCTCCAGACCACTGCCTCTGTCCCTTCCAGTTCACCGCCACATCCTTATGAGTGACAGGGATCAAGATGCTAGTGCAGGTGGCGGCTTTCACTGTCTTGAAGAAAACATGAAGCCAAAGTCAAGAACTGATGAGAGAGAGCCACGGGATGGGAACCCTTTCCCATCTTGGAGATTAGGCAACACAAAGTCTGATGAGATGCAGGTGCCTGAGCCAACTCAACTCTACCTTGGCACTGGCATCATCTTGATTGAGTTTCATTTTATATATGTATATTATATATATATTTATATATATATATATGTATGGGTTTGTTTTTTAGCACACTGTCCCATTCTCTGGTCTGGATTTAGGGCAGTTGGTCCTCGGGACAGGTTGGACAGAGGGGGCCAAGGTACAGAAGAATCCCGAGATTAGTGTGAGGCCCAGGCCCCCCCACGCACAGAACATGGACCATCCATAGCCGTGGCTGATGTCATCCGGGAGTCCATATAGGTAGCGTGGGTAACGTGACAGCTCAAAGTTGATCCCAGCCACACAGGTGCACAGTGAAATGATGCAGAAGGTTCCTGGAGAAGAAGGGAGGAAACATGGGGCAGGGAAATGGAGAAGGAAAAGGAAGAAGGGAGGAAGAGAGAAGAGATGTTAGGATTGTCACCTTTGCGCTTCCTTAAGTGGGAGAGATGAGAAGATTCAGGGAAGAGTGGGCTGCCACCAAGGTCACCATCGAGAGAAGTTTAGGGGAGGGAGGCGCTATTGCTTTTGGATCCTTATCTTGGACAAAGTCAGGAAGTTGCTTCTTTGATAAAATACCCCAAATGAGTATCTCATTAGAGATTTATATAGGGTGGATGATTGCAGAATATTTACTTCTCTTTAATTAAGTATTTAAAATATGCTTCTTTCATCAAAAGTACAAATCATCCCATTTGGTGTAGCAATAAAAACATCTATTTTCATTCATATATACATAGCATCTTGTACAAATTTCAATATTCTTTCTTTAATCTAGTCACCAAAAACTCTGGCCATCCAGAGTTTTTTTTTTTTTAAACCTTCTCAGGTGCCTGGCACTTGAAAAATCTTTTCCACTTTCTAAGGCAACATTTCTGGAAAACGCCCCATGGAAAGCGAGCCCTTTAAGATATTCCTTTCCACTATGGATGGTGGTGAAGTCAAAACACGGGAACTCATACATATGCCTTCTCAGCTGCCACATCCACACGGGCACCGCTTATCTTATCCAACATGCTTCAATGAGAAATTTACTAATCCTATTTGATATTAGGATTCTCTCACCATATACATGCAAACACATATACAACATGTCATACATATTCCCCACATCAAATCAACCTCCAACTAGAAGATCACATTAGAAGAGGTGAAATGGGATAAAATGTTTCATAATCACAAACTCTGTTAAGCAATACCAATATTTGGTATTGCTAGAGTGAATTCAGTATTTGTGTTCACACATGCCTTATGTGACCCAAAGAAGCAGGTCTCTCTGGGTCAATGAGAAGAAGCAGGTGAGATAAACTTTCTCATAGGGAAGGAAAGGAGAGGCAGTATGCTATGTTTTCTATCCATTATGAGAAATTTTCTTGCTAACTGCTAGGTTTCTTTACAATCACTTTCTCTATTTTCTAGAAGGTTCCTGAAGAACAAGGGAAGAAATGCAGGGTAGGGCAATGAAGTTCCTAAGTTTGTGACCATTTATATGGCCACAGTAGTTGCAGCCATACTTAACAGTTAAGAAGTGTGTGACTAATTAAAGTGGAGTGCTCCATCACAAATGGGACATTTATACGGAAAGATTCTTAGAGCCAGAATTCAGGGAGGACTGAAGCACAACAGTGTTTTCTGGACATGCCAGGACTCAGGAGCTCACAGCCGCTGGGGTCCACCTGCACAAGACCAAGCCAAGCAACGTTCCAGCAAGAGAGGGAGAGGCTCACACTGCCCCTCCAAATGAGAAGCTATTGACGGCTTCTGGGGAGGAGAGAGAGTCTGTCCAGTAGGTCAACCACGCTCCAGCCGATAGTTTGCATCCATGAGTATGTGGCCGTGTAAACGGGACAATTTGAGTGAGTGAGAGAGCAAGAGAGAAGAGCGAGCATGAGCAAACAGGTATAGACTTGTGAGTGGGTGAGGAGGTGAGGGGGTGGTTCTGGGAGGAGCTAAGAGGAGAAGTGGGGGTGAGTAGAATGAAAATACACTGTATGAAATTGTCAGAGAATTACTAAAAATAATTGTGTTTTTAAAAGTGTTACGTGCCGGAAGTTAAATCACATGGTTGGCCTTGAATTCTTAACACAGTTCTGTTATATAGATTGCATCTTTATCTTTATCTCACTGACAAGGGAACGTCACACAGCAGGTAGACGGGAAGCCGGTGCCATCTCAGGGCAGCTAGATTTTAGCTTATAGTCTTATCCATCGCTCTTTTACTTTCTATTTTGGGAGGGGGTGGTTACTGGATATTAGCTTAGGGTTTCATGCATATGAAAGTACTCTATCGTTGAGCTATATCCAAGCTCTTTATATATATATATATATATATATATATATATATATATATATATATTAGACTTGCTAAGTTTCCAAGGCTGGATCTGAACTCATTCTGAGGCTCAGTCAGGTCTCAATTCTGGGATCTTCCTGCCTCAGCCAAGTAGCTAGGATGACATGTGTGTGACACTGTTTTCAGCTCTCTTGTGCTATTGAAGACTGGCACCAGGCAGCTGGCTCCTTCCTGTCCATCACCAATTGTCCACCCAAGTTCGGCTGCATTCCATGTTCTACCATATGGCTGCATGAGACTGACAGGACAGATGGTGAGCATCAGGAGAAAGGGTCAGCACAGAAGGGGAAGCGAGTGTAGCCAGGCGAAGTCCAGATCACAGAAGACCAAACATGAACAGGCAGTAAAGAGAAAATGTCTTCAATGTTATTCATAATCCAAGAATTAAACATTCAAAGCATAGGGGTTAGAGAGATGGCTAAGCAGTTAAAAGCACTCGCTGCTCATCCACAGGACCCAAGTTTGATTCCCAGCACCTGTTCGTCAACTCACAGCTACCTGTTCTACCTGTTTCAGGGGTCCTAGCTCTGCTCTCCAGTTTCCTAGGGTACAGCACTCATGCACATATACCCCACACGCAAATAAATAATAAAAAATAAATGTCAAAATCTTTTAAAAAAATTAAAGAAAAAAGAAAGCTCAAAGCACAGTGACAAAACATTTTTAAGTTAGTTTTGTTTTAGATTTTTTGATTCTCTCTCTTCTCTCTCTTTCCCTTTTTCCCTCCCTTCTCCCTCCCTCCCTCTCCCGCATCTCTCTATCTCCCATCCTGTGTGCACGTGTCTGTCCATCTGTCTCTGTTTCTGTCTCTGTCTCTCTCTCTCTCTCTCCCATCCTGTGTGTGCATGTGTGGGTCTGCCTGTTTCTGGGTCTGTCTGTCTGTCTCTCCAATTCCATGTGTGTGCGTATGTGTGTGAACATGTGTTTGCACATATATGTATATGTGCATGTGGAGACCAGAGGTCAACCTTGGATGTCAGGCCTTAGTCCCATTTGCTTTTCTTTCACATGTGATCTTTCACTGGTCTGGTGTGTGCTATGTATGCAAGGTTCTCTCTCTCTCTCTCTCTCTCCCTCTCTCAGAGAGGTATCTGCCTGTGTCTACCTCCCCAGTGCTGACATTACACGTAAGCTCCATGCCTAGCTTTTCCACCTGGGTTCTGGGGTGGAATGCATGTCCTCATGCTTATGTAGTAAGCATTTTAGCATTTTACTGACCAACTATGTGGTTTTGGTTTTTTGTTTGCTTTTGTGTTGGTTTTGTTGGTTGGTTTTTATCCTCTCCAAAACTAACAAAGGCACTGGAAGACAGACGATCCAGTAGCTCTATGGGAAATGTAGGCTACTGTTGCTGTACAGAGAATGATTGTTAAGACAGTCACGGTCATCCTTTTGATACAGTGATTTCTCACCTGAAAATGAAGACCTAGGTCTGAAGTTGTTTATGTGGCAAGGAGTGGCTGGGAAAGAGGGACCCACATGAGCTCAAATACTGTGTGAGTGCAGCCTCCGAGTGGAGAAGCTTGCCCTTTCTTAGAGGCACCCTATTGACTGCCACCTGTGTTTTCCAAGACCCTGAGAAGTACAAAGGACTATTGATTACAAGGAGGCAGCTAGGAGAAAGCCATGATCATCACAGAAGGTATGGGGCATTCTGGGGAGGTGGGAGCAAAGCTAAGAAACCCAGTGAACGGATAAGTCAATGACTGCTTCCCGAACGATCTGATCTTCTGCTTTTATGGGTCTTATTTTTATGAGTGTGTGTTTCATTGTGAACTTGTTTTTTTTTTTTTTTTTTTAGTCCCGTTTGTTTTCTATAAAGAAAGAGTTGGAGTTGGGTGGGTGGGCAGCTGGGGAGAATCTCGAAGGATTTAGGGGGAAACTGTGATAAGAACATATTGTATAAAAAGATTTTCTTCAATAAATGAGAAGAAACGATTGTGTGCCGAGACAATGGAAAGTAAGGCATCAGGACGACTTGAGCACAAATGCCATATGACTAAAATGCACGAGTATGTGCCACACTGTGAATACATGTGCTAGTGTGTTTATGTGCTTATGAATGCTCACATCAACACTTGAGTGCAAAGTGTGTATGCACGTGTTCGCAGTTCGCATGTCTATTTGTATGCCAGGCTCTCAGCTTGCGCATTCATGTCTATGGCAACAGCAACAGTACATATAAGTTTCGCTCATGGGAAAAGCAGCCCCAGACTGACAGGGGTCAGAAAGAGCCTGGTCCTGTGTCCTGGGGCTCAGAGGAGACTCTCTGGTGGCCCTTAGATGATAAAGTCTCAATATAGACTTTCCAGATCAGAATCTTTTGTTTGTAAGAAGAGGAAAGAGAGCTGTGTCTTGACACAAGTGTTACACACTCTAAATTCTAACAAATCAAAACTGCCTGCTTGGAAGTCTTCCAGTTGTTGACCCAGAAGCCCTGTCTGGGTGCAATTTGTAGAATTTTCTAACATGTAGGCTTAAGACATGTGCTGTTTTGAATCAGAATGTTTCCCCATAAGCTCAGATGCTCATACACTTGGTGTCACTGTTTGGGTAGGTTAAGGATATGTGATCTTGCTGAAGGAAATATGTCACTGGGGATGGGTTTTAAAGTTTAAAAGCCATGTGACATTTCCAGTTCTTTCTTTCTCTCTCTCTCTCTCTCTCTCTCTCTCTCTCTCTCTCTCTCTCTCTCTCTGCTTGTGCTTGCAGAATATCATCGTATCATCTGACAGTGGGGTAAGTTCAAATCTGACCTGCCTTTGGTTTGTTCTGGGCATTGGGAATCATGGATACAAACCAGGACAGAGAGTTCTGGGCTGGAGATGTGGACCAAGTCAGTATCTTATAAACTGAAGGTTTGGCAGTG
Organism: Microtus oregoni; assembly: GCF_018167655.1. Classification (NCBI taxonomy): domain Eukaryota; kingdom Metazoa; phylum Chordata; class Mammalia; order Rodentia; family Cricetidae; genus Microtus; species Microtus oregoni. The sequence goes on along the minus strand of NW_024543085.1, from coordinate 35,599,621 downwards.
TCAGGGGTCACAGAGGACTTTATATAAACTTCAGAAAACAGAGATGTCCCTTCTCAACAGCTTCCTCATGCCCCCCCCACTAAGCAAATGGAGGGACTTTTGCTGGGAGAGAAGATCCACACAGGGGTCAAAAGCTGCTGGGACTCACAGGGAAGCCTCAGAAGTGAGTCTGGATTTGGCTCACACTATAAGAAAACTGAAGTAGCAGACCCCAGCCTTTGAGGCCGTGCCTGTAGACTTTCTCATTCTGCTCCCAGTGAGCACTTAGTGAGAGGCAAATGGGGAGTCAAGAGAGGCAGCTGGGATTTCAGTGGTGATCAACTGTTCGCTGTGGTTCAAGTAAGGCAGTTGACTGATAAGACCCCTACCCTCAAGCCATCCTTCCCTTTGGCGTGAAGCTTGCCCTGCACTGCCAACACCTAGTGCCTGTGAGTGTAACTGACTGGTACAGAAGTGTCAGCTGCAGAGCATGGTGGATAAGCAACATCAGGTCTAGGGAAAGGAGTGCTTTTGCCATGATGGATGAACTGAGGTTAGTTCCTTGGCAGTGGGCGTGGTAGAACTAGAACAGCCAATCAGCAAACATTTGTTTAACTTTTGATTGATCCAGTGATGGTGCTGGATGTTGGTAAAAAGAAAGGGGAGGATAAGAGATGACTTCTGCTTTAAGGAATCTTTAATTAAAACTAAAAGAAAAAGCAGAGGAAAAGCAATGTATGATGTTGTAGGGAGTATAAGCCATGCATAAGTGAAAAGCTGAGATTAAAGCAAAAATAACAGCAGATGGGGGATTAGGAGACGTGGGTTTGTAAGCAACAGCTCTGAGCTGCAGTTCCTCCCTCTGAGAAATCAGAGAGCTGAAGCAGAGACTTTAAGTTCTGTCCCTTGAGTAGCAGTATCTAGTAAACACCCAGGGGGAGTAGTTATCATGACTTCAATATAGACAGTATTGCTAGACAAGGAGAGCTTCAACAGGAAGCAGGGCTTCAGTGGGGAGCAGGAGATGAGCTGGCCAGGGCCCTCATTCCTAGGACTCCATGCCTGATATGGAGCAGCATTCTAGGTACCTGCCACACCTCTCAGTTGCAAGGCGTTCACTGCTACAACCCAAGCCTAGTTTCCATGTTATGTCAGCATCCTACTAGACCACTGGGGTTGTGACTTCTACTTTTCTACATACAAAAGACAATGAAAATGTCAAACTCCCATCAAATTATTGTTCTAGCCTGTTACAAAACCTCTAATGGAGGCAGCAACGTGATCCAAACTGCCCACGTTCTTCATAAGGAGAATCCTGAGTGGATTTTCTTCACCTATCAGAGCAAATGCCTTACCTTGACCACACAGCCATAGCTATGCTGGAGAGTGCTCTGGGATAGGAGACGAGAGAAGCACACCCCACAACCTGGCCTTTGCACTCCTTCTCTTGTCCATAAGGCCTGGAGCTCCCGGATCACAATCCCAATGCTGTCCTCAGAGAAATCTTCCCTGGCTTCAGTGGTTTTAATAGCTTCATGTGGAGATGTTTCTAGAACTGCCACTATGGAAAGGGGGTGAAACACAAAAGACTCCCAGCTCTCTCTCTCTCTCTCTCTCTCTCTCTCTCTCTCTCTCCCTCTATTTGAGCAAAACAGCTCTACTTTGATCCTGTTTCCGGGAGAAATTCCCCTACAAACCGACACCATTTGGAACTCACTGACATATTTTAGGTGTGCCACTGCAAAGATCATCCGTTGGATAGCAAAATTCAGCGACTGCTCTATTAATGACAAGCCTATATTTTTGGTGGAAATGGCTCATAGTCCCAACCCTTCTGTCTGCTGGCCCTGCAAGAAGCCTCTGCCTTTTCAACACAGTCTCTAGGCATCTGGCCACAGCCAGCTAGTCCCAGTTGGTAGGAATGAGAAACAAAAAACTAATTAGCCTTTCAGTGCCAGGATTCTTCCTGGCCTGGGCTCAGAGTTCAGGAGTCCAGTCAGAAGCAGACATGGTGGCATTCCCAGAAGCTACGGGCTGAGAGAGCTTGCACTAACAAGACCCGCTGGCATGCAGGCAGTGCCACCCTGCAGACCCCTATCGTCTAATGTCCCTGTTTGTAAGCTCCATCCACAAGCAGGAAGCCCCCCCGCTCATGACAGCAACTGGCTGTGTGCACGAGTGCCTCCTTCGATGGCTCGCCCACAGCGCCTTCTTCTTTTTGTGGTTTTCTGCTCAGGTTCTTCCAGAAACCACACATCTAAGGCCACTTAGCAACTTTCCATCCTGCTCTGCACACTCCTAACTCTGAGCCTTGTCATCACCTGGCTGCAAGGATAACACTCTCTCAGGGATCTGAGATTGTTGCTTTAACCAGTACACTGTAGTCTAGGGAAGGCAGAGGAGAGGAAGCTGGTTTCCTAAGCAGACTCCCGGCTCCTATTCTGACTCCAAACACAGCTTCCCCCTCTGCCTCCTCCACGTCACTGTCATCTCTAATTATTGTTTCTCTGGTTACCAAATACTAGAGTCTAGCTTTCTCTCTTGCTAGTCGTAATTTCTAGGCAGTCTGATAGTCTCTTCCTGTTTTGGATATCTCTGGGTTTTCAAGCTGCCCTGAAGCCAGGCTTCCTCGTACTTCCCTCGCTAATTCCTCCAGTCTTCTAGGTATTTCTCAGCCCCCTCACCCCCCACTTGTTGTTTTAGAGTTGCAAGTTTTTGCTTTCCCCCTTGAACTGTTTTACAAACTCTGGCAATGACTGCTCTTCTCTGTCCAGGAACTGCCCTGATACATGACCGAGTAAAACAAGTTTCCTTCTTAGCTCTCCCTTCCTAGGCAAATGGCACATCATGGGTGTTTCCTGGGCAAACAGAGTGCAGTGCTACCCTTACGCTATCCTGTGCATCTTTTCACCGATGACTCAAGTGTTGAAAACCGAATCCCTAAATTCATATGTTAGCGGGTGGTGTTTAAAGGTGGAGCTACAGGCAGAGTAATTAGCATCACACGAGTGGTGTTCTCATGACAGGAAGAAGCTGGAGAGAAGGCTCAGCAGCTAAGAGCACCTGGCTAGTCTTCCAGAGGACTGGTGTTCCGTTCCCAGCATTCACATGGCAGCTCGGAACCTTCTGTAATCCCAGTCCTCAAGGATCTGGTTCCTTCTTCTGGCCTCTGTGGGTACTGCAGGTACTTGGTTCACAGGCGTACAGGCAGGCAAAACACCCATACACACGAAAACAAAATGTTCAAGAGAAAAGTGAGTTGAGCGGCCCCATGATGCCCTTCCCTCTGTTGCGATGCAGACAAAAAACAAGCCCTTACTGGAGACTGGTATCGTGTTGAACTCAGCAATCTCCAGAAACACGAGCCAAACACACACCCAATCTGAGGCAGTTATATGTCACTTTATGGTGTACATACGCCCTGGGAAAGTCACCATTATGCAATAGTAACTGCAAGAATACCAAAACGTGTATGGGGATAGGAGCTAGAAATTTCTCAGTTTCTTCATGATCTTTCAGCACCACTGCCATGTATCTGGCCTGTTGCAGACTACGAAATCAATACAAAGCTGTATTAGTTAACTTTCCTCATTGCTGTAACAGACTGTCTGGCAAAAATAGCCTAAGGAAGGAAGAGTTTTTTGGGCTTATAGTCTGGCAATCCATCTATCATGGAAGGGTAGGCATGAGGAGCTGGTGACTCTGTATCCTTAGTCAAAGGATCGGGGAGGGGGAGAGTATGCTGGTGCTCAACTTGCCTTCACTTTATCCAGTTAATGCTCCCAGTTCAGAGATCAATGCTGCCAACATGTAGAGTGTGTCCTCCCACCACAACTCAGTCTAGAAAGTTTCTCACAGATGTTCCCAGAGGTTTGTTCCATGATACCTCTAGACTCTGTCAAGCTGACAATCATGATTAACTATCACTGCACAGGACTGTATTCTGTTAAAACAAACAAAAATGAACTGAGACAACAACCCAATTCATATCCCCTTAAGTCTCTGGCTGTTTTGCTCCTTTGGGGCCTTACTTTATGTATAGGGTAGCAGAGCATCCCAGGTCACCTAGGAGTTATGGGAGGGTGTGTCTGGAATGTGGGACTTTCAGTTTTATCACTGAGAACCCCTAAGAAAACTGTCTGCCCTTGCTACTGAATTCTCGAAGTAGTGCTATCTCCTCTGAAGTCAAGATATGGACCACAGTGATGCATCATGGGAGTGTAGACCAAGTATGGTGCCTCAGTCAGGACAACATAGAAATACAGATCTGCAGAACGTGTTACCAATGCTAAGAAATGCAAGGCCAGGCCAGTACTGCTTAGGGGCAGCTAATTCTTTTGTCACCCTGTAATGTGATCAGGAGTCCAGTAATCCTTCCATTCCATCCTGGTGCCACCAGGAAGATTAGTGGGCATGAAGGAGAGTTTCTAAGCTGCTTTGTCCAGCTATGGAGTTAGATCCTCCTTCAGCCCACTTCTGAGCACTCACTGCTGTGGTGCATAAGGACCAGCACGACAGAGTCATCTCTGTGGCTGCTGCTGTGTTAGCCTTTACAGCAAGGGGAGGGTAGCATGAGTGTTTCCACACCCCTTAATGATGCTCAGAGAAGACATAACAGTCACACCACAGCAAAGGACCCTGTGGAGAAATAGCACCAAACTCTAGGCCTCAGGTTAAGCAGTAGGAATGTGCTTACTAATTCAAGAAACCATTTCCTAGGAAACCGATGCCCATGTGAGGGTTCTCAGGAGAATCCAGATCAGTTACATGGTGTGTGCATAGGCATCTTCCCAAATATCTATTTCTTGTGCGACCAAAATGTGCCCAGAACTTCACTGGCACACCATTTCCCCAGCCTTCTAAAGCTGGAGATCCATCTGGGGGACATTTTCTATTCCCAGGAAGGAAGGATAACATCTTTGTGTCCCCAGCCCCGGCATGTTCTCTGTTGCTATGTGGTAAGAGGGCCTCTGCTCCAACCAGAAGCCCTCAGGTTGCTGCAGAATGCCATGGAGACATGAATGTTGGGGTGTCTTTTCCTTTTAAACATGCATGTTGGGGTGTCTGAGAAGCAACCTCTTCCCTAAGATCACCCTTCACTCCCCATCTGATCTTTAAAACCTTAAAGGTGCCAATCAGCAAACGGGAAAAAAAATCCTCCTCCGGCATCCATCCCAGAAAGCTGATGTACACTAAATCCTTCCTTTGCTTAGATTAAATGCCCCAGCAGCATTCAGCTCTCGAGAACACTTTATAGCTGTGTTCAGACCTGCACAGAATATAAATTACCATTGAATTATACACCATTGCATCATCGGCCATCAACAGGCAGGTCACAGGGTTTTCCATCAAAGGTGCCTTTGAGACCCGCTGGGATAAGGCAAGAGATGTTGAATGTTTGGGAAGCAGGCATGTTGCAAGGGATGGAACTCTGCACTGCTTCTTTCTGCAAGCTGTGAAAATCTTCCAGGCTGAGACACTGCCAGGAGTAGAACACAGAAACCATACGTCCAAGACAGAAGGTATTTTTTAATTTCTCAGGCTATATCTTTATATTACAAGGCTATCCTGCACACCAGCATATCTATGCTATAGTAACACAGCATCCTAAGTCAAGGAGCTATAATGGTCAGGTCATTCATAAACTGCCATTGACTCTAGAGAAAATAGAGTTGGCCATTTATTTTCAGAATTTTATTTTATGTATATAAATGTTTTTCCTGAGTGTATATATGTATACACCATGTGCCTATTACTGGTAGAGTCCAAACTGGGAATAAGATTCTCTGGAACTGGAGTTATAGGTGCTTGTGAGCTGTTACATGGGTACTAAGAACCAAACCTGGATAATTTGCAGGGGGGGGGGTGGTGGTAAGCACTTTTAATTGCTAATTTATTTCTCCAGACCCCAGGTGGCCTTTTAAAAAATCCATAAGTTGGACATCAGTGAGTATCCCCAACCATGAGCCAAAATGTTTGAAAAAACACTTTGCATGACTGACCTGCCAAGACATGCCCACTGATGCGATAGTGGTTCAAACATCATAGGAGTAACCAACCAGCTTCTGATTGGATTTGAGTCCTGCTCTACAAGATGGAACTCATACCTGGTGCTATTGTTGGGCCAAAAATGTATAGCTAGACAGGTTGTTTGTCCTAAGGGAGAATTTACTGTTATTCTGCTAAATGGACACAGTTGTAAACTGGCTTCTATTGACTCACTGTTATACCCATAGATTAGTGCACATCACAATCCTCACCACAAGAACTTCTATTTACAGTAGATGTGATTATCTCAAGATCCACAAGTGTCCAAGGGGCAGAGAACAAGAATACAGAATGTTCAGCCTTAAGTAGAACATCCATACTGATCCCCTCCTCTCAAGGCTCAGGGATCACTGTGAAGAGGGGGAAAATACTGTAAAGAGGCAGCGACTATGAATGACTATAAGGAAACACTGTCCTCTGGACACAACAGGGGACCTGCACATAGAATTTCACAGAGGTTACGTCAGCATGCACAAGATCCATGCAAAGTCAAGCCAGGCCAAACACCAGCATGGAGAAGGCAAGTGGACACAAAATCCTAACCCCAGCAGAGGAGCTATTAGCAATCGATGCCTGCTGGGAAAGAGAGTTCAGTTTTCCCTAAGGGTGTGGCCCCTGGTAGATCGACCAACCACACCCCTGTAGAAAGCCACACATCCACGAATACATAAGCAGCACAGAAATTGAACTTGATGGGTGGAAAAACAGAGGACATAACGTTGGGTGGAAAAGGATGGGGGTGCATCTGGGAGAAGTTGGAGCATGGAATGAGTATGGTCAAAACCATTGTATGAAATTCTCAAAGAACTACTTCTTTGGGTGGTGGCGGGAGGATCCTGCTGGTATGGAGTATGCATTGATGCTCCCCTCATGGCCACTCACCAAGTAACACAGAGCAGCAGCAGTTCACGCTGCTGACTCCTTGATCTTGAACTTTCAGCCTCTAGAACAATGAAACTAAATTTCTATTGGCAAAGCCACCTCACCTGCCTCCTTTTGTTACATCCGTCCTAGCAGGTACATACACAGTGATTGGTTTAACAGGATTACATTTCAATGTGTGAAGCAATGTGGTGAAACAAGACTGTCTGGGCTGGGCGGACGAGTCAGTTCTTACCTCGTGAGCATGAGGGTTTCAGTTCACCCCCAGAAGTCACATCAACATATTGGGCATGGTGGCACAAGCTTGGGATTCAGGCTCTGAGGAAGTAGAAACGGGGGCATCTCTGGAGCTCTATACTCTGCCAGTCTAGTTTAATGGATCTCTGGGACTCATCAATGAGAGGTCTCATCAATCAAAGGAGGTAGAAAGTGTTCCAGAGAATGACAACTGAGATTCTCCTTAGGTGTCCATACTTATTCATGTATGTGTACCTGAACACACACACACACACACACACACACACACACACACCAAGAATGTCTATTTTCAGTCTTGAAGGCCATCCCAGAGCTAGAATGGGCATCAAAATGTACCCCTTTGAAATAAAAGCAGCTTGGGTACTCCGTTCCGAGAATCTCCCTCACCTCTGTTGTCTGTGTGCATGCCTGCATAACATGCCTAGATGGTGTTATAGACTCACTGGCCTGGTGGCATCTACCCTAAAGTCAGACCACATGGTGGAGGTGGATCCTCCTGGGTTATAAACAGAGGATTTCAGCCTGTGGACTTCCACATGAAATATAGACCTCAAAACTTAGAGGAAAAGAAAGTAGAGGTGTACCTGGCCTACCTTGTATGCCACTTAAATTGTGATATTGTTTGTGATGTTGATATTGCAGAGGTGTTTGTGACTCTCAGCTTGTCTCTCTCTGTCTCTCTGTGCCTCTGTCTCTCTCTGTATATATGTGTGTGTGCATATCCATGTGTGTGCTCGCGCGTGTGTGTACAGGCATTCACACACCCATGCCTGAACTGTACCTCTTGCGATTCAATTGGTACCTTGGTGTTTCAGAAAGCATTTTTAGTTGGTTTTTTTTTTTTTCAGAAATTCGGCACCAGAATAATACCTTCTCTGCAGGATTATTTTGAAGAGCGATAATAATACATGTGAAAAAGCTTAGAGAAGTTAAAATTGCTTTCTATATGTAAGGTATAATATTAGAAATGGAAAGCTTTAAGTGAGGCGGAAGAAAAATGGTTCTTAAGGACAGGCAAGAATGTAGCTGCTGTTTCCATCACAGTCAGCAACTTCATTCTCCACTGGCCTCGGCCCAGGGTAAATGCCAACCCGGAGCGCTGCTCTCAAGAGGAAGCGGGGAAAGACGCTCAGGATGCTCTATTCTGTGCAGGCGTTCCAACCAGAGATCACAAACCCCCCAGCCTTTCTTGGAATTGAATCTGCCTTTGAATGCCCAGAGGTCACCGGCTCCTGTGGGGTCACGTGACAACTCTGGGTGTGTGAAGAAGTCTGCCTCACCAGTGGGCTCCATCAGTAAAACAAAAGGAAGCAGCCTGACAGAGAAACATTGAGAAGCCCTACACAGCTTGATTCAGAAATCTTTCTCAAAACCTTCTAGTTCCTTTTTCTTAATAATAAAGTTACTGAGGGGAAAGTTAAAATGAATTTAGGGATGTATCTACTACTTGGATAGATGTGTCAAGTTCCCTTCCTGATGCTCCTACCCTTCCCAACCACTAGAGCCACTGCCGGGGCTTCAGATATTCTAATGTACACATGGGCATTTTCCCTGCAAATTCCCTTAACTCTTCTGCACCATCAGCCACCGAATAGGCTTTTTGCCAGTGTTCAGTGTTCATACCTAAATCAGTATGTGTGTGTGTGCATGCATGAGTGGGTACGTGCACATGGAGGCCAGAAGTTGATGTAAGTGTCTTTCTCAATCACATTCCATCTTGGCTTTTGAACTAGAGGCTCGCTGAACCCAGATCTTTGTTGATTGGCTAGACTGGCTAGACGGTGAGCTCCAGAGATCCATCTGGCTATGCTTCCCCAGCACCATGGTCACAGATGTGTGTGGCCACACCAGGTGTTTATGTGGTTGGCAGGGATTCAAACTCAGGTTCTCATGCCTGGTAGGCAGCAGGCACTGTGGAGATGGAGTCAGGCACTCAAGATCCATAAAATCTTAACAAGAGAGTGCCTGACACCTGTAGAAGGAGCAGCGGGCCGCTTCCCGCCACCCAGCTCCCAGCCACCGGCTAGCTTTACCCAAAATAATTACACGGAAACTGTATTCTTTTAAACACTGCTTGGCCCATTAGCTCTAGCCTCTTACTGGCTAACTCTCACATCTTGATTATCCCATTTCTATTAATGACTGTAGCACCATGAGGTGGTGGCTTACTGGAAAGGATCTTAACCTGTATCCATCTTGGAAAGGAGAGCTATAGCGTCTGTCTCACTTCCCTTCTTCCCAGCATTCTGTTCTGTTTACTCCATCTACCTAATTTTCTGTCCTATCAAAGGGCCAAGGCAGTTTCTTTTTTTTTTTTTAACTTCTTTTTTTTTTTTTTTTTTTGGTTTTTTGAGACATGGTTTCTCTGTGGTTTTGGAGCCTGTCCTGGAACTAGCTCTTGTAGACCAGGCTGGTCTCAAACTCACAGAGATCCGCCTGCCTCTGCCTCCCAAGTGCTGGGATTAAAGGCGTGCACCACCACCGCCCAGCTGGCACTTTCTTTATTAACCAATGAAAGTAACAAATGGACAGATGACCCTCCTCCATCAGACACCATGCTTCCACAGATGAGAGCTTGTGCTGCTTCAAGGTTTTCAGAATTAAAAAGAGTCTGGAAATAAACATCCAAGCTGGAGCTTGCAGAACAGCAGTGTCATGGAGTAGTTGACCCCGGAGTTCTTCTCAAATATAGAGGTGGCCTTAGTGGCTATCTATACTTATTTGTTAAATGATAACAATGGATGATGTTCATAATTTTTACTCTATATAGCACAGTCTCTTTTTCTTGTCTTTTGGCTAAAACGCCACCACCACCCTTTCTCATGAGGAAGCCATTCTATGGTCTCAGTGGTGAATTCAGCCATTGAAATCCAGTCTCACTTACTATGACTTCTGTATTCCTTGGGATGGATGCAAGATTTTATGTCCAAATGTGTATCCATATGTATATGTACAAGTTTATATGCAGTGAATATATTAATATATACATAATATATCAATGACTAATATATTAATATATACAGTGAATTAATTTTATATTCATGAATCAATCCTATGTTGAATTAAATTATTTAATCTGAAGGTCTCAAGCATACAACAAATATTTGACTTTGGCATTCAGCCTCCAACTATTTCCACGCAGAACGAACTGAGAACTATCCATTTCATTGTCTTCCACCACACGCACTTGAACACAAGTCCTCCAGGTGAAGCAACCACAGGTCTGGCCTTCTTGGCCCCCTGACCTCAAGCAGCTCATGAATTATGAAGGAAGATCTGGTATGAGCATTCACACCAAGTCGGGAGAAGCGTTCTGGAAAGGAGACGAGTGAAGAGTGTGGCACCACATATTTTTCCATGGGAAACTTTGCAGCTTCTTATCCATCTGGGCCTTGGTGTAGAGCTGAGAATTAGTGGGATCCAACTGGCTTCTCAACCGAGTGGCAGCTGCAGCTGTGCAGAAAGGAACATTCTCAAACTGTGACTCATGAGCTTCCACGAACCACTCGGAGCATGCCTTCTTCCTGCCTGCTTCTCTTTTCTCCTCTTTCTGATGAGAGTGGTCCATGACGCTAAACTGGAAATCTCGGGGCAGAAGGTAATCCTGCCTGGGTTTCTTAAGGGGGACAATGCTTGAAATGACAGCTTCCTGCAGATGTTTTATGCCCCTGATGCCTCTTGCTTGTTCTGGCCCTCCATCTTAAATATCACCAAAACATTTTCAGAGAAAGCCACATTGTCTGTGTGAAACTAAGAACATGCAACTAAATCACTGTATGTATCATGTTTGGTAGTCGTGTGACTCTCCTGTTCCAGATGTATTCAGGGTCAACCCATGCCAGCTTCCAGATAGGATAGCTGCAGCATATTGGGTGTGGTTTAGTGGAGTGAGTTCTCCTCTAAGAATCAGAACACCTGGGTGTCTTACTTGGATTTTCATTGCTGTGAAGAGACACTATGAGCAGGGCATGCAAAGGAAAACATCTAATAGGGGCTGGCTTACAATTCAGAGGTGTAGTCCATTATCAACAGGGCAAGAAGCATGGCAAGGAGCAGACGTGGTGCTGGAGAAGGAGCTGAGAGTTAGTTCTACATCTTGATCCATAAGCAACAGAAAGAGACTGAGACACACTAGCAAGACTTTAAAGATCTCAAAGCCAGCCCCCAATGACCCTACTTCCTCCAACAAGGCCACACCTACTCCAACAAGGCCACACTTCCTCATAGTGCCAACGCTATGATCATACATTCAAACACATAAGTCTATAGGGAGCATGCCTAGTCAAACCACCACACTGGCTCCATCCCGTCCCATAAAATGAGAAGGTTCACTTTACCTCTCTTGGCTGTGGGACAATGGTCTTTTATCCTGTTATTTGTATTATTTTTAATAAAATGCTGATTGGCAAGTAGGCAGGCAGGAAGTAGAGGCAGGGCAATAAGAATGCTGGGAAGAGGGAAGCCCAGTCTTCAGTCATGGCTCAGTCACAGAGGAAGCAAGATGTGACTATCTCACCGAAATAGGCACCAAGCTACGTGACTAACTCAGGCAAGAATTATGGGCAAGTGTAAGTTAAAAGAATTGGTAAATAAGAAGCCTGAGCTAATGGGACAATCGGTTTATAACTAATGTAGACCTCTGTGGAATTCTTTAAGACTTAATGGCTGTAGGACCTTGCGGAACAGAAAACCTCAGTCAACATCTCTGGGCTATGATGCCCTCAACAACAGGGGTAGGACCATACCTTCAGGGCCTTTCTACACAAGTGACCTTACAACTCTAGGCATTGGGATAAGTGGGGGGGGCTATACTCTGACTTGCTCTAGGACTGGCTGTAACTAATTCTGTCCAACATGAACTTCCTGGAGAGATGACTCTTCTTTTCAACCACTGACATGTCCAGAAGGTGCATGCGTCTCAGCTCCAAATTGCCTTATTTTGAAACATGGAGGGATAGAACCCAGCTGTTTAAGTGTCTGGAAGAAATTGGCTCCTGAAAGAAATCTCTCTGGCTTTTGTCCTATCCAATCCAAGCCAACGCCATGTTAATTAGTGCAGGAAGAAGCCGGCGTGGGAGCCAGGAGATCAGTTGGGCTGGCCACCTGGTTTACTTGATGTTTCCATCTGCCTAGTACACACAACTTGGCCTTGGCCTTCTGGGGAGAAAAACTATACTCAAGTGATTTTTTTCACATCTTCACTGTTAGTTACTGAATATAAACATAGCTGTTTATGTATAAAATGTTTACATATGTCTATTTAGATAAACACACACACATATACATTATATATATATGAATGTATATTTGATAAGCTTTATTTCATGTGTTTCAGATATATTAGCCTTTTAAATTCTCCAAGAAATTTTATGAGATTGCCATGAGGAAATTGAGGCACAGAGTGTTTCCATGAATTGCTGAGGTTATGTAACTCTTGCTATGCTTTCTCTCTGTGTTCTTGTGTCTTGCCCATTCAGATGGAGTGAAACTGATGTTAGCAGAAAATTTATGTTCTCCTCATAGTCCACATATATTTAATTTAAACAAATATATATTTAATATATATATTTAAACAAAACTTGTCATCTAGCTGACGAGAGCAGGAGAAGAAGCCATGTCTTTATCACCCGAAGAGGTTCAGGGTGCCCTTTACACATAGGAGCTAATTTATAAACACATCTTTACTGGTTTCTTTCTAGGACCAAGAAACCCATCACAGCCACCCTGTAGTGATATTTTATTTATGTTGTAATAAGTAAAGCTTGCCTAAAGATCAGAAGGGCAAAGCTAAGCCACTAGAGGTCAGGCAGGTGTCACACACCTTTAATCTCAGGATTTGGAAGACAGAGGTAGATGGATCTTTGTGAGTTCAAGGCCACCCTGGGCTACACAGGATCAATGCAGAAACAAATCCAGGTGGTAGTGGCTCCCATTTTTAATCCCAGTACTGGGGAGTCAAATGCCTTTCATCCCAGCACTAGCGGGAAGATAAAATGGAAGGAGAGAGAGGCAGAGTCTGCTTAGTCTGCCTTAGCCCAGCCTTGGTAGAGGTAAGACTTCTCTAGTGGTTTGGCTGCTTTGCTTTTCTAGTTTTTGGGTTGAGCCCCAATATCTGACTCTGGGATTTTATTATTCATGCTACACCACCCCTAACTTTTCTCACTACCTGTGTTACCAGGTGGGCAAATGACTCTCATTGGGAGGAATCAGGAGCTCCAGAAAGAGGAAGGTGGAGATCAAGAAAGAAAATGCATTAAATGCAAGACAATAACATTTTCACTGTAGCTGCTCAACAGGCCAGGAACTAAATCCAGAATAAGTGGGTGGCCAGAAGAGAACCCACTGAAGCCCCAAATTCCTCAGCACCCAGAAGGGTCTGCTCCCCACCAGGCAGGCTGGCTGGAAATAGACCTCTACCCAGCAAGCCTGCTTGTTCTACTTACCTCCCCAGATTCCAAGGTGCCCCTCGTTACCCCAATTCTAACACCAAACTGTGACAAGAGGCGGCACCAGAGAAGAGGGGTGGGCTGGGAACTAAGAGCACTGTGCTCGCTTTCTTTCCATTATTATTATTTTATTTATTTCTTGATTTCTCTGTGTAGCCCTGGGCTGTCCTGGAACTTACTCTGTAGACCAGGCTGGTCTCGAACTCAGAGATCTACCTGCCTCTTCTTCCTGAGTGCTGGGACCAAAAGCCATTTGACACCACTACCCAGTGTACTGGCTTATTGAAAGGCTGGTGGGCAACTGTGGCTTGACCCGGCTGCAGCTAAGCTCACAATACCTGTCTCCACGCTTCCATTTAGGGTGATTTGTCTGAGGGGACATTTGGATCTACAGAGCAGGTATCATGTAGGTACGAGAAAGCCAGGAGAGAGAGAGAGAGAGAGAGAGAGAGAGAGAGAGAGAGAGAGAGAGACCTTCACAGAAGTCTATGCCACTGTGGAATGGAGGTGTCTGGGCTCCATACCTTGTCCTCCACACCAGCTCACAACTTAGGGAAGGCAGTCAGTTCTCCTGTGGGAAGGAGAGCCTCCTTCCCCCAGCATCCTCCCGAGATGAACAGAGATGTTTCCGGTTCACTTGTCGTAAATGAGAAGGCAGACAAGAGTGCACCACCCCAACAATGCTATCAGCCACGCTAAGTCAGGAGCTCTAGGAAGCTGTATCTCAGAGGTTTCTGGGAGATGTGATTTTCACGGAGCCTAACTGCGAATGTTAAAAGCTGAGCCACAGAGAGCATTTTAATTAATTACCTATGATTTTTAAGTAAATTAGAACCGAGAGTATGGTCGCATCTTTGAGCAGAAACAGCTGGGTTTTGTCAGGGTGGAAGGACACGGAGTTGGCATTTCTTCTGCATGGGGGAGTGTGGGGGTCAAATACCATACAGACTCACACTTTAGCTTTATAGAAAGCTTCCTAAGCACTATTTTTTGGGGCAAAGGCTTCATTCACCACAGAGTTCATTTATACTGTGATATATCAGAACAGAAATGTATTAATAACACTGGGCTGAATGAAGACCTGGGCCGCCCTTCTGGAAAGTTGCCAGTCCAGGCCCAAGAACAGCATCATCTACTGAATGGATGTGGGAAGCCTAAAGGGAATAAAAGTGGGAGCATTTCCTGGCTTCCCTCTTCAGCCTCAGCACTAGCTCCCCGTCACCCTCCCCAGATGTCTTCACACTGCTCTGTGGTAAGGCATCAGCCCCCAGTCATCCTCTTCATCTGAGAACCTGTCTGTCTCTGGGAGTCCTTTAAGGACAGGGGCCAGGCACATTTGTAGTTGTGTCTGGGTGACAGTAGCACAATGCTTAACATACAAGTAGGCCCCCAATTAATAGTAACTGAGGTGAATTCAGTTGTAAAATCAAAGAAATTATAGACACAATACTGTTCAAACATAGAAAAAAAACTGTTAAGGAAATGACTGACTTTGATTTATGTCATTTTTAGCAGAAAGAACCCAAATCAAATCTACCTGAAACCATAATGAGGCTTAAAATAAAGATGACAAAGTGACAGCTTGGAGCAGGCAGCAAAGAAGGGGCATCCTGCCGCGTCAGAGGTTTTCACCCCGTGTGGTGGAAATGAGTAGAAAGCTGAGCTTTGGGACCCTCTGCATGAGACCAGCGCCACCCAAAGTTCTGTGTTCAGGTGAACGGTTTCTGCAAGATGCTGGCCATACTCTGAGCCTTGAGGAACATAGAGGACTCCAACCCACAAAGCAAGGGTGCCCAGGTCAGGTGGTCTCAGTGGTCTGTCTGAGTGTGACCCAGGACATGTGGCTGAGGGTCCATGACGCAAGATTGCTCCTGACAAGAACTCCAGGCTGGGACACTGAATTTTATTCTGTAAACATGAGGGAGCCACAGAAAATGTTTCATCAAGAGATGCTATGCAATTAGCATTTTTAGGAAAGTCATATGTTTTGAAGGATGAATTCCGTGCAAAGCAGGGAAGTGAGCACTTAGGAAATTCTTGTTTGGGGGCGAGATGCTTTTGCAATGTATCATCTCATTTCATCTTCACAAGCATCCCAACAGGGTTGGCAGCGCTGCCTCAGTTCCACAAATGAGAAATGCAGGCTCAGAGATTGGCAACCAAGCTGGGTGGGGTGGGTAGAGATTTCTACCCAGAGCTAAATGACTCCCAAAATACTGCAGTTTCAATAACAGCCCAGATGGAGCTCAGGGAGCGGAGGCACATGAATGGGCCACAAAGAATCTTGTGAGGAACGTGTGATGGCAGATGTTGGCAACTGAGGGAAAGGTGAAGGAAGAAAGGGAACCAGGACAAGTGACACGAGGGGCAGCTGTCAGAAAGAAGGAATGCGCTTCCTTGGGGGAAGGGGAAGATGGGGGAGCGACATGTACTGGGTGCCTGTAGTAAGCCAACTGTTTTCATGTGTTTAAAAATTAGAAAGTGTGTGTGTGATGTGTGCAGAGAAAAGACAAGTTTAATTGAAGGCATGCCTGGATTCCAGAAGGAGAGAAGCGTGTGTAACAAAACACATGAGGCCTAGGTTCAGTCTGGTCCACACATTTCACGTATGTGTGTGTATGTGTGTGTGTGTGTGTGTGTGTGTGTGTGTGTGTGTGTGTGTGCAGTGTGTGTGTGCATGGGTGTGTGCGTGTTCCGGTGAGGGTTGCGGATTTTTTTGATAAGGAAATCTGTTTGCAGAGGAAATGAAAGTCAACAGCCCACATTTAAAATTTGGCCAAAGGGACAAGACAATTAAACAGGCACAGAGAAATGGGTGATCCTTAGCATGTTATCACAGAAGACTAAAGTTCAGGGAAGGTAGAGACCAAGAGCAGCAGAGAAGCCAGCAAGGGGTGTCTCAAGAGTACAGGGCAGGTGGGGTAGGCAGGATCAGCACATTACTGGGTGGATAGCACAATTACAGAAGTTATAAGTGGGGGCTATACTCTTTTAAGAGCCCCAAACATCGCCCTTTGTCTCAGAACCTAAGGAAAGACAGAGCCTGCCCCATTTTCCTGTCTCATTGCGGAATGTTTCATGAACACACTGGCCACTTCCTCTTCTGCCTCCTCAAGAACACCAGCCTTGGCGCATATCAGGCCATATGTGGGGGAGGGGGTGGCATCTCTTCCTCTACCATATCACAAATTATTTGAGGATCATAAAAGTGCTAGTTACTCTTTGCAGGACAGGCGGGCAACACCCCTAAACTCTTTCAGCAAGGGCTGGGAACTGCCAAGAATATTGGGCTGGTAACCTAGTGAGCACTTCCACATCCATGTCTGAAGGGCTCATGAGGTGCCTGGCAGGGCCTTAGCATTTCACGCAGCAAAGCATTTCATTCTCGTAACAACCCTGTGAGGCACACACCATTTTCCAAGGGAGGGGAGACACCTGTGTGAAGGCTCAGACTGACTCCAGTCACAGAATTTTAATTTGGATTCTCACCCCAGGTGACCGTCACTGCATCTCGACTTGACATTACTGGCGACACACTCTGGTGGCAGAAGGGACTCCTGCTACTATCCCATGGGAAGCAAACATCTCGCTTCTGGCTGGTGAGAGTGGAGGGTGACCCTCAGGTGGATGGATGTCAGGGATTCTTCAGTGTCTAGCCAGCTACTGAAGGATGCAGGCCCATTTCCTCATCCCAGATTCCTCCCCTCAACCCCGTACCTTTCCTTTTCTCCTGCCCCAGGTAGGAACACAGAAGAAGAAGACCCAATAGTCTGAAGACATTATAAGGCTCTGCCATTGACTTGACCACACAAATTCTCAGCTAGTTTGAGGGCTCTCCAAGTTGATCTACAAAGAGAGGGTGGTAACGCTGACTTGAAAGGCTGCTTGCAGAAGGGAAGAGACGATGTCTGAACTCTGAATGGTGATCGCGTTAGCCCCAGTGCGGTCGCATTAGCCCCAGTGCGGTTGTTCCACTTCCCGTTTACCCTCTGTGCCTCCAGAAGTTCAAATGATGATGGAGGAAGGTCATTGGCTAATAAAGGAACTGCCTTGGCCCATTTCATTGGTTAGAGGATAGGTGGGAGGAGTAAACAGAACAGAACGCTGGGAGGAAGAGGAAGTGAGCTCAGAGTCTCGACTGCTCTGCTCTCGGGAGCAGACGCCTGAGAGAGATGCCATGCCCCGTTCCCGGGATGAAGCTCCGACCCAGGATGGACATAGGCTAGAATCTTCCTGGTAAGCGCACCTTGGGGTGCCATACACAGATGATTAGAAATGGGCTAAATTAATATGTGAGAATTAGCCTAGAAGAGAATGGGCCAAGCAGTGTTTAAATGAATACAGTTTGTGTGTTGTTATTTCGGGCATAAGCTAGCCGAGCAGGCAGCCGGGGTACTTGGGAATGCAGCCCCGCTGCCCTTACTACTTCAAAATGAGACCCAACCCTACCTTTAAAGCCCTACAAACTGTAAAGTACTGCCTGGCTAGTGAGAGAAGGGAGCCTCAATTGAGAAAATGCCCGCATTACAGGGTGCGGGCGAATCTGCCCGGCATTTTCTTAGAGGAAGGGCCAGCCCATTGTGGGTGGTGTCATCCCTAAGCTGGTGGTGATCCTGGGTTCTATAACAAAGCAGGTTGAGCAAGCCAGGAAGTAGAACTCCTTCATGGCCTCTGTATCAGCTCCTGCCTCCAGGTTTATGGCCTGTATGAGTCCCTGTCCTGATTTTCTTTGATAAAGAGCAATATGGAAGTATAAGCCAAATAAACCCTTTCCTCCCTCAAGTTGCTTTGGTCATGGTGTTTCATCACAGCAATAATAGCCCTGACCTAAGACACCAGGTCATATATGTCCCCTCTCCGCCCTTTTCAGGGGATCAGCTCCTCCTCAGAAGACTAGAATTACTTAGCATTACCATCATCATCTTTTTCTTCACATTTGTATTTAAAGGCATTGGCAATAAAAAGGAAACCAGCTAGCTTGTTACACTAAGTGATCTAGGTAGATGTCGATTCCTCTCTAACTCCAGAAGCAACTCCAAGGCTAGGAAGACTTCCATCTTCTACAAAATGCAGAATTTAGTAGGTACTTAATAGCTGATTGTCTATTGGATGACAAGCATTGGTGGGCTCAAATGGTTCACTGAAGTATAGATGCTTGCCTTTGCATACCCACATCTTGGATAATCTTGACCTTTTGATAGTGTCCTTATAGAGTATATGTTTCAAAGCCCCAAGTCAGGATATGAGGTATAAGCAAGCTACAATACTAGGAAAAGGTCATGGACATGGAAAGTCTCTCCACACTCATTTTCTAATTAGCTTTTGATATGATAATACAGTACAAACACTAGCCATCCATCCCAGCAATCCAAATTTTGTCAAGATGAAGATGTTTGTCCACCAGAGCAGAATCCACGTGGACCTCCAGGGCCAAGCTCCTAAAAATCTTTCCAAGGTCATTGTCCCCTAAGGCTCCAAAGGTCTTAGAACAGTATGGACTACTAAACAGACTGGGTGCTTTGATCCATCCACTTTATCCACAGTGATGGGCAGATGTACTTCTAAGTCCAAGGTGGACATTGTTATCCAAGGCCTGGGCTGCCTTCAGGTCTTACCCCCAAGCTCTCTAGTTTTAGTCAGTTCTCTAAATTTTCAGTAGAATGGGGAACAAGAGACCCTAAATTCTGTCTGAATACTCTACCCGCCAGTGGTGATGTACTTTATCTATCACAGGGGCTTGCTTAACGGGGTCTGGTCTGGTTGATCCGATGTCTGGTATGCTACCGTCAGTCTCTTTTGCAGGTTTTGGTATGCACAGTGCATCTCAGCCACTCAAGTAGTGGGGATGACGAGGAGCCACAGGAGAACAGATGACCCAGCCTGGCTCTTTGGGCCACTTGTCACAGGCTTTAATTTCTTCACGGTCATATCTGTGTCTCCCTTCTACACTTCCATTCCCAGTGGACAGGAGAGAGAACACACCCTCTCACTTCCCACCCATCCCTCCCTCATCCCCATTTCCTCGGAGCAGCTTTTAAGCCCAATGGGTCTCCATTTACTTCAGAAACCGTCATTTTTCTTTGATTTATGATTTGTTTTAAGGACTAGAGCTTGGGTGACAAGCTCCCTTTCCTTGAAACGTGTCCATCTCTGTAGGAACAAGCCAGAAGAGCAACAGGGAGGGAGTCTTTTGAAGTTGCTTTAGACTTCCTAGGTTTCCATGGTAACTTGTCACTGTGGCATCTCCACTACATTCTGGGGCTTTCTCTTCCACTAAGAGTGGGTAGAGCAACCTGTTCTTTCTCAACAGCAACCCATCAGAGGAGAGCGTATTTCCAGTGCCCTGCCTCTCCTCTTCTCATTCCTGTCCTTAATCCTACACTTCTGTCTATGGGAAGTTCATTGTGTGGCGTGGACCAAGATTCAATGCAGTGGTGGTGGTGTTTCTATGCCTGGACAGGCAGAGCCTTGCTTGATACTTAGAGATAGGGTATCTCGGCCCCAGTCTGGACCATATTTATTCACCAACTCAGATATTTCTGTGCTGGTACAAGAAGGCAAATGAGGGAAGGCTCTGGTCTATGGAGAAATGATCCATCCTTTGAGAAGAAGGGCAAAATCTTTTACCCCACCCTCATTCTGGATACTGAGAACCAATACTAGGCCTCATAATAGTTATGAATGTGTTTTTGCTATCCCTGCTCCTGGGCTGTCCTGCTCCCCAAAACAATTTAACTATTCATTAAAGAAACTTCTCCCCAAAGACACATCAAGTGTTCCATTAAAAAGCATCCACAGATCTGGTACACCCTAAAATGCTTTGAATCGTTCACCTCCAAACCCTCCCCTGGCTGTATCCTTCAATTTTGATACATTCTTATTCTTACTCAGTCATGGGGCCACCATTCTTACACTGCTCTAATCAAATACCACATTGAAAAGATGCCTTAATCCAAGATTCTGGTTATTAATTCATTTGAGTTCACTTCTGTGGTCCAACCAGAATGTGTGAGTTTGTCTTCTCCCTTACCACACAAGCAACTGAATCAGTTTTCTCTTCTTGATGGGTTGCCTTTTTAACACCTGCAGTCATCTTGGGACATACAAAAAGGGACTCACAGGATGCTTATTTGGCCGTCATGACAGCAGACTTGGTCTGTATTGTAGAGAAAGGAAGCTGAGAGCAGGCTAGAGAACAGATATGTTCTTAGAAGATTTCCTAGAAGCTCCGCAACAAAACATCCTTTTGTTCCAGTTATAGGGCGTTTGAATATTCTGGACAATGCTGGAGAACCAGACGGCTTTGTGGACATGCTCTTGAATTCTCGGTGTCTACATAAGAGGTCATAGGTTTCATTTTTGTGCTGGGCCCCTAGTGGTGCAGAGGGAGGCTCTTGGATATATAACGCTGCAATGACTTCTGGAGCACAATGTTAGCACCCTAAGCCTAACTTGGCCACCCCAGACGTGGATGCAGTACTCTCTACCTCCACGGAAACTAGGAGTGCCAGGCTATAGAGTCTCCAACAGTACACATCCCAGAAAGCAGCAGGGAAGCAGATAAACTCATACAATATTGAATGTCAATCGGTGAAGACTCCTGGGTGACTGCAATGGATATATGACAGGGTGGAATGGAAACTGATGTCCCTTCAATAAATCAAGTCTTTGGCCATGACCTTAAAGGCCCTTAATGATGTCTACCTGTTTGGTATCACCTCCATCTCTGTCCCACTCTGTACCATCACAATCATCCTCATGATCAATTTCTCCAGACCTAACAGTTTCCCAAGTGCTTTGTTCATCTTGGGGTTCTTTTTGTAAGGAATGATGTTTCCCATGTCTTCTTAGAGCCTTCTACTTTCACGATGCTTCCTCCCCCACATCTTCTTGGAGCCTACTACCACCCCTCATGCAGGATCCTGTCCCATCTCCACCATTGCTAAAAGGCCTTGCATGTTCTCCCGTATCTGCAATGTCCCATCACTTTCTCCTTCTTGTTCTCATTTTACTCCACACTTCTCTTCATCCAACACAATTTGTATAATTACAGTACTTGCCTATTTTTCTGTCTTTCCAAATAGAATGTGAGCTTGCTTCATGGACTTTCTCTTCTTCTCTACTGTATCCCAAGTAAACCGTATGTGGCACATAGGAGTAACTCGGTATTTACTGAATGAAGAAATGAGGGACTAGGGTAGGGACTAAACTGAAAGGAACTACCTATATGAGGATTCATTTTTTTTCTATCTCCATAGCACATGCCATAAGGTGTCTTGGTGGCACTGCAGCAATGACATAAAGCCACTGAGGTGGGAGACCAGCATCACTGAAGGTAGTTATTTCAAAAAGAAATATCTCAAGGACTGGAGTGATGGCTCAGCAGTTAAAAACACTGGTTGTTTTTTCTTCCTGAAGCCCAAGGTGGTTCAATACCCAGAACCAACCATAGTGGCTTACAACTATCTGTAACTTCAGTTCCAGAGGATCTGACACTGCCTTCTGCCTCTGCGGGCACTGCACACCACATGTTGTCTACAAACATGCGTGCAGTAAAACACCCATACACACAAAAATAATAAAAAATGAAAATAAATTAAGAAAAGAAATATCTCACTGTCAAAATAATAATATCAAAATTGTTATGAGCACAATGGCCGGCATTGTTGTAAGTCCTTCAGATGAGTTAACTCTAATTCTCACAGCAATGCTTGAAGTGAGAACTATTTTTAGCTCTTTTTAATAGATGAGAAAATTGCAGCAAGGCATGAAAGACAGATAAGGAATGTCCCAATGTCACATGGCTAGTGCAATGTTTCTTTAGTCCTGGACTATATCTTCATGAAAAACCCATAATTATCTTTTTTTATTGGGTGACTCTGTTTCCCAGGCAAGGACTCTGGGCCCCCAGTTAGGAAGCAGGCTATAGAAGGTGACTCCTACAAGCAAGTGTGCCTGGGAACATCACAGAGGTGAGGGTTGAATTCCCATACCAACTTTCTTGATGCCTTCACCAACCACCCCCATTTCCATCTCCTTCCCCATTCTGTTCCAGCATTTTATTTTGAAATTCAAGAATAAAGTATTCCCGTGTCTTAGTCAGGTCACGGAAGGGTAGCATTCTTCAGTGCTTTGTGAGCAGGTGATAGAGCCTCCTGGTGTGACCATCACCAACCACAGTGTGCATAGCCAGGAAAGCTTACTTTTCTGTTCTGAGGCCAATATTTATGACAGGAGTGGCAGCCCTGCTGGCAATTCTACAGCCCTTGGGGGTCTGAAATCTTCCTGCTTCTTGGATTGCTAGAGTGAGCCACCCTGGCCACAGGCTCTATATAAAGTACACCTGAAGGTTATTTCCCAATCTTCCCGGCAACGTGTCTCCTCCTCTAAACGACATTTGCTGTCAAAATAGACCCTTCAAGAACATGTTTTGAATGCAATTATCAAATGCTAATAAATATTCAGGTACGTGCCTTGCAAGGGGTGAAAAACATTCTGGGTGTGAGCTAGACTGTAAACATCTGTTTGAGATTTTGAAAGACTGTAAGGCAGAGAGTCTGGGGAAGAGCTGGGATGTCCTGGTGAAGGCTCACATCAAACTACAAAAGCAGACTAGCAGCATAAATGTATGACTTTTAGACCAGAGTCATTTCTGATTGGCTGTAGTGACCCTGAGCTCGTCTCGGCCTGTGAAAATGGACTTTTCTCAGGGCATATACATCATAGTAAGAGCCACCATTTATTATAAGCTTTGCATATTTCCAAGTCACTTGCTTATTGGATTTATTCTCTCTTCCTGGAATATCTAATTTACCTGGTCCTCTGCTTTGTATCTTCTCTCTCTGACCAATGAATTTTGAAGTCATGACCTGGAGGCATGAAGCTTAAGATTTAGTGTCTCTCTTGACCTTATAGGAACGCCTGCTTCCAAGCAGGCCAGAGCTAGGGACTGGAAATGGTGAGAGGCTGGGAGAGAAGGCTGATAGGAAAATGTGAATGCTTATAGGACTCCTTCAAATCACCCTCGCGCCTGAATGAAGCAGTGTTCAGGACACGTCCCTAAGACTTTGCCATCGCGCCAAACTCAGGTTTTCAAAATGTCTGCCCTTAAGCAAGACCTTCATCTGCCAGAAGATGGGGGCATCGTGCTGAGTGTCTGGGGCCTTGATGCACGGTTGGCTACCTCTTCCCATCACATGGCATCACTGATTCATATATCACAACAGTCATTCAAAACTGATAGCTTGAGCTTCTCCAGAGAATTCTCTTCATTCCCCCCATGGAGTGGCAAGGTAGAAGAGGTCACAGCAATCACAGATGGTATGAAAAGAACCTTTAACTGTTTCCTTTCACCTATTACCATTCATGCCCCCAATTCTGGTAACAATCTCCTTCGTATGCCTCCTAATTGCTTTGAGAAGGGGGAAGAGGAAGCCTGTGCAGGGGATGTGTGCAGAAGACATGAAGAGAAATTGTGGAGATACTGGCACTTGCAAAGCACAGAACTGGAGTTTAGTGAGACACAGAGGTGTTCAGCATGGGTACCCAGGCCAGAGGCAGCAGTCTAGGCTACAAGAATATAGGCCCAGTCCAGGCTTAAGATTCATTTCTGCCAGCTACTAGCTGAATGATCTAGGATAACACACATGACCACTCTTATCTAAACCATGGAGTGTCTGGCTGGATGGTGTCTAAAGTTTTTTTCTATTTCCAAGGTTCCCGGACTCCAGGTTAAGGTCATAAACTCCATGAATTCAGGTATCTTTCATATTCTGCTTTCTAAAGGAGTTGAAGATGTTTTGTTACACGGGAAGATAGGTTCTAGTACTGCTCGGTGAATGTGAAGAAGACGGTGAGGTCCCATAAAAGGGGCTACTGTCACAGTAGGGGCTACAGATAAGGCAGGGCGCCTTAGAAGACAGCTGCGCAAAACCAAAATATACAATTTGCTTTTCTAACACAGTCGCTCTGCAGCTATTTATCAAGCTGCAGACATGCTCCTGACCCAGGAGATACCTGAAGGGAGGCATTCTGTAACTAAGGCAGACTGGTCTGATGCCCGTGGCGCATAGGTATCAGAGCAGGTGGAGAAACGAGCAAATACAGAATCCATTCCAGACACCTAGTCCCCAGATCTTGGTTCCTAATGTCATTATCTAATAAAAGGAAACAGAGCTTGGCAGAAAGATTGTGCAGGGAGGGAGCAGAAAACACACAAGGCGACCTAGAGCAGCTCATGGTGTTCAAAAGTCAGTGTACAAACAAGGAGCCAACCAAACACAAAACAGCAGAAAACAAAACCCCACATATTGGGGTATGTCAAAGGGCAAAAGAACCAATTAGAAGACTTCTCAAACGCCAAGGCTGGCAGAATAGAGAGACCAAAGAAACAGCACTGGACTATAATTCAAACGACAAAATCAATGCCCTCGAGTCCACACCAATATAAGCGAGTGACCAAGTGAATCAAATGTGGAGAGCAAGAGGCAAATCCTCGATCTAGGATAACTCCAAGTTAGTTCTGTGGCTGCTCTACCCGACAGGGGTGTTTCCATCCTAGCACCCCAGTCCTCCTGGGTGGCTACACACGTGACTGTCTTCAAGAGGAATATAGCATAGAGATGGGAGGAAATAATTTACAGTGGAGAAACACAACCTCTTCCAACTGATCAGGGCAGCATTGGCAGTCACGAGTACAAGTCATGCTGAAATGATGAGATATCAATGGACCTTTACATTTGTGATCTCCCTTCCCCGAACCAAAATCTTAACAGAGGAGTATCCTATAATATGCTTGACCAATATTCCAAAACTACCAGGGTCATCTAAGTCCAAGAAGACTTAGGGTGGTGCCGCAGCCAAGAGAAACCTAGAGAAACAGCAACATTGAATGCATCTTGGTGCCAGGGATGGGATCATAGAACAGAAAAGGACACCAGATAAACCTAAGGGGATCTGGCTGAGCCATGAGCTTTAGTTAATAATAATGCACCAACATTCATTCAACCACTGTAACTGATGTGTAGTGATAAAACAGCGATATTAATAAAAACATAAAAATAGTGCCTGGTCTGATCTTGAAACATATCCTTCCCAACACATATGTTTTTAACAAGACCATCTGAGCATGACTTATTTTCATAAATCAGAGCATGGGTATATGGACTGAGTGTGATGCCTTAACTATTTATAATGCTTGCACAGTTTAAAAATTAATTTTAAAAGTTAATGCTTGTGTTCATGCACACCACATCACACATGGAAGTCAGAGGAAAGTCTGTGGAAATTAGCTCTCATCTTCCATCCTATAGGTCCCAGGAATCGAACACAGGTCACCAGACTTGGCTGCATCTCACCAGCTCTCAATTTTCCTTAAATCTAAAAGTGTTCTAAAAATTAAGTATTTACTAAAAAGCAGGGAGCCTTTCTTAGTGGTTTTGAAGAAACAAGCTTCCACGGGTTCTACCCCTGCATGGAGAGGAATTCCATCATCACCACTGTGATGCTGGCAAGGATCTTAAGACTCAGAGGAGAACCCAATCACAAATGTGAGCCCAATTTCTAAGACCCTCAACTGAGACCCCTGTTAAGCTGCATCTTGAATTCTTACTCAAGGAACCCATGAGATAATAAATGTTAATAAAAAGCAACAAAACACAAAATAATATCTATCTAGGCAAGAAGAGGCATACTCACAGGGTGGTTATAGCACATGCCTTTAATCCTAGCACCCGGGAGGCAGAGGAAGGTGGATCTCTGTGAGCTCAAGGTCAACCTGGTCTACAGAACAAGTTCAAGGACAGGTTCCAAAGCTACACAGAGAAACCCTGTCTCAAAAAACAAAAACAAGTAAACAAACAAATAAAGGGGGGAGGGAGGAAGGGAAGGAAGAAGGAGAAAGGAAGGAAAGAAGGAAGAGGCACACAAACAAAATTTAAATTAATTACATTGTAAAGCACACTTGGCGTGTTCACTGAATTGCTAGTCAAGAACAATCTGAGGGGGAACCTCGAAGCAGGGATCTGAACCTAAATAAAGAGATATCCATGAGTTGTTCCTTGGTCAAAGATATCAGGCAGCTCGAGGGTCTGAAGAAACCTTTGTATGTGTTGGAACAGAACAGTAGCCAGTTTGACTGGAGAGGCATGAGTGTGTGCACAGGAAGAAACAGAAAGGGAGCCGAGAAAGGCAAGGTCAGTCAGGATGTAGAGACTTTCAAACAAAGTAAGGAGTTTGGGTTTTAATTTCAATTGAAAGTCAGTAGACTACTAGTGGCAGGAGCTGACTGGCATATCTGATTCACAGTGTAAGCGATTTATGCTGGGATGGCAAGATGACGCAGTGGGAGAAGGCACTTGCCACCAAGTCTGACAACCTGAGTCTGATTCTTGGGATCCATGTAGTGGCAAGAACCCACTCCCCAGGGTTAGCTTCTAGTCTCCACATGTATGCCAGAATGCACGCACACACAGTAATGAACATTTCAAAGGATAAAAGATTCATGCTAACTGATCTGTTCAGAAAGGATCAAGGTATAGCCCTAGTGGAGTCAGGGTGGCCAGTAAGGGACTTCAGTGTTGTTTAGACAAAAGATGGTGGAGCCTTAGCCCTGGCTGCGTGTAGAGAAGAAGGAAGGCAATTCAATCCAGCAATTACTGGAGGACTGTGAGAAGGTTCTTGATGCTATAAGCATGGACTAGGGATTCCAACTCATTTTGTAAACCCTTGTACCTAAGAAGCTTCCAGGGAAGGGTCACATGTGAGCAGGGTAGTCATGTGCCCCTGTGCCACACAGTCTGTCCCTGTGTTATCCTGCTCCTGAGCCTCTAAATACCCCTATGATTCATTCCGATGGTTGCTTGCACGCACGTGGGGCTGTGCCTATCTGGGCTACATCTTCTGTGGAGGTGCTGCCAAAGGAAAGCTGGATCCTACCCACCACCCCCAGCCTCCTGGGCCCAATAGTGCTACCCTGCTTAATTAATAGTTTCCTCTGGCTTGAACATTCATTTAACAGTCTGTGGGTGGTTATTGTATGGTGTGTGAGGCACCCTCTCTTTATCTCTGAAACAGTCAGATACAGACCAGAGAAGTGCCCAATGAAGGCCATCTTACTGTTGGAACAGAGGAGAGGATGTGAAGACAATTCTTTAGCCTTCATTTTGGTCTTGCTAAATATATAATATATAATATATATTTATATATAATATAGTTGCATACTTATATACAATATAAATGAATATACTATATATTTATAACTCATAAAAACACATATCCAAGCAAGAAGTGAAAGAGTACAAAATTTAAAATAATTAAAATGTAGAACATGCCTAGTATGTTTGATGAATTGCTTTACTTAGAGTTATCAGTCCCCAGGAACTCAGTCATTGGAATCTTGATTTCAAATATACTTCTCCACTTAAAAATATTTGCGTGTAGTATGTATGTGTGCACATGTGTGTTGTATACATGCATGTATGTGTGAGTGTATAGGTGTATGTACATATGTGTGCATGTGATGTCATTTGTCAGGAGCTGTCTATGTTGTTTTTTGAGACAGGTCTCACAATGGCCTGGAACTTCCTAGTCAGATTAAGCTACCTGGCAGGTGAACCCTAGGGAGTCACTTGTCTCTGTCTCCGGGACTGGTATACCAAGATTTTACCATCACACCTAGTCTGTTTACATGGGCTCTGAGGACTGACCTCTGGCCCCCACGCTTGCAAAGCAAGCACTTTACTGACTGAGCCATCTTCCCAGCCCAAAGGTGTTCTTTTCTTTCTTGCTGAATCTTCCCTTTCTACCTATTTACCTACTCACATCTCGTCAGTCCCAGATACCACTGCTTTTGGTTACTACCTGCTTAGCTTCCAGCCCAATACAACCACCAGGGACCTGGCTCAGTGCAGCTACAGATACCCAAGAGAAGGCTACAAGGTCACATTTGGGAACCATCTGAGCAGTTTCAATGACTGACGGTGCTGTTGTGTCTTGGAGGTGATCAGAAGAGGTGGCTTATTCCCTAGGTTCTTTGGCAGGTCATGCATAGGGAATTGACCCCCCAGAGAACAGACTTTTCAGGTTCTGGAACAGGCTCATCTTATAATGTCTCTGACATGTAGGGTTCTATAGGTCCATACATTTCTTCCGGGTTCATGTCTGGTCCCTCAGTTTAGTTACGATAACTGAACAGGGCCAGGCCAGGCATTCACTCTCTGACCTTGAACCATATCCTCCCAACACATGTGTGTTTAACAAGACCATTTGAACATGACTTATTTACATGAGTCAGAGCGTGACAGTTGCCCTGGGCTGCGACTGCCCAGACCCGAGTCTCCCCCAGTTGCAGAGGACACTAGCTGGAGAAGGAAGGATATGGCAGAACTTCCACAAAAGAAAACACCACCATTCAAGGGATGAGAAGTCAACGGCTTTGCTATTAACTCTCTTGTTAGTTCAGGGCCTGATAGTACCAAAAAGTGTATGGATACCACTTCCCTTCCCACCCCAGCTTCATTTAGTAGCATGTTGCTTTACCTAGGGACAAAGATTTTTTAAAAATACCTCTAGGGGGAAGAGAAGGCTTTGTGACCTGAGGATAAATTAGACTCTGTGTAGCCTGGACTGTACTCTGATCAGCAGGAAGTGGCTGTGGGAAGCACAGCTGCTGCAAAGCTGGCTGTCACACCAGTACTTCATCACGAGTATGGATTTGCCATTTTAAAGATATATACATATCATGTATCCAAGAAAGGCAGATATGTGTGACTCCCAGGAGTCGGATTGGGTAGGCCTCCCAGCTACTGAGGCCTGTGGGCACCATCTTATCTCTTGTTGTATAACTTAGACAAGCAGTCATAAAGGCCTAGGTGTGTGTGTGTATGCATGCATGCGTGTGTGTGTGTGTGTGTGTGTGTGTGTGTGTGTTCCCAGGTACCATACAAGGTGGGAGCTGGAAAGACTTCCAAGTTTATCTGTCTCACTGATTCTTAGCTCTATTTGCAGAGGAGCTCTGTGGGGTTGGTCTTGATTGGTCTGCATTAACATTTAATCAAAGCTTTCCAGGAAGTTCTGACTTGTAATGGGTGAGGACTGCCGGGGTGAAGAAAGCAAGGCCCCCACTCATTCAGTCTTCAGAACAGAGATTGCGGCTCCTCACCTATCCTGGAGGTGTCCCAGCAGTAGGAGGGCAGCGCTGTAGGCACCCTCCAGACCATCGCTTCTGTCCTCTTGCCTTTTGTCCTGAGGTCTCCAGTAGGGGGAGGTAACCCAGTCTCCTCACTGCAGGCACAGCTTTCGGCTTAGCCATTATCACTCAATTCTACTCCTGTGGCCTGTCTAGGAAAGATAAGCTAGCCAATGGCATTCTGGCTGTTAGTCTACATGTTAACTGAAGTCCTTTGGAAAGCTCTCAGGGTTGAAAGGTCCCAGGTTCTAAGCCTTGTTCTTGCCCGAAGAGAAGGGCCATTGAAGAAGGCATCCAGCCTTAGCAAATGCCAGCAAGAAGTAGAGCAGAAAGACTCCTGTCTGGGTGCTTAGTCTGAGACCTGTTTGTTCAGCTTCTCTGGAATACCCGGGAGACCTCTCTCCAGCCTCAGGACAGCCCCTCATCAGAGTCTGTTTTGTGTCTCCAAAGAGCAAACAGGGTATGGCCTCACTGTGAAGAGGATACCTTACTTCAGACAGGCACGCTACAAACAGGACACAGCCTCACTACAGACAGGACACAGCCTCACTACAGACAGGACACAGCCTCACTACAGACAGGATACAGCCTCACTACAGACAGGGTACAGCCTCACTACAGACAGGATATGGTCTCACTACAGACAGGGTACAGCCTCACTACAGACAGGATACAGCCTCACTACAGACAGAATACTGCCTCACTACAAACAGGACACTGCCTCACTACAAACAGGGTACAGATGCTTCACTTTTTATCTTATTTTATATTTTAAAAGGAGGATTACAAAGGGGAAACC
This sequence comes from Microtus oregoni, assembly GCF_018167655.1. Lineage (NCBI taxonomy): Eukaryota > Metazoa > Chordata > Mammalia > Rodentia > Cricetidae > Microtus > Microtus oregoni. The sequence goes on along the minus strand of NW_024543085.1, from coordinate 35,569,023 downwards.
AAGGGGCTGTACTGGTAAAATATGGGGTGAGAAACATCAGCGAATTTGGGTCCCGTTTCACTGAAGAAAGGGGGAGCCCACAGAACATAAGTGTATGCTGGGGGATGGTGGCTTCTCTATATAGAATCTCCATCACAGAGCCACCATGCCCTCTCACTCTCCCAGCCTCTGCCTTAACCACAGGTGTGGGCCCCAGGGGTGGCAGCTCTGACATGGGAACGTCCTGACTCGGATGACAAGTGAGTCACCTTAGTACCAGCTCCATGGAAAGCCTGTATCGTGTTTGGCACAGAAAGGCTTCAAGGAACAGTGCAAAACTTCAGGGCCCAAGTCCTTCCCGCATAGCCCTCCCTCCCTCCCCTAAACCAGAGCTTTCTGCATCCCAGATGCCTCTCTGTACACAGCGAGGGACAAGCTTCTCCATCCCTCAGCTTGACCTGCAGATAGAGTTCCACAGCCCACTCATCCTTCTCTCCTCGGTTTCAGCACGAAAGAGACTGGAGTCAAGCATCTGTGCAATGCCTGAAGTCGGACTGATGTCTGCTCCCTCCTGCGGGACTCATTTTCTCTTCGCCTCTCAATTGTCAATTCTGTCTGTCCATACTCATTCCACAGAATTCACCCATCCACCTGTCCCAGGCAGTTCAAAATGTAAGCTCTAGGCTGAGCCCCCAAACCAGGAGACTTCAAAGGAAAGGAAGATGCCTGAGTAGATGGTGAGAAAGCTTTTACTTTGCTTGGACCAGAGCCGGGTCCCTCATAACTACACAGTTCTCTCCACGTACAGTCTGCTATAGGCCACTGGGCTGACTCAGTGTAAGGAAAGGGAGCAGGAATGGGAGGAGCTAGTCTTGTCCGACTGCTGCCTTGTTTTAAACCATAAGTCAAGGACGAGCACAGGCCTTTGGAGAAAAAAACACTTCCTTCCTGGGTTTAACACCACAATACAGGACATGGAAGTGTAAAAGGCCCAACATATCCTGGTTTTATGCTTCTGAGTCTGAGGTCTCCAACTGCTGTCATGGAGGTATGATAGCCCCAGTCTCTCTTCCATCTAAGCACGGAGATCCCCAAGGCTCTAGACACTGAGGACTGTATCTCATTTCCTTTCACATCCCTAACAGCCAGTATAGTGGTCAGTAGGTGACGGGAATAGACTGTTGATGCACCAAGAGATGAGGGAGCAGAATGAAGTCTACTAGCCATGCTCCGCTGCTCTACCCTCTTACCGCTTCCCCGCTGGACCTTCCCAGCCTCCCCCGCCCCACCAGCGGCTTTCAGCCTTACCTCCCATGAGGAAGAGAAGCCCTGCCACATACTGCATAAGGCCTCGGTCCCAGCAGCAGCCCAGCACACCGATGATCCAGCCGAAGAGGATGATGGCCACCGCCATGCCCATGAAGCCAGCCGTCATTCTGCGCAGGTCTGTGAGGAAGCAGAAGGGAAGAAGTTAGTCTTAGGAGCTGTGACAGGATAGGGTCAGGTGTATCCTGGAGCAAGGAGACGCGGGTGGCGACACTTTCTACTCAGACTCCTCTACGGGGAAAGTCGCTGATGGTGACTGTCTTCTGTGCAATGTGCTGTGAAGCTGGGTGGCTAAGCACAAGAAGAGCACACGATCCCTGGTGGCTGTTGGCTCAGTTTATCTGTGCCAGGCAAGTGCTGCCCTTCCTGTGGTTTAGCTCACCCCTAAGATGCAGGTGCTGTCTGTAGTCCTGGGTGGAGAACGGAGCCAACTGCTGAAAGGAAAACCGTAAGCAGAAGAAAGGGTGCAAGTCCAGATGTTGTGACTGCATTAGTCACAACTGCACAAGAGGAGTGAGAGCGGGAGGTGGGCTCCTGGAGCAGAGCGGGGTCTCTACAGGCAGGCTGCCTCGACCAGGCCCACCGTCCTTTAACCCAGGGTCTGCTGCACTGTAGGGCAAGTCCCATGGAAAATCTAATGGGGCAGGTGGGGGCGAGGCTGGTCCGCAGCCAGATCCCAAGCTGGCTCTTAGGACCTAGTTTTTGCATGAAACTGTGGAAACAGAGGAAAAGCCTCCTCTTCCTTCCTGAGTCTGAGCCCCGGTGCAGCCTTTTCTTTGCATTTGCCTGTATCCGTATCCGTCCACTCTCGAGTCAGCCCCCGCTTCCGGGTAAGGGCCGTGTCTGCTCTATACCTCTACAACCTGTCAAAGCCAAGAACGAGTTGGTGAGGAAGGAGGTTGCTGGGAAAATGCTGTTCACAGTAGAAGGGAGACGGCAGAGCCGGTCCGTGTCTCCACTGGCTACTTAGCATCTTGTCCAACTCAGCTTTTTCACTGGCTCCTTCCCTCCTGTGATCAGATGTCCCCAGAGCTACTCATGCCCCCTTTGTCTACACGCGTGGCTCTGACCTGGACTTGTTCCCCAAATGGTTTCCTTCTCTTACTCTCTTTTTGCCAGGCTGGTGTTTACTTCCTTCTGGGGAGCACCTCACCCACCCCAGTATGTTGGTCATTCCTTCCTGAGACTGCCTGCACTCTCTCATGCCTGCCCACATTTAAGCCAGCGACACGAGCCCCAGCCTGCTAACAGGGCACTAAGCAAAAGCAAATCCATGTTGTTTGGCCTCTGCCCCGGGCTCTGACTCCTCTGTAACACCACAGACCATCCTAAAGGATCTCAGGGACATTTTACCCTCTCAGAGGGAGGGCAAAAATGTCAGGGTGATGGAAAAGGTGCTGGCTTGAAATCAAAGTACATCACATGCACCGCTGCCCCAACTATCTCTTCATGTTCCAGAGGAACAAATGCAACAGAGCTTCTGTCGGCCTGGGGACCTGCAAACTCATCAGGAGTCCGCCCCTCTATCCTTTCCCTCTCATATAGTCTGTCCACTCCGACCCATCCAGAGTCGTGCATGGCTGGAAGAAAGGACCTCTGCCCCTAACAGAGCATAGTTTGAGTCAAGATCCCTCTACTGAAGGATCTAGTCTCTTTGTTCTGACAAGGAAAATCAGACATTGTCAGCCTCAACCAACATAATCTGGTAGAAGAGTGGGAGGCACAAACACAGAGGGAAAACAATGGCTGGCCCTCCCATCTGGGGAGGAGGATCCTGCAGCAGCTGGACAGTTCCCTAGCCCCAGAGTCAGAGATCCTGAAAGGGGCTGCAGAACAGACAGACTCCCTACCCCCACCACGCCCTGGCCCTGCCTGGTTCTCCTTTGCTGTCCTGAGCACCTAGAAGGCCTCCCCCAGCCAGGTGGGAATAACACTCTGAACTCACTTCTGTGAGTTGCCAAGGAAGCCTCATTATCACAGAACACTGAGCAGATTGCTCAGACTGCCAAATGAGTCAAGCGGAGCTATGGTGGAAGAGTCATTCGATGACAATACTAACACAGGAGCCACGCCTCCTGCACAGCCATCCAGAGCTAGAAAAGAGGAATACTCCTGCCCATGGGCCAGTCCCAGTTCCTATGGGTCAGTTCTGGGCGGTGCATTGTTTGTCCTTTTATGTCCTGACAGTCACACTCACTGCCACCAGCCCTGACTGGGATCCCTGCTTTCCTCACCACAAGGGCCTGAGCTGCCGGGTCAGTGGGGAGAGTTCTTGAGTGGATATCTGAGGCCATGCGAATTGATTCTTTACTCTCTGCTTTCTTGAAAGGCAAATGGGAAGGAAGGGAAAGAGTCCAGCTCTCTCACTGGGAAGTTTAGTAACTTAAACAGAAGGTACTTCAAGTCAGCACCCTTTCCTGGGCTCTTCCCCTCTTCGTCCCATGAAGGCTTCTGGATCCTTTTCACTGTGATCCCAGTAAGTATACTTATTCTTTCCTCTGGAGGCCAAATTCTCACTCAACATTAATGCCTGAAAGTCCTATATTGGCCCCTGGCTCCATAGCCCCTTGAGAGCAAAGATTCTGCCTAAGGAACTGAGTGAAGAGGTGGGTCACATCAAGTGAGTCCACACTGGCCAGAGACGGCCCCGTGGGTTGCTGAGGCAGGAAATCTCAAGAGAATGCCAACCAGAAAAATAGGGGGTGACATTTATTGAAGGATAAAAACAAAGTGTTTTACTTAGAAGAACATTGGAGGGGGCAGAAAAGCAGGGACACGGGAAAAATAATGCTCTTCCAAAGGTTTTCAGAAGGGTCTGGCCATCTAGGTCCCAGTGAGGGAGAAGTTGTTGCCTCCTTTCACTCAGCTCAGGTAAACTTCTGTGTCTCCCACGGGGTCTTGTTGACTGAGGTAAAGGGTTGTTCTAAGTTGTTGATGTGGAAACAGGATGAAAAGCAGAGATCCTGACCGTGTTTTCATTGACCCAGGGAAGATTTTCACAACACCCTTGAGTCTGACTTTGTCCAACCTCCGCATGAAAAAACGGCTCTTTTCTCCTTGGAAAGTTAACTGGGTTATCTATGTGATAGCTCAGGCAAGCTGCTATACTAGGTCATAAGGCAGGCAGGACAAGAAATATTCCAATTTTACAGATGAGAAAAAGGCAAGATCCAAAGACAAATAAATAAGTTATTGACAGTTTCCACGCTAGTGAGCTGCAAATAGAGTTAGCAGCTGCCTTCCTGAGCTGTGGGAGAACACGGGATAAATAAAGGAATTAAAATTGATGAGAACAAATGCACTTGGTATTTCTTCTTCCATAATCAAGCCAGAGCTATACCTAAGAGATGGGGAACAAAGGAAAGAAGAGAACAAGGAGAGTGGAGGCTGTGAAACTGGTGAAAATGGGCCAAGGCCAAAGGAATCAGGGAACCCCCTCTGCAGGATTCCCCACAGACTCCCCAGCTCATCATATAGGACCTTTTAGATTAGGTGGTAGACAGAAAAGGGGTGGAGCAGGTATTTTGAGGGAGTGCTCTGAGAAGGAATTTGAGTCTCAGATCTTCTGACCACTCCACACCACTGAGGGGCACCTATTTCTCCCAACTTCCAGGACATTGAACAGAACACTTAGGAATGTGGTAGGGACAACCCCCACTAGGGGTAGACCAGTACAGGCGGAGGGCAGGGTTCCATACTGAAGCACATGAGCATCCCTTGATAAGTGACAACTAGATGTGAAATCTTACCACTGACATACACCTCAGGCCCCTTCTATGTGGTTTCCGGAAGATGAATGTTAGAGCCGCGCCTCCAGCCTACACTGAGTGAGTAAGGTTTCTCCTGGGAAATGAACAGCCCCATTGCACCATGGGACTCTGAAAGCAAAGGCATTGCCTAAGAGACCAAGTGTATGGTGGGTCCCAAGTCCCAAGCTGACTTCAGCTTCCCTCACTGACCCAGTAGGTCCTCATAACTCTTTAGCATCCTACTTTCAAACTTGGGCAGGTGAAGGCATTTGTGGCCAAGTCTGATAGCCTGAGTTCAAAGAAGAAGGAGAAGAGGGAGCAGAAGAAGGAGAAGGAGAAGAGGGAGGAGGAGGAGGAGGAGGAGGAGGAGGAGGAGGAGGAGGAGGAGGAGAAGGAGAAAAGAAGAAGAAGAAGAAGAAGAAGAAGAAGAAGAAGAAGAAGAAGAAGAAGAAGAAGAAGAAGAAGAAGAAGGCATAAGGTTAAGCTTGGGCTAGACCTTGTTACCTAGGTAAAGGCTGCATACATATGGGGAAAGAGAGCACACTGTACTAATGGCTGCCTGGGAAGAGCCAGGAGGGCTGCCTTGCCTCTGGAAGCTCCCCCTTCTGTATGACAGAAGCAGGCAGCCCTGGTTACAAAGGCACCACCCTGGGAACTGCATGATCACTCACAAATCAACCAGGTCCTGGGCATTGAGGGCTGAGCAAAGTGCTGTGGACAGAGCCCCAGTGTCTCCATACTGAGGGGTCAGTCAGCACGGAGAGAAGAAAAGAGGGAGTAGGGAGAGGGAAGATGAATGAGATGGAATTGGCAATGAACTTCCTACCCTTGGGGTCAACTCAGGACAGGCTAATTCAGAAGACTGGGAACATTCCAGAAGCCAGTCATTATCCCCAAAAGAAGCGGTATTGGAGTGGAGATGTGGGAACACATGAAAAGATTCTGAAATGGTGTCTCATTCTTCTACCCTTTGGCCCTGGGACATGGCAAATAAGCCAGTCTCTCTGGATCGCCATTCATGCATATGGCAACCGGAGGCTAGAACAGCATTGACATCCAAGAGTTATTGGGAGGTCTCCCCGAGCTATGGGTGCAAACACTGTTGGGGCCGAGGAGGACAACAGGGTGCACCGCGTCCCTCGCATTCGCCATCCTTGTGCACAGAAGGAGTGGAGCTGATTCTGGGGCGTGCTTCTCATTAAAGATGGGTGACTCCGAGAAAGCACCTGGAGTCTGTTCCTTTTGTTTTTCAGGTGCTGGAGCGGCTGCGGCCAAGAGATTATTTATTAATATGGAGATGTGCACACCCTGGAGGGCTGTTGCTCTCTATCCTCCGAGGACTCCAAACAGCTGGAGGCTACAGCAGCTAATGGCAGAGGTGCCGGTGGCCTTCCAGGGTCTTTCAACCCTGGGCTCCCGCAGTGAGCACTTCAGGCTCGTAGGAGGAAGAGATGTGGGGCAGAATATGATGATGTGTGGGGGGAGGGATTCGGAGATTTAGGTAAGAAAAACAGGAACAGCTTTTGCCTCTGACTCACACAATGCAAGTTGCTTCAGTATCACAGCGTAGTTAAATTTAAGGAATTATTTTAGTGAAAACAGACTAGTACCTGGGTTTCCATGAGGAGTACCAGATATGGGGTTTTGGTCTCTAAGATGCACTCCAGACAGCCTTCTGCCTCATCTCCTGTCCCATCCTTCTCCAAGTCCTTCATACTCCAGTTGTCCAAACTGCACTTCTTTCCCTGCACTTCGTGCTGAACAGCATTCCAAAGCTTCCTGGATGCTCTGTCTATGAAGCTCCACACATCTTCGAAGGCCTCCCTGGAGTGTGTGTGTGTGTGTGTGTGTGTGTGTGTGTGTGTATGTGTGTGTGTCTGGCGACTTCTACTATGGCTTTAGTAGACCTCACAAGTAGCACCCAGAACTGCACTCGGCTGATCTCCCTGCTGGATCTTACTGCAGTTACTTGTTTACACCTCTCTTCCTTCAGTAAATTCAAGCTGGTTCAGGGCTGCATTGGTGTTTGATTTATTCTGTCTTCCTAGTCCCTAGCTCATTGCCTGACACAAGCAGGTGTTCGACAAATATTTGCTAACTATGATCATCATCCAACCCTGTAGTAATTATCCAAGCCGTGTGTGTGTGTGTGTGTGTGTGTGTGTGTGTGTGTGTGTGATAACACCAGGGCCAGGAGAAAATACCTTCACAATCCAATCTGCTTCAGTGACTCAAATGTCATTGTGACTTGAACTCTGCTTTTTTCTTCCCTAATTTTAGGGATTTTTGTTGTTGTCGTTGTTGTTTATTTGTTTGTTTTGTGTTTTTTAAAAGCCAGCATTAAACAACTTGACCGTATTGCTCACTGCATACAAAGGAAACATCAGTATGAATCTGGGTTTTCAATAGTCTGACGAGTGGGGTTACAAGGACAATTGCTCCCCTTCAGATTATGAATGAAGCAGAGCCTTCTGCACTGCCCATCCCTATGAGTCAGGATAAACGCCCGTGGGAGAAGACAGTTGCTGTAGAAACAGGAGGCAGTTTCTGGGTCAGAAGGCAAGCTTGAAGCTCCTTCCTCCTCAATCTTACCCCCAGATTAGGGAGTTGCCACAAATAGGGATATTGAGCCATGCTGCTATATACAAATCACATTCATTGTCAAAACAATGGAAGGCAAATTATGAAATTCGTACTTGCCTGATGAAAGCTAGGTTAGCAGTCAAAGCAAGTCCAGGAGGAAGTGAAAGGAAAGAGAATTCAGAACCAAGGAGAAGCATCCCAATCCCCAAAACCAAAATGTTAAAGCCGCAGTAATGGCCCTTGCTGCTGCCACTGCCATAGCTGTCAGCCAACAGCAGAAAAGTGAGAAGGGGATGATTGTAGCTCAGCCATCCTGCTACACCTGGGTGGAACTGGCAACCTGCTCTTCCAGCCGAGAAAAGAGCCCATTTCTCCTTCCCGCTGCAGCAAGTCACTAACAGCTGCTTGGAGTCTAAGGTACAGCAATGTGCTGCTTGGCAAGCACAGGACCCCAGAGAGACGCCACAAAGCAGTCAGAAGACGTGAGCATCAACATATACAGGCACCTTAGAAATCAGCCAGTGCTGAAGAGCTAGCTAAGTTAGCTTTGCGAAACACAGGGAAAATGGAGATTAAACAGGGATCAGCATTGTCTGTCTGTTCTATCCAGGTGGGTGCTGGAGAATATGTGTAGGATGGACCAGTTCAACCTTGATTGCCCTGTAAGGAAGATGCACTTTTTTTTTTTTCCAATTTAGAAAGTGGAGCATGGGGATTTTAGTTAACTAAGTTTCCACAGCCTCTAAAAGTCATCTGTGAGAAAGGGTCCCATTCTGCCCATTCTTTTGTCATTCTTCAATGCCTCTCATACCCTGTGCTATTTCAAAGCCCAGAATTGTACTTAATGTTCACTAAAAGATAATGGAATATATTCACTCATCAAAACCATTCTATTGAAAATGTCAATGACATGAAAAATGAACAAAAAGCAATGTGCAAGCCCATGTATTTCTGTATTGCATGTATGCATACATACATATGCACTTGCCCACATATAACCAAAAGTTAATAAGGAACCTTTATGGATTGTGGGTGTGTGTTGGGGGGTTCTCTTTTTTACAATGGGAGTAAAAAGAACTTTAAGAATCAGGTTTTGAGTTCCTTAAGAGATAAAAGTTTTATTGACTTTACAAAGTTCTAAGTACAAATGGGCCAACCTGCTAGGATTGGTACAGTGATAAAAGATAGTGGTTACAAGCCTTCAATTCCTTCTTAATAGTACCTAAAATCTACATCCTGGTTCCACATATATTGGCTGGAATGCATTGCGCAGATCATAACCTCACTGTCTTAGTTCTGAGGTCATGGAGGCATTGGTATTACAGGAAGAGTTTGTTCTGCATTCAGAAACTGCAGTGTGCAAGACAGCATGTTGTGGAATATTTGTACACTGTGTGAAGACATATTGCTGTGATTGGCTTAATAAAGAGCTGAAGGGCCAACAGCTAGGCAGGAAGAAGTTAGGTGGGACTTCTGGGGACAGAGAAGATTCTGGGAAGGAGAGAGGCGGAGAGATGCCTGGGAGACTCTAAAGAAATAGTACACATGGTGCAGAGCAGAGGTCACTGAGTCACGTAGCAGAACATAGATTGATAAAAACAGGTTAATTTGAGTTATAAGGGCTAGTTGGCGACAAGTCTAAGCTAAAGGCAAACTTTCAGAATCAATAATAGGTCTCCATGTCATTATTTATGTGTTGGCGATCCAAAGATCGTCCAACAAGAAAGTTTGCTACAGTGGCATCCACAAGCCTTGAACTTTTTATTGAGTGCTTGAACTGAAACGTACCTGAGTGTGAGACAGATATCACAGTCGGATGTTACAGACTCAGCAGGAATTTCTGTAAGGCATTTCTTAACAATTGTTGTTTATATTGATTACATGTTGATGTGACATTTTGGACAGATTGGATTACATCATATTATAAAAATTAATTAGACCTATTTCTATTCATGTCTTTGATACGAGTAATAAAACATCTAAAATTGTGAATGTTGATTGTGCTATGCTCTGTTAGGATTGCAGTGTTTTAGGGAGAGGTGTAAGAACTTGTGTAGACCTTGCTACAAAAGGTACTCCAGCCTACTTCGGTATCCTGAGGTACCCATCTTCAGTTCATATAGAACAAGAGAATAGGAGGCTAGGAAAGGAGTCTGGGGGATGAAGGCTTCTTAGAAGAGAGTTATTAGGGAACTGTGTATTCCCATTTCCTCCCATGTGGGCATCTTCACTCTTACCTACCCAAGTCAAGGACCTTGAGAGATTTACTTGGAGAGCAGCACTGGAATGCTGCATAGCTTACAGGACACAAGATGGTATTTACTTGTGGCCTCAAAAGCTAAGTAAATGGCGGTCTGGAGCTTCCTGGGGTAATAAAGTTAGAAAGAGGCATACTACAGAGGTTTTCTGGGGGAAGAGCTCATGCTTTCTCCACAGGCCAAGCAAAAGGGAGTGAAATCTAACAACCTTGGAAAGATTCCATCATCGTGCCTTCCTGTTTTGATGCCATGACTCTACCAGAGAGTCTCAACAGAGGATAGTACCAAAACTGGGAGTTAAGGAGGAAGTAGAACCAGATCACCTGGACAATGGCCTGTTCATCTCAGGAGATAATGGTGCATTGTCAGTTCCTACAAAGCATTCCCAGAGAAATTAGAAATTTCTTCTGTGAGAGCCAGAGCCGGTATTTGGAACCTGCCACATGGAAAGCACCAACACTGAACATGGGAGCACCAAGCATTTTAGACCTCGTTGGCATATCACTTGCCTGCCTTTCCCCAACTCCAGACCTGAAGGAACCAAATCAGGTAAAAAGAAAGAAACTGAACCTGCCTCTTTTTACAGGAAGGTTTCTTATGCATGCCAAGGTTTATCTGGGAAAGAAAGAGGACAATTTAAGACACAGGGTTCAACTGGGCAGTGGTGGCACACACTTTTAATTTCAGGACTTGGGAGGCAGAGGTAGATGAATCTCTATGAGTTTGAGACCATCCTGATCTACAGAGTGAGGTCCAGGATAGTCAAGGTTACACAGAAAACTCCTGTCTCAAAAAACAGAGGTGGTGGGGGGGGGGGGGATCAAGGGAGGGATGGACCAAGGGAGGGAGGGAGGGGGAGAGGGAGACACACAGGGTTCAGAAGTTCTCAGATTTCGCTAACTACAAATAAAACAAAAAGAATGAAATAACTAACAAGGGATCCAACACCCATTAAAGTCTCCCATATGTATTATCTAGGAATGGAGATGAAAGATCATTAGAACAGGTTTAAAAGGTTATGGTAAGAAAAACAAACAAACTGTATAGTCTTTCATAAATGAGCCACAGATACTCTTGTACAAGCCAAACCTGAAATCAAAATGATGATTTATTATTAATGATGATGATTATTTATACAAGGATGCAATTAGCCTTTCATATACTAAGCTCATCCTAAACACTTTATATATACTTTATCATACATAATCCCTTCTCCCCTTTTATTGACGGGATAATAAGGAACTTGGGGGTCGAGTCTGCTGCTTGAAAGCAATAAGCTGAGGTAGAGCATTCTGCTCTGACTCCAAGGCTTTTTGCTTTTAATCACTGTGTTCTACAGCCTGCGAGAGTCATGGATCAAGTGAGATCTTTGAAAGCCCTTTGTAAACTGTAAAGTGCTACTACAAATGTCTTTCATCACTTATGTTCACTGCAGGCTCCAAGACAGAACGCAAATACAATGGACTCTGTAGCTCTCACCAGTGTCATTCAATGTGTATTTAACGGCCCCAGGGTGTACCAGTCTTTCCAAACAACACGGGAAATACAAGACTAGCACATTTTTGCTTCTGTCCTGAAAGAGCTTTTAAATTATGCCATGCCAGCAAAATTGGTTTTCTGACTTCCAAGTATGCTAGTGATGTGGCCTCAAAGAATATTCACTTGTGCCTATCTTCATATAAGCAAAGATATTTTCCAAAGTCTGTGCATATGGAGTGATAGGAGCAGGCACTGATGCACTTTTAAAGCAGAAAGGACATGGGATATGGTATGGGCAGTTGCCAACTGGGGTTGGGGGATGGTTTCTGCTTCTTTCTGCTAGTTATAGCACTTCAGAGAAGTCACACTGTCTGCTTTGGGAAGTGGACCTCCTGCCTGGCAGTCCTGGGGCAGAACAGATGACTCTGCTCCTGTAGCTGTAGTTCTCAGTGTTGCTTTGCAGTATGCTGGCCTGTCTTTATCCGGAGAGGCAGAGAAAAAAAATTGAAAATTAAGAGCCCATTATTAAAGTCCTAATAAGACATGATGGAGCCAATTTTTAAGAATGCTAAGATATCATAAATCTAATAGATGATAACAAGGCTTGCACATCCCACACAGTTGGGAGAGACTGTGCACATGAGAGCAGGGTCTGCTTGCTTCCTTCCCGGTCACATTTCCTTCTCCTCACTATGGACCCCTCTCTGCAGTAATGATTGGGAGACCCAGGGGGCCTCTCTTTTCCCCTATGCCTTCTCTGTAGTTCTTCTGACCTTCTGTGGGGTCATTTGACATTTATTTAAATTTTTTAGTAAAGGATTTCATAGGGATATTTTCATGTAGCCCTTGTGCTCTAACCATGTTCCTACTATACTGCCCCCTCTCCTTTCTCACCCCTCCCACTTCCCCTTTTTTCTAGATAGTTTGCTTCTATTTTTATGCCATATATGCATATATTGTTTTTTGTATTTATATAAAATCTAGGACTCTCAAATGAAAGAACATGAGATAGTTGCCCGAGATTCACTTAATCCTCTTAATATGGTAGTCTTCCTTTCCACCTGTTTTCTTGCAAACGATATAATTTTATTTTTATAGATGAATAATAGATGTATATATATCACTATTATTTTTGATTACATGCATACATGCTTGAGTATGTGTGTTGGGGCAACAGCGGTAAAGAGAAAAATAGAACATGTAATTGGCAGGATTTATATTTCTACCAGATACATATGAGGGTTCCCTTTCTGTATTCAGGCCAGTGTTTATTGTTTGGGTTTTATTTTTTTTGGTGATTATCATTGCTTCTAGGGTAAGATGGACTCTCAATGTGTGTCTTAATTTGCATTTTTCTACTGGCTAGTGAAGGAATATCATCTTTTGAGAACTGCTTGTTCATTTCATTAGCTCATTTATTGATCAGTCTGTTTTATTTCTTGGTATTCAGTTTTCGGATGCTTTAAATATTCTAGATAGTAATCCTCTTTCATATGTGTGGTTAGCAAAGATTTTTCTCCCATTCAGTTGACTGCCTCTTCCTCATGTCGTTAGCTATACAGAAGACATCAGCATCTTCATCCACTCCATATACAGTGATCAAGCAACTGCTGTGGGAAGAAATACATTTGTGAGCAAAATAAGTCACTGGCTCTTTAAAATTCCCCTTCCAGGTGAAGAGGCAAAGAAGCACATGCTCACGTGACATATATGTACCCATGTCAGGGAGGGACAAACTCAATGAATGAAAATGAAGCAGGTAAGCGGAAGGAGGTACAGTGGCATACAAGGGGCTCAGGACACTTCCTTTTACCTGCGGCATTTAAAAAAACACCCACAGAAGGAGGCGACAGGCTTGTGGGTATCCCAGGCAGAGGCAATCGCAAGTACGAAGGAAGCAGGAGTCTACATGTTCTCCACGCACTGTGTAACATTTTCACCTAGTGATCAGCCACACATTGACTTAGAGCGGCGTAATCGGGCTTTGTGTTCTGTTACAAACAAGAAAGTATTTGCTATGACTGGCTATACTCTCTTCTAGGAAACAAGCATTCCTTCCGGTTCTCCACTGCAGTGACTTGGGGAAATAATATGAAGACTCTTAATCAATTTAACTGCATTTGTGAGGAACTCAGTTGGTCAACAATGGCCAGTGGCATCATTCTTACAGTTTAGATCTCATCTGGAATCAGGAAGAAAGGGGGTTAGAATTATACTCAGCAAAGAGGAAGGACAACCGTGAAGGAAGGAGACAAGACAATTGTTTCGTGATTCTGAAAAGCTACATTACAGCAGAGAACAAGGATTAAAGGAGGGGACAAATTACAACAGACACCGCTGCAGGAGCTTGTCAAGATGGAGTCGGATGGCCGCCAAGAGAGAAGGACTTCTGCATGACTCCAGATGCCTCCTGGGAATGTAGACTCCAGTCGTGTTCTAAGTGTAGCCATTTGGAACAGATGCGTTCTGCAGAGAGGACACTCATCCTTAGTCTTGTTCCATAGGCCTTACTGCTAGGCATGTCCTTTCCTGTTGACCCTGTCAGTCACAAAGCCTCTGCCATGCAGCCCCTGCTCTTCCTTCATCTCAGTGACAGCTCTCTAGAAAGGGATGTTCTCAGTTCCTCAGAACACTGACTTAGAGATCCCTAAGTCCACACCTCCCAGACTACAGCTTCTAAGGCTCTGCTTTTGCAGTTTCTGAATTTGGACTGATACACAGAAAGCAGATGAACTGACAACACTTGGTGACAATATAAGAAATAAAGGTGTGAGGTAGCTACTGCTCAGGATGTCCAGTCTTCTGTATCAGGTGACAGAAAAAATGTGGGCATCATCAGCTAGTATACAGAAGAAGAGACATGGAATGTTTTGAATCTTTCCTTATTTGGGGGATGGGTTGGAATAAAGATGAAAGGATAAATATTATGAGAAAATATAAGATTCAGATAATTAAGTACCCAGTGCACTGATAGATAATTAGAGACACCTGCCTGTTGTCATGTTGACTGTCAGGGTCACAAGTATAGAGAGGGAATTAGTGCTTGCTTGATTCTGATTTGAGACTCAGGTAACCAAAATAGCCTATTGAGTTCCTGCTTCCTAAAGATGTACACAGGGATAAAGAAGGAAAGTCAAGGGTGAAATCTGAGCACAAACCATATTAGCTACTTTTGTTATCACTGGGACCACAATTCTTGTTCACAATGTGGAAACAACTTATGGGAGGAAAACTGATTTTGGCTCATGGTTTCAGAGGACTCAGTTGTACATGGCAAGTACACCTGTCAGAATGGTTAAAATAAAAAACACCAATGGTAGCCTTTGCTGGAGAGGTTGTGGAGTAAGGGGTACACTCATCTGTTGCTGGTGGGAATGCAAACTTGTGCAACCACTTTGGAAAGCAGTGTGGCGGTTTCTCAGGAAATTCGGGATCAACCTACCACTGGACCCAGCAATACCACTCTTGGGAATATACCCAAGAGATTCCCTATCATGCAACAAAAGTATATGCTCAATATGTTCATAGCAGCATTGTTTGTAATAGCCAGAACCTGGAAACAACCTAGATGCCCTTCAATGGAAGAATGGATGAAGAAAGTATGGAATATATACATATTTGAGTACTACTCAGCAGTAAAAAACAATGACTTCTTGAATTTTGCATGCAAATGGATGGAAATAGAAAACACGATCCTGAGTGAGGTAAGCCAGACCCAAAAAGAGGAACATGGGATGTACTCACTCATATTTGGTTTCTAGCCATAAATAAAGGACATTGAGCCTATAATTAGTGATCCTAGAGAAGCTAAATAAGAAGGAGAACCCCCAAAAAAACATATAGGCATCCTCCTGAATATTAACCTTCATCAGGCGATGAAAGGAGACAGAGACAGAGACCCACATTGGAGCACCGGACAGAAATCTCAAGGTCCAAATCAGGAGCAGAAGGAGAGAGAGCACGAGCAAGGAACTCAGGACCTCGAGGGGTGCACCCACACACTGAGACAATGGGGATGTTCTATCGGGAACTCACCAAGGCCAGCTGGCCTGGGTCTGAAAAAGCCTGGGATAAAACCGGACTCCCTGGACATAGCAGACAATGAGGACTACTGAGAACTCAAGAACAATGGCAATGGGTTTTTGATCCTACTGCACGTACTGGCTTTGTGGGAGCCTAGGCAGTTTGGATGCTCACCTTACTAGACCTGGATGGAGGTGGATGGTCCTTGGACTTCCCACAGTGCAGGGAACCCTGATTGCTCTTTGGGCTGACAAGGGAGGGGGACTTAATTGGGGGAGGGGGAGGGAAATGGGAGGCGGTGGCGGGGAAGAGACAGAAATCTTTAATAAATAAATAATTAATTAATTAAAAAATAAAGAAAGGCATAGTGGAGCAGAGCAGTTCATGTCAAGCTGAAATCCCAGGTTTGACAACCAAGAATAGACACCGCAGAAGAAGAGGACACCAGCTCTTCCCTCGAGGTGGTTGGTTGTAAAGCCTAGGATTCTCTTATCCTGCTCTCTTACAGTCCTTCTACATCTTCTGGCAATGCTCAGTCACTTTTCTTCTTTGTGTCACTTCAGACGATCTAGTTCTCCACAGAGTGATGGGGACACAAACAAGTAGGAGCCCACTGTCTTTCCCAGATTGTCACTTAGCAAGGGAGGAAAGGTACACACATTTACCTGGCACTTGTCATGCGCCCGGCATCACTAACAGTGCATAGTACCCAGAGCGCACTCTGAACTAGGCAAGGAGATGCCGTTTCAGTTTGTTTGACTGAACGGTGATGCCTGATGGCTTCCTGTTTTATTTTCAAACGTTTGCCATTTTCTGAGGTCTGATTGCTGTGCTTGCTCAAAGTATCTCCTAAAGCCAGAAATGTTTTACATGCTTCACATGATGTAGCCAGTCACTTTTGAATTTTGCTGGTGTCTTGCAGTTGGGTCTTTTGTTAAGCAAGAATTTTTATGTCCTTCACGCCTTGTTGTACAAGAAACAAGCGTCTCGATCCCTTTGGCCCCATGTAAGCCAATCTCTCCGTTAACCTTCCCCATTGTCTTTATTCTGGCAGCTCTCAAAGCCGGCTTGAAGAAGGCACTCACTAATGAGAACAAGGTTGTTGGTAGATATGCGAAAACCCAAAACAAAGTGAGAAACTGCTGAGCAAAAGTTTTTTTTTTTCTCCAGTTATCTCAAAGGAATTCTGGTATTAGATTTATCAAGCTAGAAAAAAACTAATTGGGATTATGAATTAAAAAGGAAAGATGACAGATAAATATATAAGGGATGTTTCTGTGCTGACACCTCTGCTACCCAGATGGTTTCTAAGGGAACAAGAGGCATGTCATTCATCTGTAAGTAATGTATCAGATTGTCACAATTCCTGTGTCTTCACACCTGGCAGTGCAGAGCAATTCTCAAGTTCAAGGTTTATTTCTGCCTTCTGGAGACCTAGTCTCATCAGTAGAGATGGAAAAAAAAAAAGGTCAAAGCTTTTGGTGCTTTTAGCACTTGGATATACAATAGTTGGGATGTCCCTGACTTGAGGCTACACCTCACAAACGCCTGATATCATACAAACGTTTTAAAGATACTGTATTCTCTTTATCAAAAAATTAAGAGGATAAATTTATCTAAATTTCAAGTTATATTATGATTCAATTACATTCAAGTATTTTTTTATTCTTTGTTTCATGATTTATGTATTTAATGTTTTATGTGCGTTGGTGCTTTGTTTGTAAGTATGTCTATGTCAGATCTCCTGAAACAGACAGTTGTGAGCTGCCATGTGGGTGCTGGGATTGAACCTGGGTTCCCTGAAATAATACTCACTGTGCTTTTAACCACTAAGCAACCTCACCAGTCCCCAAATATACTCTTAACCTGCATTGATCAGAACAAGATTAGCAATAACTCAATGTCTACTGAGTCCCCATTGTCCATGCAGAACCTTCTTCTGAGCCTGGCCTGCAATGTTCAAGGTCCTCTTGATGAGCTTCAGAGTTCGGATTTTGAGCTTCAAAGCGCCAGTGATGCTCATGATATCATCAACCTCTGGACTCCCAGATGTCAGTGATATTTTGAGCTCTCCTCATTTTCATTTTCTTTCTGATCAGTGTCCAAGTCCATCATATTTTGTTAGCATGGTAATTAATGCATAGATCTATTTTCTCCATCCTTGGGGGCATGGCCTCTGCTCCGGCCCAGGCCCTCCTTCCCTCACTACTGGGTAACTCAGAGAAGTCAAGGAACCTGATTCATTTTAGGGTTAACATCTGTGACCATTTCTCCACAACATGCTTCCCTGTGCAGTGCCTTTGAGGAGGAGCTACAACTCCTTCCTCCTCATGGACTCTCCCCAGGGTCCTGCTGCCCAGAGTTTCTCTGCTCTGGCCATGTTGTGCTTTGCCAGGTTAATAGTAACCCCGGAGCCTTTGTGCTAAGGTCTTCATTTCTGATCCTCTTTATGGGTAGCATCGCGTTTCTCCCTCCCTATGCTCCGCCCGATGGTCAGATGAGCAGCTCACTCCTCTGCAAGACAGCTTTGCCCTCACGTCTCTGCCTCTGTTTGTGTCACAGACATACCTGTGTCCCAGATCTTCCCACTCCTGTGTCCTGTTCACCCCGCCCAGACCTTAACACCTCCCAAAGAATTACTCGACTCCCTTGACAAGGAACCACCAGTTTAAATTGGTTGTGATAGAAATAGATTAAGTAAAAACACACGTATACTTTTTCTAAATTATGACACTCTGCAGGATTATTTCATTGTCAAAGTTACATAATGTTTATGTTAAGAAGAAACCCAAATACATAATTTTCAACTTATTTCTGAATATGTGGGTATAGAGAGATTAAATAAATATAGAAGAAGAATAGAATTAGATAAGAGCTAGATACTGCCTCTGTAAGAAAATCTCCATCTTTATCTGAAATGAGTTTGAGAAATAAAAGTCTTTCGCAGATACTCTCTCGTGAAGTATTAATACCCAAATGTTACAAGCTGACCAACCATGTCCTTTTATGTGAGAAGCATATTGCTGATATTAGAAGCCATATTTATAAAAACAACCCAAACTGTTCTAACAATTGGGAAACAGTTAAACAAATGATGGTATGTTCGCATTAAGGGCTATTATGTAGCCATAAAGCTGATGTTTTTGGAGAAATTAAATGATGTTGGATAAAACAGATGCAACGTTGTGTATTTTATCTGCTCCCGGATATACAATTTCAATGATCATAAACATTGATGATGATGATGATGATGATGATAATAATAATAATAAGTAAAAAAAGACAAAAAAATATATCAGGGTTACTGGTGAAGGAAGAGGAATAAAAATGGTTTCACACAGTTCATTATAAATTCTGGTGGTTTCTAAAATTATGCAATAAATATAGCTTGCATTTACAGCAAAGAGGAAAATAAAAGTATTCTTTTTTTTAAAAAAAGCAACAACATACACAATATCCTCAGGCTTCAGTGAAGGATGCAGTGATGGAGGATGTTCAAAGGCTCTTTTCAACATCATCTCACTAGAAGTCATCCCTCCCGGAGACATCTGGTTCATCAGCAGCCACTGCGAACTAGAACATCTGCGAAGATGTAACACAATGACTGCCTGGGTGAGATGCCCCCAGAATGCCATGGAAACAGACTCAAGTACTCACAGAAGGACAGAGCATCGTCTACAGCATCTCTGCTCACGACTGACATGGCATGCTGATAGAAGTCTTTTATCTAG
This sequence comes from Microtus oregoni, assembly GCF_018167655.1. Lineage (NCBI taxonomy): Eukaryota > Metazoa > Chordata > Mammalia > Rodentia > Cricetidae > Microtus > Microtus oregoni. Next base: position 35,549,895 of record NW_024543085.1, on the reverse strand, counting down.
TTAGATTTTAGAACCTTAGTGGTGTGTGTCGTAGGCACCCCAGGCAATCTTTGAGTCAGTCTCTTTCAAGAATCAGAATAAACAAGGAACACTCTGAAAGAAGCAACAGTGTTGGGACGGAGCGAGCGGAGCAAATAGTGTGTTATGAAGTCAGCTTTCTGTAGGAAAGCAAAAACAGCAGGTGGAGATGCTCTGAACGGTGTAAGAACAATGAAACCCAGAGATGGAGCCACCACGACGTTATTCTGAATATGACACCATGAGTGACATCCAAAGGTGCGCAAGTCATATATGTTGTTGGCTGACACTGTTCTATGACATGGAAGACAATAATGACATTGCCATAATGACATTTCTTTGTGAATAGTGTCAATGCTGAGAACGCTTCCAACGGCCTAAAGAAAGGCCAAAGACTTCAGTAATTACAGCGGAAGTCTAAACACTGAGACTAAACACTGCGAATTTTGAGATACAATTATTGAGTTTGAGCATTGCCTCTTGTCTGTCATGGAACTCTGGCCATCCCCAAGCCTCAGTTTCCTTCTCTTTAAAATGGTGCTGACAACCATGTCCCCCACAGAGTGCAAAAATTAAAACACCTTGTTTAGGTGCTGTTTGAGCTTGTCCTCCAAGGTGTCACACACTAAAGGCTTGACTCCCAGTGCAGTGGTGAGAATGTACGACACTTTAAGAGGCATGGGTTAGGAGAAGATGGGTAGGTCATGGGGACATTGTTCTCAGAAGGGATTAAAGCTGGCTCCCAGACTAGGTAAGTTCTGACCAAAGCTGGTTGGTATCAAGTAAGCGTCCTTGCTTCCTATCTTCTGATACAGTCTTTTCTCTGAATATGCCTGCCACCATGACACCACCAGTTCTGGGATTTTCACCAGAGCAGGGCAGATGCTGGTACCATGCTCTGAGATCTATAGAAATGGGAGCTAATTAAACCTCTACTTAAACAACAACAAGGTATTTTGATACAGCAACACACACACACACACACACACCAACCAGATCCCACATGGCATAAGGCATATATTCCACAAAGGGAGCCAGTCAGACAACTGAGTCCAGGATGAACTCACTAATCACCCCACATCACTGGGGAAAACAAAACAAACATATTTTTTTTCCATTCAGCCCTCTGAAAATATCCACATACTCTTTAGTAAATGGCTCAGAACAAATAAAACCCAACATCTTGTAGAATGATGTGTGTAAGTGTCACTAAACAGCATGGGCTGTATGGTCCACCAATTCTGGCTGCTGTGGATGTCCTGGACACACCATTCTCAGGCAGAACTATAAAGCCCCGTCACAGCGCCAGGATACTTGTCTTGTTTCCAGGGCACAGTGGAGCAGACTGATGGGCAATTTGTCTCTGAAAAGGACGTCTATAGAAAGCACAGCTTCAGTCAGATTTGCATTTCTCCACTCTTATCCTCCGAGCATGACACTATGCCCTGCGACAAAGAAATGACATCATGTAGGCAGCACTGACCACGTGCTGTGCTTGGAAGGACTTCACCTTCATTCAGTCTTTGTAACAACAGTGTGCTTCAGAGACAGTTTGGAGGTCTCGTTTCTTACTGATAAAGGACAAGTTGATGCCATCAGACGGTCACTGGGGATACAGGAACGCGACGAGTGGACAAAGACGGCAGATTAGACAAGCTCATCTTGAAATCTAAGCAAAACTGAGACAGTCTTGGAAAACCTGTGACCCAAGGAAGAGTTTTGCTAAGAGCAGGGCTTCCCCCATGCTTTGTCTTCCACTCATGTTTGCATAAGAAAACTCCAATAAAATGTGGTAGCCCTACCTTCTCTTTGCAACCTAAGTGACGCGTCTTCCAAACCCATGAGAAGAGAGAACATCTAGTTCCCTGGGTTCACAGGCTTGGCTCTACTTATAAAGATCACGTCGACCTTTCAAAACCCAATGCAATTAGTGCATTTGCACTGATTGTTCTGCTAAGTGCCAAGCACTCTGCCCCCCAAACAGCCCCATAGACATGCAGAACGAAAAAAGGAGCTGTCTGAGTTACACTTTTAAATGCAATGTATTAAATACGATGATTTCATGAATGGCCAAAGTTATACATAAGCCATGTCTATATCCTAAGGCTAGGAGAATGACAGAATCAGTAAACTGATCTTTTAAATAGTTATTTTTATTTTGTTGGTGCTTTGAAACGGGGTCTTTTGAAATTTCCCCGGCTTGCCTCCAACTTGCTATATTGTCTAGGCTGGCCTCAAACTCATGACAATCTCCCTGCCACACTCCCCTGAATCCTGAAATGACAGACCTTACATTTCCCCTCAATTTATTTTTAATTATTTATTTCTGCTTAAATCTTTTTCATGATGGTTCCTCATCCTGCTTTGGCACTTGTGCTCACACACACACAATACAAAATTTAGAAGGAAACCGCTTTTAAACAGAGTCACGTGCCATTAGCAATTTAATTCTGTCGCTATCACGCTTTCCATCTCAGGATGCTGCTATTTTAATTCTCCACCGTTCCCAGTCCCTGGAAGCGACCATTTCACTGTCTGTCTCTACCCATCTGAGAACTCAGCTACTCTGGTGAGTGGAGGCACGCTGCATGAGGGACTTGGGGTCTGGATGATTTTATTCAGTGATATCCGGGTTCCTCTGTGTTGCGGCACATGGTAGAATATCCTTCCTTTATAAAATTGAGGTAAAACGCACAGAGAATTCATCATCTCGATTTTTACATGGGCAGTTCAGTGGGTATTATGGCTCTCTTTAAACGTGAGAGAACAGTCATAGAACAACCATAGCTGGCCAGGCATCAATCACCAAAAATGAGCTCAGATTGTCAAGGTTAGAACATGCCTTTGGTGAGAACTTTCCATGCCATCTCACCTGTATGAGCCTACTATGTTTCAGGCCCCTTGGTGACTAGGTACCAAGCAAGTGTGTGTGTGTGTGTGTGTGTGTGTGTGTGTGTGTGTGTGTGTGCATCTCTGTGGGTGACATTGGGGAGATGGGGACAAGAAGGTACCTGGGGGTTTCTGACTGTCCTAATGAACCTAGTTGATGCTTTTCCAGGCCAATGAAAGACCCTGTCTCAACTGAGGTAGACTGTTCTCTGAGGTTGACGTCTGAGGGGACCTCTTGCCTCCACAAATATGCACATACTTGTACACACACACACACGAGCACATTTTTACATGTTCACACATGAAAAAAGAGAAAGAGGAGAAAAAGAAGTCTTGATCCAAGGACAAAGCGTCAAGGGAATCAGTGGAGTGCTAGGAAAGACGGATCCAGTAGCTCCGGCTACGAATGCTCCCCTGGGTTTGGTCATGGAGTTTGTTGGATCTGCATTAGCCAAATAGGGCTGCTCCAAGCTGGGTGCTGGTGTGCAGAGAGGCACTCTTGCATAGCCCTGTGTAGCCGAACCCAGGAAGACAAGCCAAGGCAAAGCAAAGCGTTCAGAATAGAAAAACACATCCCTGTTCACAACAGGGAGAGAGTAGGAAAGGGTCCAGAAAGTAGGCGAAGGGAATGTAGGATGAGAAGATAGCAGACAAGGCTTGGGTCCCCAGACTGTAGAGCTTAGGGAGGACAAGGACAAAGGGGCGGCCTGAGGCACACTTGTCCCCAGGGCTCCGAAGGAAAGAGAGGCCACAACTCAAACCCCAAGTGAGAGAGGGAGCTTTGAAAGGAACTGAGAGCTGGAATCCTACATTGAGTTAATTAACAGAACTGTGATTTGCCAATGAATGCCCAGCAGGGCCGATCATCTGCTTGATAGAGGGCCCAGCTTTCCTGATGGAATCTCAAGTGCATGAGCCATGAAATTACTTCTCAGGAAAGAGACAAAGACAGTCAGAAACGACAAGCACTTGTGTTTGTGGATGGGAGGACCCTTGCTGTTCTCTTTCTTGGGAAAAAAAAAAACAGGCTAATTACAAAGACCAGAGAGGAGACAGAAATAGTCAACCATATCAGCTCTCCTGGGGACACGGACTGTGGCACACTTAAAATGTACTTGGCGCCATTTTACTTACACTGTCGCATGCAATCCTCACAATTACCCATCATGGTGCTCATTTCACAGATGGAGAAAGACGGAGCACAGAAAGTTGAAGCGATTTTCCCAAGGACACAGAGCAAAGGAGTGCACATAAACATCTCATCTTCCATACTGAGGCACTCCTTAGCTACCTTATTTATTTTTTTCAATATAATAGTCTAAAATAACATTAAGTAAAGTTCCCAAATAAATCACTTAGTTTCCTTTCCTTTCTTTTCCTGGGCATCTGGAATGTCTCCCCCATTTCTCTTGCAGACACTGTGTCAACTTTCTTAGCAATGATGTGTGGTCATGTGATGCTTGGTCTTGAATGTCAACTTGGTGGGATCTGGAGCTACCTAAGAGATAAACTTCTGGGTTGTCTATGAATAAATTCTTAAGGAAGAATAATTGAAGAAGAAATACCCGCTCCAACTGTGGGCATCATCATCCCTTAGGCTGGGGGCCCAGGACTGAAGGAAAAGAAAAAAAGCCAGGTAGTTGAGTGCCCTTGTCTCCCTCATTGCTTCCCCAACATGATGGACCTAGACCATACCCTTCAACTGGAACCTAAGCCAATCCTTATGTCCTTACATTGCTTCTGTCAGGTATTTTGTTTCAGCAAAATAGGAAGACATTCCAGCTGGAGTGTCTGTAGAGAGTCAACATCTTTCCCCAGTGCACAGCTCAGCTTGCCACTCCACCATTTAAGATCCTCTAGTGGCCCCTCATGTCTTCAGGATAAACTCCAGCTCTCCAATGTGTCACACTTCAGAGATATGGTTGTTCCTGGCTTTCTAACCTTCTCTTTCCCCAAACTGTACCTATCATGCTGGCCGTATCCATCCATCATCCACGGGTAACTGGTGGATCATGCTGGACTTTAAGAGTGCATGCTCTCCTACACCAGGACCTTTCTTCTGGCTGCTCCTTGAGCAGAAGAACATCTCCACTTTCTTCCTGGGTCTTCAGAATACATCCAGGGCTCTCTGCTGCTGTGTCTTCTATACCTAGCCAGACCTTTCACTTACTTCTCTGTTGCCTACTCTGCTGTGGCTTGAATGTGTCCCTCAGGGTCATGTGTTGAAAACATTCCTAACACCACAGCACCTGAAATCACCTTTAAAAGGTGACCAGGTCAATCAGGTCATTGAAGCAGGATGTATTAGTGTGGTTATGAATTTGATCTATATAGAAGTTTGTTCAGGAACCTCATGGTCTCTCTCACCTATGTGACATCTTTTGGCACTTAATGATACAGCAAGAGAACCCTTGTCAGCTGCACACTCAGCCTTGGACATCCTAGCTTCTGTAATTATGAGCCAAGAAGTTTCTGCTTATTATAAATTATCACCCTGCCATATTCCATTGTAGCAGAAAAAACCGAGACTCACACCTATCTTCATTATAGCTCTTCTATACTATATAATAATGGTCTCTGTATTTACTCATTCCTGCAACTTATTCATCCATCCACCCTATCATCCATCTGTCTGTCCATCCATCCATTCGCCCATCTGTCCATCCGTCCATCTGTCCATCCATCCACTCATTCCTACATACAAGTTCTGCTGAGAGCAGGACTCACAATCACACATGTTCAGAGCTTACCATATGTCTCAAGCCTCTCATAAAGTAGTCCCAGGCATCAGCAAAGTCACCCAAAGAATCTGTTCCAGACCTATTGACTGGAAAGCTACGGGGACGGTCTATTTTAATGAGTTTTCCAGTTCAAGAATCGCTACTCTAACATGGGGCTTGGTGTGTCTCATTCTACAAATGTAGAACATCCCAGGTATGAATGAACTACTCAACACTCTAGAAACTGGCTGCCTGGAGCTTCTGGGGACCTCACAGTTCCCTACCTTCCAAGGGGGAGAACCTGACTTTGCTGGACTAATCTCATCTTATCCAGGCAGTCCAATTCAGTTTTATCCCTGGTGTCTCTGGATGACGAGAACAACTTAAGCCAGTGAATCTTAAGGCCTTTTCGAAATACACTGGACCTCTGAGTCAGAATCTCAGGTAAAAGACCCAATCCTGGCTCTTCTGGGTGCTGTGTGAATCTTCCATTGTCCTTCTTGTCTCTTCTAAAAAAGGTAACGTATTGGTAGACCTGAAGTGTGTTATGGGCTCTATTCTCAGTGTGGCATTATTGGGAAGTGATGACACCTATAAGAAGTGTCCTAGAAAGATGTTTTCCAGTCATATTGGCATGCCCTTGAAGGGGGTGGAGAGAATCTAGCCTTTTTCTCTATCATGTTTGCTCTCTGGCTATATGGTGAGCTGTTCAGCTCTGCCATACACTCGTCATCAAGGAAAGCCACAGGACCAATGAATCAGCCTGAACCCTCTAAAACTGTGAGCCAAAGTAACCTCTCCTTCTTTATAAGTTGATGCCTTGGGTATGTATCATTGTAGCAGAAAGCTGACTAGTCCCCCCACCAATGCTGGGGACTTGGCAGGTAAAGAGATGTATAAGAGACCTTCTTCATTTCCCTAGCACCTTTTCCTTACCTGCTGGCTGCTACTAACAGAAGTGAAATATGCCAGGCAAAGCATACCAAAGTGTTACAGCTCTGAAATTCCTCATGGAATGATATCAGATGAACTCCCAATCCAAAAAAAACACTACCAAAAGATGTACTTTCATGGACAGTGATAGATGACATCAGGTTCCGACCTAAGATGGCGTTCTAGCCAGCTTTGCTGCTCCCATGTATCAGTCACCGTTTCTGCACTGCTCCCATCTACAGCATAGGTCGCCAGGACCACTCACTTCTCAGCATTCTGTGAATATGTGTGGGAGTCTTGCCATTTTGGTTGTGAGCCTAGCTTTAACGACTGAATTATCTCTTCAGCCCTGAATATGTGCAAGATTCTTACAACACATTTTAAGCACTCAGTAAACGTTGGGGACCAAGATATCAATGAACTATTGGTACTGTTAGTGGAACTATCTTCAGTTCTGAGGTGAGGAACATGAAGTAGGAGAGCATCTGGTGGCAATCCATATACAAAAACTAACTTAAGTGAATTCTGTTTTTTGACTAGGTGACTGACACTTGGTTGCATATCTTGTATTCGATATAGACTAAGAGCTACTGTTTCTTTGGTTGGGTTTGACTTGTCTTGGTGAGTTCACTCACTGAAGAGGGCAGGATTTCAATCCTTTATGAATGCCAAGAGTTTATCCGTGGATGTGAAGCAGCTCAGAGGTAGCTGGGAGCTAAGAGCAGGAGTCTGCATCTGTCCTTTGTAAAGGACCAGGAAGTGAAAACTTTAGGCTTTGCTGGTTTTATAGTTTTTGCTCCTCACTCGGCCACAGTGCATAGCATAAAGCACAGTGTGTAGTCTGGAAAGCAACAAGTCTGCCAGTGTTTGGCCCATGTGTGATCATACTTTGTTGGCCTCTGCCTTAGAAAACACAAGGAGCTAGAGGTGATAAAACCACAGTCCCTCTTTTCCCAGCCTTATCCCAAACCCTTCATCATCATCATCATCATCATTTTGTTAGTTAATTATAAAGAAATTGGCTATCAACTCTATCTCCAGAATGTATATCTTGGTGGAGTAAGTTCTGGAAATACATGAATTGTAATGTATTCTTGCTTTAGCTCAGAACCCGAGCAATGTGGGACTAATTAAATGTCATTTGAAGGTGTAATACTATGAAACCCCACTATCTGCCCACAGAAACGACTCCTTCTGCAATGTTTGAAGACAGGACATTTTATTCTCTGAAAACTTAAGCATACTACAGGCATTTCCATGAATCCTTATCTTCCTATGAGTGTTTAACATAAGGAAACACTGTCCCTTTAACCCAGCATATACAAAAAATGTGTAAGCACACTTGAATTATGACAAACAACCCATGAGATACCTCTCTCTGAGGAAAGTGGGGTTGAATGGGCGGTTCCTTTGCTCTGGGAGAATTCCTTAAAATTCCTGAGTGACAGACGGTTCGCATTAAAAATTAAAAAATTGTGCATGGTTTTGTGTGGGCAGGAACATACATGTGCCACAGTACACATGCAGAGGTCAGAGGACACGTTCTCTCCTTGTGCAGCAGCTCTAAGGCTCTATCTAACTCCAGTCTTCAGGCGTGTGCAGCAGCTCTAAGGCTCTATCTAACTCCAGTGTTCAGGCGTGTGCAGCAGGTGCTTTTACCCACTGAGCCATCTCACCAGAGGAATCCGTGTTTCCTCATCCAACTCTGCTACAATCTGGGAGGAAGGGAAAGGGCCAAGGGCTGGGGCAGGAGCAGGGTCTAGGTGGAAAATCAGGAACTCCTTCCAGGGCAGAAAGAGCAGTGGGATGCCTAGGGTAGTAGTTTCATGGAGCTTTTGATAGAGAAGGGGCCAGAACGCATAAGCAGGAAACAATGGCCAGAGACTTTCCTGGGAGAAAAGCAGAAATAGCCCCTACATGCTGCTAGGAGGCCAGACAATCAGATTTCGGAGGTATTGCTCAGGGCTCTCAACACTCTTGTAATATAGCATTTAACATACAGTGTGCAGAGCACAGATATGAGCTGCAAAATGACAGGGTAGAGAGAGGTGGGTGGCAATTTTATCTGCCATTTGAACCTAAACAGCCCAGTTTTAGGAAAACAGATAAAGATAATAATAAATAATGCAGCACACCTCCTCTTTGCCGGTGGCAATGGGCTTCCATCTTAATGAGGATTGGACACAACATAGACATTTTGACACCCTGACATATGCATTAAAATGGAAATCTATCTGGAGAGTCTGTCACAGAGGCTTTTCAACACCAAGAAGCCCCATTCTCACTCCAAACAGACTGAAAGGTTTCCATGGCAGTATGAGAAGGATCCTCATAGGCACTGTCATGGCGCCTGCCTCCTCTGTCAGGCTCACTTCTATCCCTTCTGACTGGTGGGGCGGTGGCATTGGCTCTGGGGATGTGGGTAGTAACTACATACAGCTTCCAAGGGATGTGGTTAAGTTCAGTGGGAAGAGAAATTGTGAGGGTTATAACAAAATAACTAATTGTTACACTTATATTAAAGCCTGATTTCAGAGGAAGACAGAGAGACTGGGGGGAAGCAGGTTTGTGGGGGGAGGTCATGAGTACCCGTGTACAGTGTGTATGGGGTCTAAACGTCAATATCAAATGTCTTCCTCTATCACTCTTCCCTATGTTTTGAGACAGACTCTCCCATTGAAGTCGGAGTTTATTGACGGGACTGGACTCGGGTCTGTTGTGCCTAAGTCCTAAGACCCCCCCAAGAAGACCACCACGGAACCACACTCTTCCAAATGCAAAAGCAAGGTGTTGTTTATTGTATACGGGCTAGCACAAGTCCTCTACCTCACAGTCTGGCACATCAGAGGGAGGGAGAAGGACCCTATCTGTAAGGGGTTTATGAAGACAAAAACCACAAAACAGCCACAAGATTATATTTTCAGAGTATAAAATTACTTATCCTGTATCACAACTGGTTAAAGGTTAGGTAAAGCTTAGCTGTTATTCTCTGATAGGCTGTCATTGCCTAGATGGGTTTGTTTACCCATCACAACTTCCCTTGGTCACATCCTCAGACATCTGCTGACCCTTTGCTAACCACAGGGCCTGTTTGAAAACTTATCTGATTGGTTCATTGTTAATCAACTGATAGGGGAAGTTAGGTGTTGGAGGAAGACCACTTGTTAGTTCCTGGCTGCTCAGCCCCAAAATAATCACACAGAAACTGTATTAATTAAATCACTGCTTGACCCATTAGCTCTAGCTTTTTATTGGCTAACTCTTACACATTAATTTAACCAACCCATTTCTATTAATCTGTGTATTGCCACGAGGCTGTGGCTGACCAAGAGAAGTTCCACCCGGCTCCAGCGGGGCTACATGGCTTCTCTCTGACTCCACCTTCTTCCTCTCAGCATTGAGTTTAGTTTTCCCCACCTGGTTCTGTTCTACCCTATCAGGCCAAGCCAGTTTTCATTATTAATTAGCCAATCATATTTACAGCATACAGAGGGAATCCCACATCAGTTAGGTAGTCAGCATCTTGTCAGTAGTTTTGTGTGACTTGGGTTTTTCCCACTAATTAAGAAGGGGGCTAGTGACCCATAGCTTTTATTATGAGTGAGGGTGAAGTTTGAAGTCCCACAAGGTCCCAGCACTAAAATGGAATCTTTCCCAGCTTCAGTTTTTCTGGTCTCACATTCCCCCTCTAGGAGTTCTAGATGGAGTTCAATCCTGAACTCTAGGTTCCTCAATATGAGGGGAGTAACTTGCATGTTCTATTTCATCCTCATTCAGGAGGGGATAATAAATAGAATAATATACATTAGCATTAGTATGCTGAACCATAAGTTGAATACTGTCAAGCCTTTGTCTTACAAACTGTACCAGCCTTTTCAGGTCCTCACGCTTACACAGCAAGTTCTTTGCAGACTGAGCCATCTCCCTAGCCCCACAAAGCACATTTAGAGATTTTGAGCCTCACTGACTGGGAGTTAAGTGGGGAATATACTTTCCATTCTCAGTCCAAGTCAGGCAAGGTCAAGATCGAGGTGAGTTGTATAGACAGATACAACTTCAGGGAAGACTTCCAAGATGGTGACATTCCTCTGACTCTGAGGCATGTAATTGATGGTGCTTTCCTATCCAGTCCCTGTCTTTGGCATGGATATAGGCCATCATCTATCAAGCATGTGAATACCCAGGAGTCAGAGGACCAGCAATTCCTATTCCAAAACCCTTCAACTGGGTTAAGACTCAAAGCTTGAAGTTCTGGCCGAGGCCAGATACTCAGTACTATAGAGGCCATAGAAACAGGTCGGCTTCTATTGTGAGGAATTTGAAGACACCAGCATCCCACAGAAAGGCCCACCTAGAAGTCTGCTGATAAGGGTGGGAAGAAATTAGTAATGTCCAATGCAGAAGGACTGGGGGTGAGTACACCTGCCACAAGGGAGGGTGCTGGGAAACTGAGCCTGCAGTCGTGAGCTGACCAAATTGGATGGATTGGAGTCAGGGGCCCAGCACAGGATAAGATAATAGCAATTTTGTCACACATCACCTCCAACTTTAGAAAAAGTAGGAAATTTCTTTTGGCCCCTGATATAGGTGTAGTGGGTTGAATTATGTCTATAAAAGGTACATGAAGGTTCTGAGTTCCAGTGTCCACAAATGTGTCACTGTGTGGAAATGGATCTGGCAGCTACAGTTAGATGCAGGTGACACAAAGAAGTGATTCTCCAGAGGAAACCAGCCTGGGCTCAAGGTGGGTCCAAGAACTCAAAAACTTTGTCCATTTAAGTAGGTGAAGGAGAAGTGAAACTTAAGACTCAGAAACATAGGAAAGATCATGTAATATCAAGACAGTGATTTCTTTCAAATGGCCTCACCTAGAGCAAATGAAACCAGTAAATCAATGAATTAGTGTGTGTATGTGTGTGTTACATGTATGCATGTTCACATGTAAGTGCACTAATATATGTGTGTGGATTACATGCACATGTATGTACATGTTTGGATGAGCAAGTAGATGTGGGGGGTGAGCAGAAGTTAGGATTTTCTTTGAGCACTCTCTACTTATTGTAGGATCTCTCCTTGAACCCCGAGATCACCAATTAGACTAGTCTAGCTAGGGCGCTTGCTCAATGGATTCTGTGTCCCTGCCACCCAAGTCCTGGGATGAAAGGTGGGCCACCACACCCACTGAGCTTTTCTATGAGTGTTGGGGATTTGAACTCAGTTCCTTACATTGGCACAGCAAGTGTTTTATTCACAGAGCTATCTCCCAAGTGCCCCAAATGAAATTTTTACCAAGCACGCAGGAAAGAATGGCAACATTCCCATTTCTGGCTTGCAGCCTATGATTACAGAAAAAGAGCATTATGATAGTTCTGCCAAGGGTGGTGGGCCCCTCTTTAGAGAGACTAAATGAAAAATAAAGGAAAAGGATGTCTCTGCCATACGCCTCTTGCTTCCCATCCAGAGCCCTCTGTGGTTTTGAGTTCGCTGGCAACATTCAAGCATGCTTTGCTGCCTCGGGTTCACCTTGGCATGGCTAAGTGCCTGTAATAACAGGCTGGTTGGAGCTTGGGTAATTACACAGCCAACTAGCCAGAGTTGTGACATTTGTCTCCAGTAGCCCATCAGTCTGCTTCTATCCACCTGTCTCCAGGCAACTGCTAAGGTATCGAACCCCGCCCTAACCCCATTTCTCCTCTCCTCCCCCTCATTTCTGTCTTTGCACAGAGTACCAACACACTTGATCCTAGGAGGCTGGCAGCGTGGCACTCCAAGTGACAGCCTCGTGCCCCCCATAGAGCACAGTATTTGATCAATGCCAGAGAGCAGCTACCAGGATGACAGGTGAAAAGTCGGTGGAATGACAGGCATGGGAGGGAAGAAGGGAAGGATCACAGAGGGAATTCAACTCCCTTCCCTGCAGAATGCGCGGAGGGATCCTCCACCTCTGCAGGCAGACAGGCAGACACCTACACCCCAGACAGGGGAAGGCGCGGTTAGCTAAACCCACAGGCATTAAGGAGCTTCCTTGAGAAGACTTGGCGCTCTTATGAGCCAGAATAGATTTCTCTCCCCACAAATCTGAGTCATAGCTGTTGTTTGTGGTCTTGCCTCCATTTAACTCTTGCTTGCAGTGTCTGCTCAGTGTGTTGGCCAGAAGAGTGGGGCTATGCCTGCGTTGTGACTCCACAGCACACAGGGAGACCTCCCATCTTGAGATGCTCAAGAAATAGCGGCTATAATTAGTAATTCTTTGGAGAGTATATTTATTTTTAGTGTGTATGTATGGGTATTTTTCCTGGCTGTATGTCTGTGCACATGCATATGCAGTGCCCACGGAGGCCAGAAAGTCAAAACAGACCCTCTGGAACCAGAGTTATAGGTGCCGTGTGAGTGCTGGTAACTAAATCTGGATCACCTGGAAGAGAAACCAGGGATCTTTTTTTTTTTTATCTAGATAGTTATCATTTCCAGTGCTTTTAATTCCTTCTTTTGTATTCTATATCTTTTTATTTTATTGAGCTATACATTTTTTTCTCTGCTTCCCTCCCCTTCCACCTTCTCCCATGGTCCCCATGCTCCCAATTTACTCAGGAGATCTTGTCTTTTTTTTACTTCCCATGTAGATTAGATCCATGTATGTCTCCCTTAGGGTCCTCATTGTTGTCTAAATTCTCTGGGATTGTGATTTGTAGGCTGGTTTTCTTTATGTCTAAAAAACCACTTACGAGTGAGTACATGTGATAATTGTCTTTTTAAGAAGCCAGTACTCTTTATCACTAAGCCATCTACCCAGGCCTGTGACTGAAATTATTACTCATGAAGAAAAGTTTCCTAAGTCCACCTGTTCCGCTGACCAACAAATTGCCCAAGGTTTGGAAATAGAGCACAGGAGTTACCAGGGGCTTTTATCTGAAGTGGCACCTAATTGGCATTAGCAGATTCTTTAGGGATACATGAGGTAGGGTTGTTGTTTACTAGTAAGATGTTTACAGCCTATCAGTGCTGTGATAGTTTATTTTTACTGCCAACTTCCCTGGATTTGGAATTGCCTAGGAGACACACTTCTGGATGTGTCTGTGAGTGCATTTCCAGAGAAATTGAACTGATGAGGAAAAACTCACAGAATGTAGATGAGACCATCCCCCAGGCTGAGGTTTCCACATGAATGAATAGAAAAAAAGGAGAAACCAGGCTGAAAATAAGCATTCGCCTCTCTCTGCTTCCAAATGCAGTCACAACGTGACCCATTGCTTCATGTACCCAATGCCATCACTTCCCCTCCATGATGGACTGCATCCTCTTAAACCACGAGCCAAAATAAGCCCCCTTCCTTAAATTGCTGTTGTTATGGCAACAAGAAAAATAACACAATAGGGGTTGTTAACTTTTAAGGAAAAGGGTAGGAAAGAAAATGGTTCTGTCCAATAGTGAAGCAAATAAATTCAGTCCTGTAGGAGCACATCATTTCTGTCTTTTGTATTAAAAAGTAAACAATGCTCACTGTATACCTCCCTGTGGAATATCATAGCTCACCTAGCCATCTTATTCTAATACGTTTTAAATGCCTTCCCCTGAGGGATCTATAAATTCTTATCTGACTCTATCCTCTTACTAGCTCCCCCAATGAATAATGAGCTGAATTAATTTTGAAACATACTAATCCAATGTACTTATGAGAATCATGCTTTGAGCTTCTGAAAAATTATTCTTTGGCCCTGGATAGAATTAGACGAGGGAGACGACATGTCTGTCATGACCCTAGTGAATCAATGGCTGTTTCGAGGCTGGTTTTTGACATTGACTGACACTTTGAGTCTTCCTATCATTGCTTTTAGGATGGTCATGTAAAGGGAGGATCTCAGAACTTTGGACAAGGGCAAAAGAAAAGAAATTTTGAAAATCAAAATAACCAGTAGCACTGAACTGTGGGTAAAAAGGTAGACCAGATGGCAAAAGCTTCCCACTCAGACCTTCAGACCCATCACAGAGCCTACTTTTTCCTGGACTCTTCTTCAGACTCCGCTGTCTAGGGAGATCAGACTGCTTGCTTCTGATTTGGAAGGCCCTTGGTCCACACCAGAACTTCAGCATCTTTTCTCACAATCATCAAAGACTTAATTCAGAGTAGAGTGGCCAGCTGACAAATGAGTATGGGGGAAAGACAGTTTTTGAGTGGAAGGGGCGTATCCCCAGCCTTGAACAGAGTAGAGGTGATGAAGGCATCCAGGAATGATGAAAGAGTACTAGAGCAAGAAGGGCAAACTGATCTAAGCTAGAAGTGCATGTCCATCCCAAGGATGGAAGAAAGCATCAAAAGGTAGGTGTGTCTGTGGGAACAACCTAGTGAACAAAGCCAGGAGGGATGAACTGAAGAGAGGGCAGAGAAGGTGCAGAAACTTCTCTCTACTTCTGAAATTCTTAGTTTATTTGGATAGATCTTGGTTCTTGCCATTTAGCAAATAGATGCAGGAAAGAATTTTTTAAGATTTATTTATTTATTATGCATACAGTGTTCTGCCTGCATCTATGCCTGCAGGCCAGATGAGGACACAGATCTCATTTTAGTTGGCTGTGAGCCACCATGTGGTTGCTGGGAATTGAACTCAGGCTGGAGAGATGACTCAGAGGTTAAGAGTACTGGCTGCTCTTGCAGGAAAGATTTAAAAAAAAAATAAAAGAATCAGAAAGCTTTACCAAGCTTGGTCTTAAATACTACAACTCCCAACTGCTCAATGGGACCTGTTACTTGCTTCTAGGAGGATGCCTGTGGTGGACAAACAGAGCCTGACAACACCTGTGACCTCATAGTATTGTGTGCATCTGTGCTTACTATCCCCTGTTGATCACGGACTTCTCCGGATCTGAAACTGGCTTATGTCCATTGTTATAGACCTGCTAGTGAACAAAGAGATGGACAAATAAGAGGTCTAAAGTTTTAAAGCTCTAAGCATGTATTTCTGTTTCTTGCTGCTTTCTTTGCAAATGGAGAAAACCTATAAACAAGAGGAAATGAGCAATGAAAACCCCAAGACCTGAAGTAAGATGAAAAGTTCAACAAGAGGGGCTGGAGTATGGCTTGGTGGTTCTGAGTACTTGCTGCTCTTCTAGAAGACCTGGGTTTGATTCTCAGAACCACGTCAGGTTGCTCACACTTAACTGCTGGTTATTCCAGCTCCAGGGGATGGGATTCCTCAGGCCTTGGTGGGCACCTGCAAACATGTGTGCATCCATATACGCAAGTACGCCTCTACATGATTAAAAATAATAAAAGTTGACGTTTAAAATTCAAACAGATGGTAAAGCAGAAATTGCCCAGGGCCATGGAAAGACAAAAGGGACCTACAGCGAAGTCTGCATGCCCTAGAGGATGTTAGAAGTACAGAAAGCACATGATTAAATATTTTATGTAGGTCAATGCATAAGCAAAGAAGGTCAACATGTTAATGTCTATAACTATCTTCCTTGAAAAGGCAAGACACGCCCCTAAAAATAAAAGATGAATTTAGTCCCTGGGCAGACATGCAGAAGTGTGTAGTAAATATACTACAGGACAAGTCTCTGCACAAGGACATCTGTGATTATAGGGAACATGCTACTGTAAACTCCACAGCCTTGGTTACAACCCTGCACTGGAAGGTGAGGGGGCACACACCTGGAGTAAGACAGCAAAACGCTTCTTGTAATTCTGCCCCAATAGCAACTGTATGTCCAGATGTGATTCCACCAAACCCCACATTTCTCACTACCTTCCCCAAAGGGCTCGTTCTGTCGTGGAGCACAGCATTGCCTAAGTCAAAGGCAGATCAAGGTCCTGGGATCCTGCTAAGTGACTGAAGGCAAAACATCAGTAAGGAGAGCCTGCTCTGACTCTGGGATGGAATCCAGGTTAGAGTGTAAATGTGAGGTGGAGAGACAGTGAGAAAACCAAGGGAAGTCAAGACCAAGGAGATAGATCTGGTAGGAATTTGCCTTGGTGCGGAATCGTTCCAAAATTACTAAAGAACAGCGAAGAAGGGGCACAGGTGCCGGATTTGTATCCGGAGCATGCGGATTGCTGTTTGATGTTTCCTAATTCAGAACAACTAACTGGGAGTCGGAGTGCCTCCTGGCTGATGAGGGTGCCCTTTGTGTCAGCGCACCTCATCACCCACTTCCCAGGAATTGTACAAGGCGTTTCGACAATGACAATTGTCGGGTTTTCTGCCCTATCTCTGTTATGCCCTGGCTTTGTTATCTCAAAAAGTCAGCTCACCTTCCCAGGGTCTCAGCTCCCTTGTGTTTAGGTTGAGTGGGCTGGCCAACAACCACCAGGCTCAGCAGCCAGAGCTGGGAGCTGCCACCAGAGGCTCTCAGAGTGGCTCAGCCCAGCTTCTCTAGCACCCCTGCAGCTTCCAGAAAGCTCGGGACTCTATAGCAAACCATTCCAGCAAATCTTAGCTTCTGTTCCTGCCTAATAGACTCATTTGCCTCCCATGTGCTCTTGCAGATGGCCTAGTGGGGAGGTGGGGGGAGAGAGAAACACGCCATTGTCGAGATTTCAAGCCTTGGAGATAAGAGAAACCTCATGTGGTGGAAACCCAGGCGGGAGAGAGACAGAGGTAGGAGTGAAGAAGGTTGCCCACTGCTGAACTGTTTCCCAGGCTTCAGGGCCTAGCATCTAGGTCCCTGCAGTCCAGGCAGTGGAACAGAACTACGTATCCATATATATCAGTTTACTAAAGGGTGTGGGGGAGAGCAGACTCACGGAGTTAGGGATCAAGGGAGCCACACACTTCCCGCCACTTCACTTGGTCTTCACAACCCAAGAGAGCATGGGAAACTTCTCTGTCTCCTTTTAAGAGATGGTGTCTGCAGACAAGAAGCCACAGCTTAACGCCAGTACCCCCAAATTATTATTATTATTTTTTTTTTTTTGGTTTTTCGAGACAGGGTTTCTCTGTGGTTTTGGAGCTTGTCCTGGAACTAGCTCTTGTAGACCAGGCCCCCCAAATTATTGACAGGATGAATTTACACAACAACAAAGGTTTCTTTGAAGTTCCGAATGGTCAAGAGGCCTCTCCCTTTTCAAAACTTGTGTCCAGAACTCAAATTTACTCCTCTCCTGGAAATCTCAGATGTTTCTAGAAAGGTCCAGAGTTGACAGTAAAACCCAAGCAAACATCTCCTCCAAAGCTAAAGGCTTTACTTTGGTACTACTTCCTTACTAAATGATGTCAGAAGATCCTGCTGTGTGCCTTAGAGTACCAGCTGTGGTGTTTTGAAAGAAAATGGCCCCCAAAGGTCTGTGGCCTTGAGGCAGTGGGTGTGGTCTTTTGGAGGAAATGTGTTACTGTGGAGGCAGGTTTTAAGGTCGCACATGCTCAAGATACCACCCGGTGTCTCAGTCTACTTCCTGTTGCCTGTGCAAGATATAGGACTCTCAGCTGCTTCTCCAGCACCATGTCTGCCTGCATGCCACCATTTCCCACCATGATGATAATGGACTGAATCTCAAAACTGTAAGCAAACCCCCAGAATTAAATGCTTTCCTTTATAAGAGTTGTGGTGGGAAATTCTGTCTCTTCACAGCAATAGAAACCCTAACTTGCCTTAATGACCTCTCATTCACATTCTTTGGCCCCAGTTTCCTGACCCTGAAAGTGTCCCTGACCATGACACTTTAATAAACAAAGATCCTTCCTGATTCCTCTGCTGCCCTCCTCTGAGTCTCCACCTTGTAAAAGCTACGATAGGCAGGTCCTGCACCTCTGGAAGGCAATGTGTGCAGAATGTTCTTTTCTGCCCCCCGAAGGGAGGAAAGAGAGGTACTCCCCCGCATCTTTCCTTAGAGATTTCCCATGGAAGTACTCACAATGTGATTAAATTCTATTTTATCTAACATAGAAAAATAAGTCTTCAGGTGAGAAAATCAAAGGCAGCAACTGAATGACTTCCCCACAGTCACGTAGGCAGCTAATGACAGAGCTGAAACCAGAGCCAGGATTCTAGATCCCAGTTCAGTGACAGAATGAATAGAGGTGCATTTACTCATTGCTCTGGGGACCTGCTTACTATTTATAGCATGGCTCCTCTCAGAGAATGTGTTCTGAGTTCTAAATCACCACGCCACTGAGAATATGTAAACACGACTCATTCTGTGCTAGAGACCAGCAGTCCTCTACACAACCTGTGTTTTCTAGGGACTTTCTGGAGGGGCCAGAAGCATGGAAGCGACATTATGCTGATGGTGATATGTCAACAGAGGGGTAGTCGTTACACATAGGTCCCTAGGGCTCTAGCATTAAAAGAAGTTTACAAATTACCTGGGAGAAGATTCTTCTCTCATCTCTCACGGCCATGCTTAGTTAGACTAGTGTTCTCGCTGTGCTGTGTCTAGGCAAGAGAAGCTGAACACAACGAGTAGTAACTGTGATTTTGGAGAGAAAACCCCCTGATCTCATTACTTCAAGCACCAATTGAAGTTCATTGCTTGTCCAACCCTTAACCTTTAAGGAAAGGAAGCTGACACCTGGGGCTCTCAGGGTGACGGCAGCAGCAATGGTAACACTATCCCCTCTTTTCCTGTCCCCTGGTCAACGTGGCAGGGGACGGAAAAATAAATCTAACTTGATATTTTGTCCTCTTGACTTTCTCTCTTTCTCGTCTCAATGACAACAATCATATATGTCCGAGGGTTATTGTCCTCCCTGCAAAATGGATGGAGAGATCTCAACAGCACCTAAATTGCAGGGACTATTGAGGTAAGTGGGCTTTCTCTGCCTCCATCCTTACTTCGTCTCTCGCTTTCCCTCTGTAATAACTGCCTTCTTTATCTTTCTCTTGGTGTCATGTGAACTTCTGAAAGACTGCTAAGTGGTCACTACACATCTCCCTATCTTAGAAAAACATACTTTGTTCCTCAGCCTTCTCCACATTTCTCTTCTTTGAAGTCGCATGGGAGTAGTCTCTTGACTGGAACTAGACATGGCTCCCATGAAGAGGCAGGAGGGGCCGTGGGAAGCTGTCAGTTCCAACTTTTTCTAGTCTCAGTGTATCTCCTCATCTTTTTGAGGCTCTGTTTTCTTTCCATTTCCTGAGTGCCTAGAACCAGCTGATCCCCAGATTTTACTATTTTACCACACACCATGGAGGCTCTGGAGCAGCAGGCAGGAGACACTAGCAATAAAAATTGAGCAGTATGGGATGCCTTGGGGAATGAGGCTGGACTGGGGACAGATAGGAACCAATGGTGGGACATTTGCCTATTTGGACATTTTTAAGGAGAGTCCTTTTCCATTTTTTGGAATGTGGGCAGGAATCTCCTGAGAGAGGAAGCACTCAAGAAGATTGGCAAAACTTAACAAGCAGATGGGGAGTGCTCGTCTGTCTTTCCCAGAGTGGTGATATTGCTCTCCTCCATTAGAGGCATAGCCTCATTGTCTCCTCAAACAGGAGCTGTGGGCATCAGGAGCTGAAGGGGTCCCCACATAGTGCGTGCCCTCCTTTCCCACAGGGCATAGCCAGCCTCACAGCTGGGAAGATCCCTACATCTCCAGGATGATTAGAAGGGTGCAGATAATTCTATTACCAGTAATCGTATGTTGTAAATATTCGATCTCCACCTGTTAATTAGCGCCACCCCCTCCTCGCTCCTCCTGAATATGAAGCAATGCTGTGTAATCATGGCATTTCGTGGGTGATGTATTTATTATATGTGGTATTTCAATGGTTTGTGTAGGAGAAAGGATTAATTATAGCTCTCTGGTTCCAACCAACTCCCAACCCCCAGCCCGATCCTCTCTCCCATTCTCCCAGTATAGAAAGCTTTGTATGCATAAATAAGCAAAGTAAATGCTTAATTCTGGTTTTCCAGGTGAACAGAGCATCACGGAATGAGCACTGAGCTACAAATGTGGACTCTGCTCTGATAACCCCCGCAGTCCAGTAGAGAGGCCTTAGAGAGACAGCAAATGCACTGAGCCTCATCTTCCATGTCTTAAGTGACAGGGAAAAAAAGCCAGGCCCACTGTTACTCAGAGCTTATTAGGCAGCTCAAGACTGTGCCAACAGGAAATTTCTTTCTACACACGGGTTCCAAGTCTTCACAACACCCTACAAGCCTATGGATCCTTTCTGTGATTTCCCCTGCAGTGTGCGGGTCCCGAGGATGTCTGTGCATTCATAAACCAGAATCATAATTAGATGCAAATAAACTGGTGAGGGAAAGGGCTGCTTAGACTCAGGTCGCAGTGACAGGATGCAGGGCTGCATGCACGAAGGCAGCAGAGAGGCCTAAGAGTCAGAAGAGAGTAGGAGAGAACAGAAGATGGAAGGCATCGCAGCCTGGGAACACGCCCTTAAAGCACAGGGTGATGGTTTCAAGCCGAGCCATGTCCTAGAAGAAATCAGAGTAGAAAGGGAAGGGGGATTTGGAGTGAGATGTGGCTAAAAGTAAAACCATGAGACTAGAAAAAAGAATTGTTTATGCCATTCTTCTCATCTATGTCTTAGAATCTGAGAATATGCAAATTAGTGGAGGCATCGATGCAGCGCAGAAAATAACAGACCTTGCTGAACATACAATGGGTACTGCGTGTCTGAAACACACTTGTTGCTTGACTTGCCCAGTGTTCTTCGCACGCCAAACACAGCTCCCTGAGAGAAAACCTGTGTGGTTTCAGATGACCTCAAGTATTCTCTCAGCATCAAGGAGGAATGAGATGAAGGCTGTCTTCCTACCAGGAGAACATCTTTTCAGATCTCTGACGTGTTTGTTCTAGGGTTTGTCCTCTTCAGGGAACTGGTGCCTGGCCATTCGTGGATGGTTGCCATAGAAACAGGGAAGGAACTAAGCTGACCCCACATGTTCTTCTCTTCCTCCTGATGTCCTAGCTGCACATACATAACACACCCTCCAAGACCCCAGGACCCTGAAATTCTACTGTTTTCTTTATTGCTCTTGTTTAATATACTTTTTAACTTTTTGAAGTTAAAATACAATTACATCATTTCCCCCTTCCACCTCTTCCTTCTAACCCCTCCACTGTAGCCCTCATTTGCTTCCTCTTAAATCCAAAGTCTCTATTTCTATAACTGTTGTTATACGTATATTATTGCTCTTTTGTCTTACCCTTCTTTGCACAGCTGCCACCCCGAGTGCACGTAGTTGAAAACATCCATTCTGTAATGATGTTTCTAATAGTTTTATTTTCCTTGATTCTGAGTGCTTTATTTTTCCTTTGACTCCCTCTCAGTGCTGAGTAAATAGCTATCACTCAGTAAATATGCCACTGGCTTGGTGGTAGATTAAGGATGTAAGGATGCTTAGTTTTGTGGTATGGAAGATAAAGACTGCATTGCCCCAGGGGAGAGAAACACCCCCATACAAGCATCCTGGGGTGTCATCTTTCCAGGGAGCCAGAGAGAGGAAAAAGAACCCTGCAGGAGAAAATGAGTTGTCATACACATGGTGAATTCCCAGCATCGGATGTGCCACAAATGCACAGTTGAGTCTGCAGCAGGCACATTAGTTATTGAGATAACAAGACTTGGAGATGAGGAGCACACAATGCTTGCTTGGCAACGACTCACTATAACTTGCAGATACATTGAAGATCTGGCCAAAGTATAGGCCAGGACAAAGCCATAACACCATCTGGATATGTTTGTCTCAGAGTAGAAAACTCAGCCGTCAGTCCCTTAGGTTACTCCTAGGAGTTAAATGTGGCTTTCAAAGGCCTAGGAAAAAAAATACTTCATCCCAAAATGACCTTATCTCTTGCCTATCAGGACCTTCAGTGACATCTTCTTATCTGTTGGACATACTAAAAGCCCTGTCCTGTGTCATGCTTGGTTATCAGAGTCAGACTTGGAAAAGAAATTCATACTGATCCCCGGGGGAAATTTTGAACAACAGGACGCAAGCAAATGTGTAAGCGCTACTAGGAAGGCATTGTTGTTGCTGATGCATGGTACTGGTGGAGATGGAGGTGTGTGTGTGTGTATTTAGAAAAGAAAGGTCATGCCCTTTGCAAATCACAGTCACATGATTCACAAAAATAATCAAACATTTCAGACATGGAGGAAGAGATGCATGTAAATTAAATTAAGTAATGAATTAAATTAAGTAAACATTGGCAAATGGTTAGCAATTCTTAGATTTGAGTTTTGGGTTTTCTTTCAAATAAAGAAATACCAGAGTTTTGTGCATGATAGTGGGGTGAGCACTTGGAAATTATGAACCTCATATCTCAGATGGTAATCTCAGACTACAAATATTTGCGTGTTTTGTTTTGTATCTGAGTGTTTATTATACTTTTTAAAAAATTGCAAATGTCTAAATTTCATAATAAAAACAATATGGCAGCTTCTCAAAAACAGGCTCACACCTCCAAGTATATAGAGTAAAGAAGAAAAAGCAATCCAAAATTCAAAACAGTGTCAGTCACACAAGGGTCAAAGGGAGAAGGCAACCTAAGTGTGCATTAGCAGATGAGCAGCTAAACAATACTGTGTGTGTGTGCATGTATGCACACCATACATAATGAGATGTTCTTATAACATATTATGGAAGACACGGTTATCTCTTATCTGTTACATATTATAGAATATAAGCTAACCTTCAAAGGATGGAATTTCTGACATTTGCTACAACCTGGAAGACATGCTGCCAAGTGAAATAGGACAACAAAGGGACAGATAGGTATGGCTCTCTTTATATGAAGTACCCAGAACAGTCAAATTTACAAAAATAGAAGGAAGGTTTATGATTCCAAGGAAAGGGAATGCATAAGTAGATTTCTGTTTAACAAGAAGTCAGTTTTAGAAGGTCAAATGGTTCTAGAGGGGCTAGGAAGAGGGGCTTAGTTAGTAAAGTGCTTGCTTCCCAAGCATAAAGACCTGACTTCAGATTCCCAGGACCTGTTAGAAAGCTGGGTGCTAAAGCACACACCCATGGTCTCAGCACTAGGGAGGCAGAGCCGGGAGGATTCCTGAGGTTTGCTGGCCAGCTGCTCTACCTGATCCTTGAACTTCAGCTTTGGTAAAAGACCTGTCAAAATTAAGATGGAGAAGTGATTCAGGAAGACATCAATGCTAACTGCTGGCTCCCACAAGCATCCGTACAGAGGTACAGATGCGCCCACATGCATACACACATGTACCACACATAAATACAATCACACCCCAAAATTAAATAAAGTGAAATAAAAATAAATTTTCCTGAGATGATTGGTGCTGAGAGTTGGCTTTGTTGTCCTGCTGAATGCTACTCAACCACACAGTGAAAAATGAGTAAAATGGTAAATGATTCTGTATATTTTATTACAATAAAAGAAAATTTATAGTCAAGAGAAGGAGGGGGAGAAGGAGGGAAAGAAGGAACTAAGAAGGAAGGCAAGCAATAACCACTCTGGTTTTTAAGGCCTTTTCAGCTCTCTAACAGGCTCCCCTAAACTCTTTTCTCTCCCTGGCCCTGGTATCTGATCTCTCTCTCTCCTCCTTGTCAGTCAGAGTCAACTTTTTTCAATCAAGCTTAGACACCATCACCCTTTCAGCCTCTTCCTGTACACAAGTCTCCAACCACACCTGACTATTTCCTTCTTTGATGCCTACTGCATTTTGTTTACATCCCCATAAATGCTTGTTTGCTGTTTTAAAAAAAAAACAGAATCAATATTCAGATATTGACCAAGGCCGAGTACACTGTGTATCTATAGATCACCTGAGATTCTTTTCTGAGCTAGAGTGGCATAAATTTTCTCATGTGCACATTAGAAAGGTTATTCGTCACATGGGATTGAGAGCTAAAGGTCAGAACTGGGAAATTATGATCCGTACCTTCAATCCCAAACCATATATAAAATTTCTAACCAAATGTCATCTCAGAACAGGCTAGGGAGTTTGAAAATTTCCAGTTTTGAAAACACAAAGACAAGGTAAGCCATATTATAGAGTGTAGTGTACATCTCTAAGACCCCACTGAGACATCAGACAGACCTGTAAGACTGGGGATGCGGCCTGTCTCATCCTGGAAAGACCCCACTGAGACATCAGACAGACCTGTAAGACTGGGGATGCGGCCTGTCTCATCCTGGAAAGACCCCACTGAGACTTCAGACAGACCTGTAAGACCGGGGATGCGGCCTGTCTCATCCTGGAAAGGGGATCTCACCAACAAGAGAAGCTCCCCACATCAAGAGTGGGAGTAGCTCTCTCTAAAGCTACAGAACTGCATTTTTGTACAAGAAGATACAGTACAGGAAAATATAAATAAACAAAAATGTGTTGCTTGGGAACAAGGACTGTTGAAGCAGGTGCAAGCTGTGAACCCAGAACTCTGAATAACACAGAATCCTGTCCCCAACTTCAAAATGATGGCCTGGGGGCAAAGGAAAGCAAACTGAGGCTAGAGAAATGGCTTATACCCTGTAACTCAATTTGGCCTTGCCCTCTCTTTTAGTTCCCCTTTAAACTTAAATGCTTCTCAAGCACCTCCCCTCCTTGAAGGGAATTTTAACCTGAACGGAAATGGATTTTAGTGCTTGTGGTATTGCTAGGTGAAGTGGTAAATTGTCCCTTAGTAATAATTGCTTGGGTTAGAACAAGATGTTTTCAGCATGAGCTTGGTCCCCAACGGCTACCTTCTGTCACAAGCTGCTCACTTCCCAAACTGGTTGTGATTTTCAAAATAAAAATGGGTGGCTTTTCTCCTTATTTCCCAGACACCCCTGGCAGGTATGCACAGCACTCATCCTCGTCACCCCGCTGGAAGATTGAAGCCTCTGGATCTCTCTCTTTCCTCTTCAAAGGCTTCGAACACAGACCCGCAGCTTCCTTAGAAACTGTGGATCTCACACACTCCTCACCTCGATTCATTTAGACACCTTCCGACGATGAACGCTTTTGACACTGATCAAGGACAATTTTGAAAGTAGAGGGGATTGTCTCCTATTGATGGCTTTGACAGCATGGTGCTGCCTGGTGACAGCTGGTATAATTGGTGTGCTAGTGTGTTATTATTGGCTAAACGGAGATTTTTAAGATCGGAGGAACATCAGGGCCTCCTACACCCATCAATCTTCTGGAGCGCTAAGTGGTAAATACATAACAGCTATCACTACTACATCTCTTGCTATTTTATATAAGTTGTACAAATGCAGCTTCTTTCCCCATTAGGCTATATAAATGGAAGTCCATGTCTAGATATAACCCAGCTTCAAAACCAATTTCCTAGAGTTGCCACTTTACAGTCTAGAAGGGGCTATTAGGAGAACAGATATGGCTTGCTTGTGGCAACCTGAGAACAGAGAAAGCTATTCATTCTTATGTGTTACCCATGTTTATTGGCAGAAGTGCCCAGAATAGCTTTTCATTCCACTGGGGATCTTCTAATTATAGTTTCTGAATCTAATGTCGTATGGTATCAGAACATTCTTTAAAAACTGATTAACTTGCTGGTATGATCCTGCTAACTGGTTCCAAGATGGCAGCTTGTATCTTACAGCTTAAGGAACCCAGGTAGACCCAGTTGCTAGGTTCTGGTAGTTTAGAGGTGGTGATATAATGCTAGATTCAGGTAGACTTTGGAACCTGGAAAGATCCATGGGAATCTTACTGCTGCCAGGAAGTCAGTAGGTATATAGATCAGCCTTTGAAAGATCCTAGCGCATGATGGGATGTTTACAGAAGTGTGTGCATGAGTGATCTAGCAAAGCTATTTCCAATACAAGTCTTAGACTCCTTAGGATAGAATGTTTGTTAAAACATAGGATATGTTACTTGCTTAATATTGTTTATGCTGGTTGTAATTCTAACTTTATACTTGATATCTGTTCCCAGTGTACATAGTTTCGTATTGGGTTTGGAACTCTCTTATTTAAACATTTTAGCCAATAGCCTTTCAGATACCAGCCACTTGGGCATGGTCTCTTATACTATACATGCAGCTGTAAAACGTGTGCTCGCTCTCTTACTTCCAGCTCTCACTTCCAGCTGCTATATTCTGTTCTTGTTCCCCATTCATGCAGAGGACTGTGATCTAGGACAGTAATCTGTGAGCCTCCCATAAATAAATCTTTATTATATCTAATTCAGAACTAGTGTGGGATTACTTTGTATCTTCCACTATCATTTTGCGTGTGTGTGTGTGTGTGTGTGTGTGTGTGTGTGCGTGCATGCATATCTTGTTATATAGCCAAAGCTGGCCTCAAACTTGGAATCTTCAGCCTCATAAATCCTGGATTTACAGGAATACAACACCATGTCCAGCTTAGACATGGCATTGTCTTAAACCTTTGTTACAGGAATTTTTGGAAGGCTGGAGCATTTGATTTTTTCTTTTTATATCTTTGTTTATTTGGGAAGATCACTAGAAATAAGAGCAAATCCTGTTGACCCTACCTATATTAGCCTCAAAATGTTCGTAAACTGTCCAGCCCCATGAAACTTCAGAATGGCTGTGGAGCTCAGCACATAGCTTAGCGTATGTGCTGAAATGACTGGTGGGAAGATTCTGTGCCAACCTGAAGCAGAGCTCTAGTCTTTTCTAACGAGCTCTTCAACCATTTGGAGAAATGGGTTTTGAATAACTCGATATGATCAAGAGGAATATTGGATTTTAAAAAATAATCCCAGGAAAAAGAAACAATTAAGTGGCTTTCTTGGCATTTAGAAGAATTGTTTGAATCGATTAAAATGACAAGACTATTTCTCAGCTTGGGAAACGCTGCCCGTGAGTTCGTAGCTCTACTCAAGTGGACGTAGGTAGTCGTACTGACTTTTAAACTAGAAAAGCATGCTTATCATTTACCTTGGGCAAGGGCCCCCATGCAAAGTGTGGCAGTCTAATCAACATGGTCGAGGGAGCTCAAGGGGAGGTCTCTCGACATTCACAACTCCAGCCTGGCACCGTACCAAGTCTGGGAAACCCAAGACACACCTAGACTGCTCTCTGTTATCCCCTAGCACTTTAGAATTGCCTGGAAACACATTAAGCTGCAACACATCATATCTGATTTTTTAAAAAAAAAGATGCATCCTGGCAGAAGGATCCTATGTGGTCATCTAGATGTAACCTATTGTTCACGAGGACATCCATGGAGGCACACCTCACAATCAGCTGATGAGAAACTACCAAGAGTTTTGACTTGACGTCATAAGAAGGAAGAAGCAGGCATCAATAGCAGGTAGACAGACTGCAAGAGGGTGGGTCTCCTGCAGAAAGCAGGTGTGGCCAGAAAGATGACCACAGGGGAGGGGGATCTGCCTGAGTTTTGGGTTATCTGATGGAGGAACAGAGCAAGAGTGGGTGGCTGAGAGGCCCAGAACCCAAAAAGGGAACAGTTGTGGGTGAGCCATGTGATGAGTGAAGAGAAGTGTGAGGCCGCAGGGAGCCTCGGTAGGAGGTGGGCGGGTGGGCAGAGGGAAGCCACCCACTGTGTGACAAGAAATGGGGGCACGCAGCGATGTGAGGGCTAAATGCTCTCCCCTTTACTGAAAGGAGTCTGCTAAAGATAGCTGCTCCACAGGAGAACCTCTTCCAAGCCCTTGACTATGCTACAAGCAAGGGTGGGCCCCAGGGGGATTTGTCCACCCTGAATCTACTGTCTGTGGGAGGGAGGTCTCATTCTGCAACTTACCTCTGACCTGTTCAGGTAAATCAAAAAACCTAGAGCTCCAAGAACCCAGAAGCAGGGGGAGAGCTGATTGTAATCATTTATGAGCACCAGTTATAAGGAGCTTAGGGGACTGCAAACTATCCTATTATATGGGATGTGTTTCCTCATCTGTAAAATAAAAAAATAATACACACCTATCTTATGGAGTTGCTATACAGACAAGGACAGAGCACACACAAAGTATTTGGCCAAATGTCTGACATGTTACTGTAAGTAACAATGAAATATACATATTAATTAATCATGATTATCCAAAGTCAGTAATCTCAGAGTTTAGGGAGTCTACTAAAAGTAATATTATTTTCTTCCAGATCAGAAGAGGTGCCCCAATGCTACAAAGCTCATAGGAAATGTGCCTGCCCCACTCATCATGACCTCCCCACAACTGAATAGCCTTGCACAACGTAAAATGAGCCTTTGACGAGCATCCCCCTTCCTGGGATAGTGCACAGATTCTGACTCAAGCTAGGACAAGGAATGTATTTCTCCTGGGATTTTGAAAACTGGCCCCTGACATCGCTGAAGCTGAGATGGAAGACAAGCCTAAGCGAAACCCCCACGTATCACTTGCTGGACTCCCAGAGCAACCTGGTTCTTCCTTTGACCTCATCTGGGCTGCTTATCCCTTACTGGAGCCCAGTGGGCATCCTGCTAGTTTGTTTCCATGAGCCAGAGCAGATCTCACTTGCTCGTACATCAAGCTCAGGCCCGTGATTTGTGCATATACACAATCGTGTTATTAGGAAAGAGTACTTTACTGACGGTGTCAAGAGCACTAGCCCTGCCCTTCCAGAAGGGTTAAACCCAAGCATCCGAGAGCTTCTCGTAGTGGGGTTGAGGAAAGGGAGCTCTTTGAGAACCAAAGTATCATTTCATTTGATCCGCTAGAGAGCAAAGTTCTTGGAGCGAATCTTAATGTTTCTGACTTCTCCCATAATTTGGAGTCTGGGGAATGGTGCTGAAGATCCTGCCAAGTCCCTAAACAACCCTTTGTACTAGCATGCCACCAACAAAAAGAGAAGATTTTTAATCGAGTCATTACCCAGGAGGGAAAAGAGCTGAGGTGGAAATAGGGAATGCTAATTAAATCCGTGGCAATCCAGGGCCCAGAAGATGAGGGCAAAGTTTTAAAAGCACCTCAACCCATCAAAATCCTTATTTATTTTTACAGGCCACCTGCTCTCCAGGCCCAAAGTTCCTGGTCCTCATATCTTTGAAATACAAATGCTGAGACAGTCTGAATGGGAGAAAGTTCAGGAAAACACACACACACACAAACTTTTACCATTATTATATAATATGAAGAAGAGTCCTATTTCCCTCTGTTACACAAGCAAGACTGGGTGGGGCCGAACAAAGAGATGATAATTCTTGTTTAAAATAGGATGGTATGCAGGAAAGAGTTTCAATCTTGGCAAAGTTGCTCTTTTCCTGATGTTTTCTTTTTGAGGAAGGATTTCTCTATGAACACAGTGTAAGTAACAATGCAATATGCATATTAACAGATTGCTATGACCCAAGGTAAATTTCTCAGACTACATGAATTCTACCAAAGTTAATGTTCTTTTCTTCCAGAGCAGGATGCCTGGGAACCCTCTGGAACCACATGCAGAACTCTAGTGTACTGTGCCTGACATGGTGAGTGACCGTGGTGAGCTTAGGTTCGTCTGAAATTCACCCTGTAGCCCTGGCCAGCCTCACACTCCTGACCTTCTAGCCTTAGTTGGTATTATAGCTGAGTTCACAATACACAGTAGAGAGGCTCTTCTTCCAGAAATGGGAGTGGAGCGGGGGATCTCCTGGCAGCTGTCCCTAGATATAAGAAGCCAAGACTGATTAAGATCAACCAAAGATGATAAGAAACTTTCTAACTGGATAAACAGAATGTTTGCCTTGCAACACGACTGGAAATAAGCATGAAAGGGAAGGGAGTTTGAGAAAAAAAATTCATGGAGGCTCTAGTAGAAGAGATTACTGCAGTCTCTTGTTTCAAAACTACAGTAATAGTACACTTCTGAAGCCTGAATGTCTGCTTGCTTTCTTTATTTGCTCTAAGGTATCAGGCACTTATAAATGGGGTTCAAGATTACGTGTAAAACTATTTCTGATTTTTTAAAGAAGTTGCAAATACCTGAGCTTTCTAAAGTATCTGCACAATTCTTAATTGGGCTAAAAAAAAAGTCTGTCTATCGCCCAGAATGCCTTAGAAATGACTATTTCATGTCTTGGTCATAATGTGTACCTAGAGCTAGCTCATCTTTAAGAGCTGGTCATGTGGCATGTGATTTTATTTTAGTGACAGACACATTGTATTTGCAGAGTCATGACATAATTAAGGCTCCTGGAATATGGGAATGGTTTGTGAGATTTTTCTTCAAAATACAGTAAGTAGGGGAAAGAGTGTCTTCAGAAAACCTGCATTAAAAAAAAGAAAGTTCAGTTTACCTAGTAATGAAGATGTGGAATATAGCAACAAGGGTAGATGCATGCTCCATAAGAGAAGATAAGTAGCTGGATGGTGTGTAACGGATTTCTACACTGTGCATTGATCAAATGAAATCTCAAGCAGAATCTGACCAAGAGAAAGCGAATTCCTAAGAACATGTTTCACAACATTCAGGAGAACAAGAAGCTGTGCTGTTGGAGAGTGTCTTGCACCAGCTAAAGCAGAAGAAGTTCTAGGGCTGGGGACTGAGTTTAACAGTAGAGCTCTTCCCTATCATGCATGAGGCTCTCTGTTCAATCTCAGGGACGGCAAGGAAAGAAACAGACTAGAAGTACTTCTAAAGCATTGATTTGACACCAGCGTGAACTCGAGGAGGAGAGGACATCAGCAGTTACCAAGGAAGTAGTGCTGGGGCTGCAGTCTCCTGCCTGGAGGCCTTGGTGTTGGCATAGCAACAAGTTTCCTAGCTAAACTCTAAATTCCCAAGGGGAAAGGGAAAGGAGATGGGGCACTGCTTTTAAAGATACCTGAACAGAAGCTGAGGTGTCTTCTGCAGGCTCACGTAGATAAATGTTGCTGTGATATCTACATTACTCATAGACGCGATGGGCACAGGACCTCAGCACTGTTCTGAGGCACAGCCTGGAATATGTCTCATTAGGTTTGTTTTAAAACCAAATCACTTGGTTACTGAGGATGGCTACCACAGGCCCAGTTCATCACAGTAGTGTTTTCTCGTTATGTTACGGGTCTACTAACCATCAAAAAGTGGTTATTTTACTTTTTAAAGCATTTTATTAGTTCGTTGAGAATTTTCTACAGTGGTGTCATGGACAGACTTAGCACATTCCCCAGCTCCTCCCAGATTCACACCCCCTTCCCTACTCAACCTAACTTGTGTCTTGTTCTTCGGTTGTTTTTTACACCCATTAAGTCTGATCTGTGCTATCTTCCACTGGAGTATGGTTAACTCCTGAGAGGTAACATACTTTAAAATACTGACTGTCAGCCAGGCAGTGGTGGCTTGCACCTTTAATCCGAGCACTTGGGAAGCAGAGGCAGGAGGATCTCCGTGAGTTCAAAGCCAGCCCGGTCTACAAAAGCTAGTTCCAGATAGGCTCCAAGGCTACAGAGAAACCCTGCCTTGAAACACAAAAACAAAACAAAACAAAACCTGACTGTCCCAGTACCCATCAATTTCCAATAACTTCTCAGCGAGGGGCAGGATTTTGATCCCGCCTTACCTGTCCTTGTGGGGTGGCTTCTGGCTTGAGCTTCTGCAGGCCTCGTGAATGCTGTTAAGGCCAGCATGGGCTCTTAGGTACCGTTTCCCCGCTGCATCCAGAAGACAGTTGCCTTGCGGTCATCTATCACATCTGGCTCTCGCACTCTTCCCAACCCTCTCTTCTGAGATGATCCCCGAGCCTTGGGATGGAGCAGTGTGATATACATGTCCTACTGAGGGCCGAGTATTCTGCAATCAGCTATTCTCTGCACTGTGTTAATCACCATCTACCGCGAGAAGAAGCACCTCCAGGGAGTGCTGAGAGATACCTTTTGAAGTTGCCTGTCCTGTGGAGGGGAAGAAATCCACTGGAGAAAGCCACTTTCTAAGGCTGGTAATAGAAGGTAAGTCTTAAGAGGTAGTATTTTATATAATGTTAATAGTGGACTATTAAATTTGACAGCACATCAGATAAGCAAGGCCATTTATATGGACCAGGCGGTTTAAAACATGTAATTTATGGGTATCCCGATTGGATTATAAGAAATGTGTAGTATTGCAGTGACATTCACAAATTAGTCAACTCTCCAGGGTCTTGAGATTTGTTATATAGGAATCTCCCAAGATTCAGCTCCAGAAGGTCAGACTCTGGCACCTCAGAGAACCCTGGGTTTAGTGATTCTTGCACAGGAGGGGAAGACAGTCCACAGTCGATAAGCGTCATACCTAGGGCTCATACGCAGAATTTGCCCATCATGTTCCCCTACAGCATCGGGGCTAGCACACACAGACACACACGCTCTTGTGCACTAAGCCGTATGTGCAGTCCTCTGATGTCTGTTTTAAAATCCTACCCCACCAGAAGAACAGACGGCAGAGGCATGGAAAGAGGCGGGAAGACAAATACAAGCAGGTGGACCAGGTATCTGTATGGAAAAGGCTCCTGAAATCCACCGCACGAGGTAGGAGTCAGAGTGGCATGGGTTCGGGGTTGGTTGTTGATTAAAGGTAAGTTGAAGGCTAGGGACAGAAGGCTTACTGATGTCTGGGTGGGACTGAAGAGAGGGGGATCATGCAGAACTCAGAAGATGGGTTTGGTGGTTGTACTTTCTGTAATTACCAAGTGTAAAGAAGAAACTTGGACAAGAATATGGTTTTCAGAGGTGTGTGGAATTTGAGCAAGAGCTAAGCACGGTGCGGAGAAGTCTCTCAAAAACCAATTGGACAACAGAAATGTCTGAGCCTGGACTTCAGAGGGGTCCACAGTGCTTCAAATTTGACATAGAAAATTCGCCACAGATGTCTAAGACCTATTTCTGTATTACAAATAGAAAACGTGCCATCAAAGACAAAATAAAAAAAATTGAAATCACTGATTTCCCCTCAATTAAAAAAATATATTTTCCTTGTAGGCAAAACCAAGGGACTCTGAACTGTCATTGTCTTCAGATAAGAAAGTCCCTCCTACACTTATCATCCCTAATTACACAAGATCTCAAAGAAGTCATTAATTTATTTTAATGTAGGATGTTGGGTACCAAGACCCTCATTTTCTTGATTCATTTAAATATACTTGAGACTCATTATGTCTTAATCAGACAAGGTCAAAGGGAGATCAGGAGAGAGGTAAGGCAACCAGAGTAAACTTCCAAATAATGAGTTGAAAAGTGGAGTTGCTGAACCCGAGAAAGAAAGAAAAACATAAAAATTGAAAGAGTCTTATAAGGGAAGAGAGACCTCATACAACCCTTAGCTCGGAGACAAACCAACTCTGGGACAAAAAAATCCAAAGGACATTCTGTCTACAACTGGGGCAAGAACATCTTAACTCAGAAGGAGAAGCTGAACCATCAGTGTCTTGGCTTAAGGATCTAGAAGAAATTAGGAAGAATGAGAGCTGGAGAGACGGCTCAGAGGGCATAAATCTTCTGGGCAAGCACAAGGACCTGGGTTTCTATCCTCAGAACCCACGTGGAGAGGCAGGTATAGTGGTCCATGTCTGTGACCTCAGCCCTAGTATGATATAGACCCAAGAGGAAAAGTCAAGAGGAACTACTGCGCAGTTAGCTATAGAACTGAAACGGTGTACTAAGGTCAGATCACTAATTACAGGTAAAGGCCACAGCCATACCGGTGCTGCACTTACTGTGACCTCTGGGCAGGGAAACACTTCTTCCCACCTTACCTTACTCCCTGTACTAATAAGAGGCAGTGCGGCAATCCTGCCAGGGAAGTGGCCCGGGTATGCATGAACGATACGGACTGCGCTGTGGCTGGGGAGGAGAAGCACACGGCAATGATGGATTTGTGCTTTCAGTGGCTACATTAGCCTCTGTAACTCTTGGATATTGGTTTGCTTTTTTTCTAGGTATTTGAATCTGAAGTTTCCTGATATTCTGCTCACAGGTGTTACCTGACTCTAAAATACAGTAAAATAAACATGCAAAGACCACTTCCCCCATCACGGTGTGTCCATCTGCCGATGCCTAACGGTACAAAGGGTGGTCATGACTTCTGTGAACAGGACTTGAGGGTCGAGGTAACAAATGCATTCGGTTAATAACCGCATATGGAAAGACACAACTATCAAGCAAGCATGCACACACATATGAAGCAACAGTAAGCAGGTGAGTTTTTCACTGCTTTTTCCCCTTTAGGGAAGGAAACATATTGTTTTTCTTCCTTTCTTAAGGTTTAATCAAAACCATGAATAATCTCTGCAGCATACAGAATCATCATTCTGTTTCAGCGAGACACCGGGTAAAACACATGTTGCAGCCAAGAAGGGAAAAATAATAATAACTTTTAAAAAGTTGTTATGGATTCCATCAAGTTTGGATATTACAAAGAAGGACCGTGGGATATTATTTTCTTAAAGTGCAGAGAGGTCCCTGCCTTGGAATGGAAGTAAGATGGTGTTTCCTAGGCAACAGCCTTAGAATGTTCTTGACAAAAGGACGAGGACATGATCAAAAGATTCAGATGTTTCAAATACTTCCCTGGAAATGTAAGACATTCTGATATCTGACATCGATTTTGAACAGTTAATAGATATTGACACAATCCACATACCTGCTGCCCACCAACCCCTGCAAAATACAATCAGTGTTGGGCCACTGAGTGATCATCACTGATACCTAGGGGCTTTGATCACCATGCCCCCAACCGCGCATCTAGCCCTAAAGATTTTTGTCACTGAAATGTGTGGTTCTGAAAATTCAACTAGAGTTGTTTTCGTACTTATGTTTATAGGAAAGGGTGGAGAGCTGTGTAATTTCTTAGTTTCTATCTAAAGAAACAGGAAAAGGCACAGAGGCGGAGCGGCGGCGCGGCCGGACGCACAGAGGCAGAGCGGCGGCGCGGCCGGACACACAGAGGCGGAGCGGCGGCGGCCACACGCGGCAGAGCAACACCGCATACAGGAAGAGGCTTTCAAGGACCAGCGCAGTGGCAGACCCAAGCGGCAGGGACAGGCGTGCAATAAGGAGAGCAGATCGCTCTACTACAATTGAATCAAAGAGGTAGGGCCGGGCGGTGGTGGCGCACGCCTTTAATCCCAGCACTCGGGAGGCAGAGGCAGGCGGATCTCTGTGAGTTCGAGACCAGCCTGGTCTACAAGAGCTAGTTCCAGGACAGGCTCCAAAAACCACAGAGAAACCCTGTCTCGAAAAAAAACCAAAAAAAAAAAAAAAAAAAAAAAAAAAAAAAAAAAGAGGTAGGCCTTTGGTTGGCCAGGTCACTGGCACAAGGGGAGCATGGTCCTGTCCTGAAGATCCTTCGGAGGGGTGAGAGGGTTCTTGGCCTGCAGCAGGAACCACGAAAGAGAGTGAGGGCATTTTGTAAGCGGAGCCCTTGGCCAGCAGGGAAACCTGATCCGGTTTTTAAAGGACCCATTGGATAGGATCAATAGGAGGAGATGGGCAGGCGCCAAGGCAAGAATTCACCCAATAATCCGAAAAACAACATGAAAACATCAGAACCCAATGATCTTACAACATAAGTATTTGAACAACCTAACACAGAAGAAGTGGAAAAAATCGACTTTATGAAGATAATAGAGTCCCTTAAACAACATGTAAAAAATGCCCTTATAGAAATGGATGAGAAGTATAACAAAAAGTTTGAAGAAATGAGTAAATACGTACATGATACCCTGGGAAACCAAGAAAAAACCATCAAACAGGTAATGGAAAGAGTTCAAGAATTGAAAAGTGAAATGAAGGCAAAGAAGAAAATACAAACTGAGGACCAGCTGGATATGGAAAATCTAGGCCAACGAGCAGAGTCTACAGAAACAAGCATAATCAATAGAATACAAGAGCTAGAAGAAAGACTCTCAGATGCTGAGGACACCATAGAGAAAATAAACGAACAGATCAAAGAAAACAGCAAAGCCAACAAATTCTCAACACAAAACATTCAGGAACTATGGGACACAATAAAAAAACCAAACCTAAGAATAATAGGAATAGAAGAAGGAGAAGAGTCACAGCTCAAAGGCCCAGAAAATATTTTCAACAAAATTATGGAAGAAAACTTTCCCAACTTAAAGAAAGATATTCATTTAAATATTCAAGAAGCATACAGAACACCAAACAGACTGGATCAAAGAAAAACATCTCCTCGCCATATAATAATCAAAACACAAAATATACAGGTTAAAGAAAGAATATTAAGAGCTGCAAAAGAAAAAGGGCAAGTAACTTATAAAGGTAAACCGATCAGACTTACACCCGACTTCTCGATGGAAACTATGAAAGCCAGAAGGTCCTGGATAGAGGTTCTGCAGAAGCTAAGAGACCATGGATGCAAACCCAAACTACTATACCCAGCCAAGCTATCGTTCATTATCAATGGAGAAAACAAGACATTCCAGGATAAGAACAGATTTAAACAATACATAGCCACAAATCCAGCCCTACAGAAAGTAATAGAAGGAAAATCGCAACCCAAGGAATCCAACACTGCCAACACTGCCTACAATAACCCAGGCATCTAATGACCCTTCACGAGCACATCTCAAAGAAGGGAGACACACAATCTCTACTACCAAAAGCAATAAGAATAACCGGAGTAAACAACCACTGGTCATTAATATCACTTAATATTAATGGGCTCAATTCACCTATAAAAAGGCACAGGCTAAAAGATTGGATACGAAAACAGGATCCAACATTCTGCTGTTTGCAAGAAACACATCTCAACCACAAAGACAGGCACCTACTCAGAGTAAAGGGTTGGGAAAAGGTCTTTCAAGCAAATGGTCCTAAGAAAAAAGCAGGTGTGGCCATACTAATTTCTAACAAAACTGACTTCAAACTAAAATCAATCAGAAGAGACCGAGATGGTCACTTTATACTCATAACAGGAACAATTCATCAGGAGGACGTCTCAATCCTGAATATATACGCCCCCAATATAAAAGCACCTACTTATGTAAAAGAAATATTACTAGAACTCAAGGCAGACATCAAACCACACACACTAGTAGTAGGAGACTTCAACACACCTCTCTCTCCAAGGGACAGGTCAATCAGACAGAAACCTAATAGAGAATTAAGAGAATTATTGGAGGTAATGAAGCAAATGGACTTAACAGACATCTATAGAACATTCCACCCAAATAGGAAAGAATATACCTTCTTCTCTGCAGCTCATGGAACCTTCTCAAAAATTGACCACATACTCGGAAACAAAGGAAACCTCCACAGATACAAAAAAATATCAGTGTCCACCTGTGTCTTATCAGATCATCACGGATTAAAGTTAGAAGGCAACAACCACGCTGCCCCCAAAAAACCGACAAACTCATGGAAACTGAACAGTCAACTACTGAACCACACCTGGGTCAAGGAAGAAATCAAGAAAGAAATTAAAGTCTTCCTTGAATTTAATGAAAATAAAGGGACAACATACTCAAACCTATGGGACACAATGAAAGCAGTGCTAAGAGGAAAGTTCATAGCACTAAGTGCCCACTTAAAGAAAACGGAGAATGCATACATTGGGGACTTAAAAACACACCTGAAAGCTCTAGAAAAAAAAGAAGCAGACGCACCCAGGAGAAGTAGAAGACTGGAAATAATAAAACTGAGGGCTGAAATCAACAAAATAGAAACACAGAAAACAGTCCAAAGAATCAATGAAACAAAAAGCTGGTTCTTGGAGAAAATCAACAAGATCGACAAACTCCTATCCAAACTAATCAAACGGCAGAGAGAGAATACGCAAATTAATAAGATCAGAAATGAAAAGAGGGACATAACCACAGACACAGAGGAAATTCAGAGAATCATTAGATCTTACTACAAAAGCCTGTATGCCACAAAACTGGAAAATACAAAAGAAATGGACATTCTTTTAAATAAGTATCATATACCAAAGCTAAACCAAGACCAGGTGAATGATCTAAATAGACCGGTCTCTCGCAAAGAATTAGAAATGGTTATCAAAAATCTCCCTTCGAAAAAAAGCCCAGGACCAGATGGTTTCAATGCAGAATTCTACCAGAACTTCCAAGAAGAACTAATACCTATACTCCTTAATGTATTTCACAATATAGAATCAGAAGAGTCATTGCCAAATTCCTTTTATGAAGCTACAGTTACCCTGATACCAAAACCACAAAAAGACCCAACCAAGAAAGAGAATTACAGACCGATCTCACTCATGAACATCGACGCAAAAATTTTCAATAAAATACTGGCAAACCGAATCCAAGAACACATAAGAAAAATTATCCATTATGATCAAGTAGGCTTCATCCCAGAGATGCAGGGCTGGTTCAACATACGCAAATCTATCAATGTAATCCACCATATAAATAAACTGAAAGAAAAAAACCACATGATCATTTCACTAGATGCTGAAAAAGCATTCGACAAAATTCAACACCCCTTTATGATAAAGGTCTTGGAGAGAATAGGGATACAAGGGTCCTACCTAAATATAATAAAAGCTATTTACAACAAGCCAACAGCTAACATTAAATTAAACGGAGAAAAACTCAAAGCCATCCCACTAAAATCAGGAACACGACAAGGATGTCCACTCTCTCCATACCTCTTCAATATAGTGCTTGAAATTCTAGCAATAGCAATAAGACAACATAAGGAGATCAAGGGGATTCGTATTGGAAAGGAAGAAGTTAAGCTTTCGTTATTTGCAGATGATATGATAGTGTACATAAGCGACCCCAAAAATTCTACCAAAGAACTCCTACAGCTGATAAACAGCTTTAGTAATGTGGCAGGATACAAGGTCAACTCCAAAAAATCAGTTGCCTTCCTATACACTAAGGATAAGGAAGCAGAGAGGGAAATCAGAGAAGCATCACCTTTCACGATAGCCACAAATAGCATAAAATACCTTGGGGTAACCCTGACCAAGGAAGTGAAAGATCTACTTGACAAGAACTTTAAGTCTTTGAAGAAAGAAATTGAAGAAGACACCAGAAAATGGAAAGACCTCCCTTGCTCTTGGATTGGGAGGATCAACATAGTAAAAATGGCAATTCTACCAAAAGCAATCTATAGATTCAATGCAATCCCCATCAAAATCCCATCAAAATTCTTCACAGGTCTGGAGAAGACAATAATCAATTTTATATGGAAAAACAAAAAACCCAGGATAGCCAAAACAATCTTATACAATAAAGGATTGTCTGGAGGCATTACCATCCCTGACTTCAAACTCTATTACAGAGCTACAGCATTGAAAACAGCTTGGTATTGGCATAAAAACAGAGAAGTCGACCAATGGAATCGAATAGAAGACCCTGACATTAACCCACAAACCTATGAACACCTGATCTTCGATAAAGGAGCTAAAAGTATACAATGGAAAAAAGAGAGCATCTTCAACAAATGGTGCTGGCAAAACTGGATATCAATCTGTAGAAGAATGAAAATAGATCCATATCTATCACCATGCACAAAACTCAAATCCAAATGGATTAAAGACCTCAATATCAGTCCGAACACACTGAACCTGATAGAAGAGAAAGTGGGAAGTACTCTACAGCACATGGGCACAGGAGACCACTTCCTATGTATAACCCCAGCAGCACAGACACTAAGGGCGTCATTGAATAAATGGGACTTCCTGAGGCTGAGAAGCTTCTGTAAAGCAAAGGACACTGTCACTAAGACAAAAAGACAACCCACTGACTGGGAGAAGATCTTCACCAACCCTGCAACTGACAAAGGTTTGATCTCCAAAATATATAAAGAACTCAAGAAACTAGACCGTAAAAGGCTAATCAACCCAATTATAAAATGGGGCACTGAGCTGAACAGAGAATTCTCAACAGAAGAACTTCAAATGGCCAAAAGACACTTAAGGTCATGCTCAACTTCCTTAGCGATCAGGGAAATGCAAATCAAGACAACTTTAAGATACCACCTTACACCTGTCAGAATGGCTAAAATAAAAAACACCAATGATAGCCTTTGCTGGAGAGGTTGTGGAGAAAGGGGTACACTCACCCATTGCTGGTGGGAATGCAAACTTGTGCAACCACTCTGGAAAGCAGTGTTTCGTTTTCTCAGGAAATTCGGGATCAACCTACCCCTGGATCCAGCAATACCACTCTTGGGAATATACCCAAGAGAGGCCCTATCATACAACAAAAGTATATGCTCAACTATGTACATGGCAGCATTGTTTGTAATAGCCAGAACCTGGAAACAACCTAGATGCCCTTCAACGGAAGAATGGATGAAGAAAGTATGGAATATATACATATTAGAGTATTACTCAGCAGTAAAAAACAAGGACTTCTTGAATTTTGCATACAAATGGATGGAAATAGAAAACACTATCCTGAGTGAGGTAAGCCAGACCCAACAAGAGGAACATGGGATGTACTCACTCATATTTGGTTTCTAGCCATAAATAAAGGACATTGAGCTTATAATTCATGTTCCTAGAGAAGCTAAATAAGGTGAATCCAAAGACAAACACATAGGCATCCTCAGGAATATTAACCTTCATCAGGCGATGAAAGGAGACAGAGACAGAGACCCACACGGGAGCACCGGACAGAAATCTCAAGGTCCAAATCAGGAGCAGAAGGAGAAGGAGCACGAGCAAGGAACTCAGGACCACGAGGGGTGCACCCACACACTAAGACAATGGGGATGTTCTATTGGGATCTCACCAAGGCCAGCTGGCCTAGGTCTGAAAAAGCATGGGATAAATCCGGACTAGCTGAACATTGCAGACAATGAGGAATACTGAGAATTCAAGAACAATTGCAGTGGGTTTTTGACCCTACTGCACGTACTGGCTTTGTGGGAGCCTAGGCAGTTTGAATGCACACCTTACGAGACCTGGATAGAGGTGGGCAGTCCTTGGGCTTCCCACAGGTCAGGGAACCCTGATTGCTCTTCGAGCGGATGAGGGAGGGGGACTTGATCGGGGGAGGGGGAGGGAAATGGGAAGCGGTTGTGGGGACGAGGCAGAAATCCTTAATAAATAAATAAATTTAAAAAAAAGAAAGAAACAGGAAAAGATGGGTAGAAAAATCCACTCAATTTGAAATTTTATGAACTTTACACTTACTTCCAAATTCTCAGAAGGAAA
This sequence comes from Microtus oregoni, assembly GCF_018167655.1. Classification (NCBI taxonomy): domain Eukaryota; kingdom Metazoa; phylum Chordata; class Mammalia; order Rodentia; family Cricetidae; genus Microtus; species Microtus oregoni. The sequence continues at coordinate 35,508,423 of NW_024543085.1, read as the reverse complement.
AGGAAATCTCTAGTAGAAACCTAATGAACATCAACAATCCTCCAGTTTACCGAGAGCTTCTTTGTATTCTTCAGAGATGAAAGCCTTCGCTTCACACACCACGATACTGGTGATGGCGGGGAAAGAAAGCGAGAAAAGGGAATGGCTAAAAGAGGAGGGAGTGGGAAGACATGGACCACACAAGTACTTGTGTCTCTATGTTTGTGGAGAAGACCTCATCTGGGTAGCAAAATGATCCTCGAATTGCAGACAACTAAAGAAAGGCACAAAATTCTGTGTATGGATGTTGTGGGAGGTCAGAGGGGCACAACATTAAAAGATACAGGTCAACAGTCAGAGCTGACCATGGGGTCCACAACCCCAGCCGATACACCTGCAACACAATTCCTGTACCTAAGACCCCAGAGTATGTTAAAGAAGGTGGAGAGGGATTGAGAGCCTAGGGGTCAGAAAACTGCTATGAGATTGCACAACTCCTAGAAATGACAGTGGAGCTACACCCACGAAACCATAATAGTATGGCTGCCTAAACAAGACCTGAACAATGACAACAGACATGCTAACATGGAAAGGGGAAGTCCCTATCCCTGGGCAAAGATCTATAGACAAATAAGGAAAAATCATCCTGCCAGTGGTGGGAGGAGCCCTCTAATTGGTTATCTACTACCAAGTCGTCAGCTCTAAAATCAGATGCAACACTAAATGGCCTGAGCAGATTGTATTTATCTATTTATCCACATATGTTTAACAATAGCAGTTAACAAAAAAGAGGGATGGACAGGAGAGGAAGTGGTGGTTCATAGAAGGAGTTGGAGGGAGAAAGGGGAAGGAAGAAATTGTATTTTAATTTCAAAAAATAAAAACTTGAAAGAAAAAAATTAAATTTTAAAAATGAATAAGCCCACACAATGTGAACAATGTGAACGTCTGGTTAGAAGGTTCAGGAATGCCTGCATCTGGCAGTCTAGCAGTTTGCCAGCTATAAAGCCGGCAGTCTGACCAGAGAACCGAAAGAGACAAGATGTGTCAGCATGGCTCTTAGACTTTGGTGCTGTTCCCCTTGGCATGCTTATGTCTCTGAGTGGCAGCTCTGTCCCCTGGCACCCTTCTCGTTCACTCCATAATAGACTACAGTTAGTTCTCAGGACTTGGACATCCGTGAAGCCCCAGATGGCAGTTCTGAAATGTCACTTGGCTAATGGCAGCTTAGCCCACTTCTCAAGTGTGAAAGGGTGCTTGCAGGGGAAGGGAAGTTGGCTGGTAGTTTTCTTTACTGGCTTCCATCCCTTCCTTCCTTCGTCCAGCCAGCCTTCTAGAAGGGAACGTTCTAAGGCTGTCAAGAAACACTCCTATAAGGGTGGGTCTTTGCTTTAATAACCAAACCCACAAAATTTTCTCTTTCTACTTTTAAAGATTTATTTTTTATTATTCATCTTTATCTGTGTGAATACACAACATGTATGTGTAGGTGCCCACAGAAGTCAAAAGAAGGTACTGGATTCCCTGGAGCTGAAGTTAAAGGCGGTTGTAAGCCACTAGTTGTGGGTCCTAGAAACCGATTCCTGGCCCTCTTCTAGAGCAGCAAGACTTCATAACTGCTGAGCCATCTCTTCAGCCCCAGGAACCACAGATTTTTCAGACTGAGCATAGGAAGGGGAATTTTTGAATTATGGGTCAGTATGGAGAAGCAGAAGCCAAACCAAGAACCCAGGGTTTCTCCTCTCAAGCCCTGCTTCTCCATGGCGTCTCTCATTTCATTGTCCCCTCCTCCAATATTGTAATCCTACTGTGTATTGTTATCAAACAAACATTACAGAATATTTGTTTACATCGTGAAAATGTGTCTTTGATGTGGGAGTGTCATTTATCAATCTGTTGATTTCATTGGTTAAGCAACAAAGAAACTGGTAGGCCCATTTGATAGGCCCACCCTTAGGTGGGTGGAGTAAACAGAACAGAAGGCTGGGAGAAAGAAGCTGAGTCAGTGAGTCGCCATGATTCTCACACTCCAGACAGAGTCAGGTTAAGATCATTCCTGGTAAGCCAGCTCGTGGGCTACAGCAGATTATTAGAAATGGGCTAGTCCAGATGCGAGAGCTAGCCTAGAAGAGGCTAGATAGAAATGGGCCAAGCGGTGTTTAAAAGAATACAGTTTCCGTGTAATTATTTTGGGTAAAGCTAGCCGTGGGGGCGGCCGGGTGCCGGGGACACAGCCTGCCACTTCTTATTTCAACATGTCTTCACCAAAGTGCCTTCTGATTGGTTTAACAAAGCTGAAGGGCCAATGGCTAGGTAGGAAGAGATTAGGCAGGGCATCCCAGGGACAGAGAGGAGTCTGGGAAGAAGAAAGGCAAAATTCACCAGCAAGACATAGAAATAGTGAGACGGTGAAATATGGAAAGGAAATAGGAGGTGTGGGATGGAAGAAAGATAATGTCACATGGCCGAATGTAGATTAATATAAACAGGTAATTTAAGCTATAAGCGCTAGCGGGACAAGTCTAAGCCAATGGTCAAGCTTCTATAATTAATAAGAACTCTTCTGTGTCATTATTTGGGGTAAGTAGTGAAAATGAAAGTCCAACTACAAACAAGGCTCTTTGAAACGTGGACAAAATTAACTTCCTTGGTTTGGTTAAAATTAGCTGATGCTCTTGTTTCTTTTGAGGCTTAGCAAGAACCATATGGACTGGACTCAGTGACTCACTTTTAAAGTATAGAAGGGAGAAAATAGTAACTTTAAAAAAAATTACCACTATCAAATAACAGAGGAATGTGGCAGACACTACTGCAACCAAGTGAGCCAGGGCTAACCTCCCCAGTGTTTCGGCACAGTGCTGTAATATACTTTGAATGCACGAGATAAGAAGGGCGCCAGGGGGCCAGTGAGGTGGCTCATCCAGTAAAGGAAGTTACCACGCCTGACCCCAGAGTCCCCATTCCTAGGACCCACATGATGGAAGGAAAAAATCAATTGCCTCTGACCCATACATGTGCTTTGACATACGTGCAAACACACACACACATGTTCCCTTGCCACCCACAGAATTCCTCCACAAAAGCTAACGGAAGTCAAATTCCCCTTTGGTGAGAGCATCAAATGAGTTAAAAATGAGGAACATTATACAAGACAGCTGAGTAGTGTCCTTAAGCACTGTCAAGATCGTGGACCATAAGGAAAGATGAGCAAACTGGCATAGGCCAAAGGAGACTTAGAGATTTGATGACCAATGCAATGTGGCATACTCGATCAGAGAAGGGACGTTAGTGTGGGAAACAAAAATGATAAAATTTAATGAACTTGGGAATTTAGGTAATAATAACATACTAGTGTTGAATTTTGGGTTTTGACAAATGTATCAGACCCGGGAGAAAGGGGGTACAAGTGTTACAAAAGGAAGAAAGTATCATAATAAAAAGTTAAATGTTAATTTATTTTGATGTTTTTCTGATGGTGAGGTATGTGTGTGTATGTTGTGTGTCTATGTCTGTAAAAACATAGGCAGGGTTGAATAGATGGCTAAGAGTTTAGGAGTATTGGCTTCTTTTCCAGAGGACCTGATCTCAATTCCCAACACCCACATGGTAGCTCATAACTCTATGTAACTCTCGCTTCAGGGGATCCTACATACTCTTCTGGGCTCTGTGGGTACCCTGCATGCATGTGCTATACAGACATACAGGCAGGCAAAGCAACTCAAAAAATATTAAAGACCAGTAAAAAGTTGCAGCTTAGAAAACATAAGCAAGTCAAAACAAAAAAATCAAAAATAAAACATCACAATTCTATCGCATGAGAATCAGCTGTTTCTATCTCAGGGTATTTTCTCCTCTGGTTTGGCTTCTCTTATGTGTGGACTAGTTTATCTATCAATGTAAGACTACAGTCCATCTATCCAGCAGCCCCTTTTGTATTCAGTCAATAGTTTATTTTCCATTTCCATACATTTTTACATTACCTAAGACTTTTTAACATATTCAAATCCTTTCCAGGTGAATTTCAAAGCAGTATCTAACCTGGGATGCTAGGTTAGACCTTTATATCTTTTTTAGTCTATCGGCCTCTGCCTTTGGAGTCTCCACCGTGAAGATCCCAGGCGAGTCATCTTGTAGACCTGTTTCCATGTCCAGATCTGTCTGATCACTTCCTGGTAACAGCACTCAACTTGTTCCTGTCCTTCCTAGAAACTGACAGATCTACTTAAAGCCTAATGGATTAAGAAAAAGCAATTTTGTCTGAAAATGCCATAAGTGATATGGTATAGCTGTATTCAATGATATCAAATTCACTCATCATCACATTGTCACATCACCCGTGATGCAGTGGTTGGCTACCAGATTAGGATGATGGTAAGTAAGTTCTTCTTTAACTTATATACCTATCTAGGCTTTCCTCTTCAGATAAAAAAATGGTACCATGGATAGTCAGTACAAGCTTGATAGCATAAAAACTATGTCATTTTCTCTAGTAGCTACACATATAGTGATTTTCAGAACAGTAATACTTTCCTGGAGTGATAATTTCACTGGTAAAAGAAATACTTTTAAATTATTTTTATTATTTTAAGATAGCTTTCTTCTGTAAAGTAGAACGTTCCCAAGTAAACTAAGGCTGTTTAGTTACCCTGAAATATAGTTCCTTGATGTTCTAGCTGACTTCCTGCTGGTATGACAAACACCACTAACCGACAGCAGTTTAGGAGAGGAAAGAGTTTGTTTGGTTTACACTTCCAGATCATAGTTCATTATTGAGAAAAGTACATCATGAGGGGCAGGAACTCAATCAGAAACCGTGGAAGATGCTGCCTACTAGCTTGCTTCTTTGCCCATTCTTAGTCAGCTTTCTTATATACCTCAGGACCACCTGCCTATTAAGAATGGTGCTGCCCACAGTGCACTGGGCCTTCCTGAATTAGTTAATAATTGAAATATCTCCAATGGACATTCCTTGGGCTGCTCTGATCTAGAAAAGTCTTCAATCAAGGTTTTCCTTCTGATAAATCTACTCTGTGTCAAGTTCACCATTAAAGCTGATGAGGATACCCACCAACATGACCTGAGAAATGGTAGAAGCATTGCAGAATTTTACTAAGTAAAATGGGAGAGCAAAGAGGGAGATGAATGCCCAGGGCACTACAAATAGCAATGGATGCTTATAAAGATTAAGCTAGGTCCCCAGCCCTAGAGTCACCTGTCCCTGGGCAGCTACTCTGGTTTGGTCCCATCTGAACTTTGAAGGCTACGGGCTCCTCCTGATGCTTAGGGCATGCCCTTTCTCTGACCTCCTCCCCAAGGATAACCTCCATCATTTTTAAATGAGCACCCTCCCATATCATAATGGACACCAAACAACAGTATGACCATTTCTAAACATACCTGTAGAACCCCAGGCTCTTAAATATAAGACAATAACCATGGCTTCCAATAACCAAGAATGTGTAGAGTAACTGGGGTTCATCGGTTCTTAAGGCAAAATACTAGGGGAAAATCTGGAGTCAAACTGTTTCCCCTGGAACATGACTGTTACCTACGGGAGTAAGAAATAGAATGCAAACCAGTCTGTCTCTAGCACAGATGTTGGCCCTGTCAGTTAAAATCACTATGATCAAAGGTTTCTACTATATTTTTAACTCCTTGTCCTTTTTCATTTAACAGGAAAGGTCTAATGTTGACAACCTCTATGCAGGTGCAATCAAGATGGATGTAATTTGGGAGATGGCTTCTTGCAATTCACGTGGCACATTACAGTGAACCCGGAATGATGGGTCAGGATTTGCGGGCTACAAGTGGTTTTTAACATAGACTTCCGCTAAACCTCTTCATTGTGACTGTATCCATGACATAACCAAAGGCCTAGTTTATTCTTGTTAGCTATGAAAATCACAGGGAGCTAAAACAACAGTTAAGTGGTTTAAAGGAATTAAGGAAAGCAAATAGTTAGCTCATGATCCAATACACAGAGTGAGAGGTAATGTGTCAATCAAGTCTGCAAAACCTTGCAGCAAAAGTACCCATCAGTGTCTAAGGATGCACCAAATTAGGAGCAAGGAACGGCTTGAAAACAGGAAGACAGACTCTCAAATCCCAGCAATGGGATGTGGGGACATATATCTTTAGACAAACAGAAAGTGCATACTGAATAAGATGCAGGCCCTGGGGTTCTGTAACCGCAGCTGGTATGTTGCCTCATTATGTTTGGCCTAGGAGGAACCTCTAGTTGAAGGTCTCTAGTAATGATCTAGTCTACCAAATTAAATGTTTACAAATATAGTTCCAATACCAGGGATGAATCTAGAGGCACACACAGAAGGTTGCCTGCGAAAGTAAATACCAGAGGAAACGTAAGTTACAACCCAGTGGTTTGGAAAAGGAAGTCCCACAAATGCTGAGGTGATTGTCACGTGGGTTGGCACATGCAGGAGATCTTGGAAAGAGGCAGTGCACAAATGTAAGGGACTCTTGTACTAGCCTGGACCACTTTCTCATTCCCCATCCTCCAGCTAGCCCGGTTTCTGACATGAACAATCACTCTTTCCCACCTACCGATGTGTGTTCGTCTCTCCATTGTGATACACATAGCAGACAGAAGTGAGAACTTGTCTGCAGAAGACCATCTGTGAGTCCACAAGGCCTGTTGGTGTGCACGTGCCTACACAGGTCATCCTTTATATAGTATCTAGTCAGTGGGCTTTCTGGCTGTACCAACTGAAGTACTAAAGACATCATCTGAAAGATACCGCACACTCCCCACTAGAGTTACAGATTTCTGATAGAGTCCCATCCATAGGCCGATTCCTAGCCAATGGCATGCATTACACATCACTAGCATCCGAAGCCTATGAGTAGGAAGTCCTGGCTCTAGGCATTTTCCAGGACTGGGTTGCACTGTGTAAATATTTAAAACACTAGAAAGGACTGGTGTACACTTTGGTGAGCCAACTCGGGGCTTCTCTTCCCATCAGCTACAAAGCATGCCTGGACTTTCCCTTCAAAATGGCACTGAAAGGCATAAAATCAGAGGAAGGAGAGTCCTTTAAAAATCATGGTCTTTGCATCATTTTTTAATCACAAAAAGAATGAAACTTTCCCCTTTCAGCCTGGAAAGTGGGGCATTCAATGAAACAAGCCGGGCATGCGAAGATAAGGATTGTATGCTCTCCCTTATGTGGAAGCAAGAAGGGGGGCAAGGATTAGAAGTGTAAAGGATGGCAAAAGATTGGCTACTGGGCACAAAATACAGTCGGAATAGTTTGAATAACATAGTAAAATGCAAATAGCTATTACTGAAAACTGAACATTTTATTGACTATTTCAAAACAGCTGGAAGAAAAGATTCCTAATGTTTCCAACATAAAGAAATGATATTCTTGAGGTGATGAATATGCTAATTATTGTGATCATTACGTATTACTTACGAGCAACAAAGTAACATGGTCCCCTATAAATATATATACTACTATGTGTCAAATTTGTGTATATGTGGGGGATATATGTATGGTGCACCTGTGTGCAGGTGAGGCAGCCACAGGACAGGTATGCTCCGTCACTCTCCCTCCACCTTACTCTCTAGATGCAGAACCTGGAGCTCACCATTCTTTGGGGAGGCTTCAGGCCAGCCAGCCCCAGGAACCCGCTGGGGTTCACATCTCCAGTACTAGCATACAAGTGTACGTGGCCATGCCAGGCTTTTGACCTGAGAGCTGAGAATCCAAACACACGTCTTCATGCTTGCTCAGTAAGTGCTCCTCCCTACCGAGTCGGCGCCACAGTCCAGTTTGTTTTTTAAAATCATGGTCATTTTCTTCCTTGTCTGCTAGAGTCTGTCCCACGGAGATGAATTTAACGCCTAACCAAATGTGTATTCTCCGTGAGGAACTTAGAGCCACAGTTGGAGTTCTCTGGCAACAGATTTCAGGTTCATATTCTGATTGCGGAGCAGATATTCAAAGACCTTCAAACGCCTGCTGCTGGACTCCGGTAGAAAAACAGGAAACAGTTCTGTAGTGGATACTGTAATTCTACATACAGCTAGTAAGCTGCCCAACTAGCATTTCTGGACCAATCCCTCCATTCAATCCGTTGTTGGTGTGCTGGCTCAGGCAGGTCCCACAGTGGCAGAGGGAGGGGGCGTCGTTTCCTAGGAACTGCCCAATCAGAGGCAAGCTACCAGAATCCTCTGGGAGTAGACTGTATCTCCAGTAGCTAGTAACTGCAGGTTTAAAAGCTGACTTCTGGAGTCTCAGCTGGAGTCGCTCTGAAGACCCACCCAAGTTATAGAGCACCATGTAGGATGCTAAAGGCTTTGAGGGAAACTGCATGGTACTTCAACCTTCCTGTGCCCTGACCTCCTTCCTTCCCTCACTCCTAGGAACAGGCCCAGAAGACCTCCTTATGTAAATCTCATAATCTCAGTACACTTCCAAAAAAAAAAAATAAAACTTGACCTATAGCAAGCCCCACCGCCAACTGTGGGTTCATCCCATCTACCAGGCTTGGCTGCTGACACTGTGCTATTGTTTATCTGAGCTTGAGGAGCATCCGCGTGGCCATATCCATAACCTTTCACCATCTGCTCTGGCCTCTGCTGTTCTCAGAGCCTGGACAATGGCAGGAACACATGTGTTCAAGTGTACAGGGCGCTCCCGATGTGCTGGGAACTGCAGCGAACACTGCCTACGGTCTTATTTAACCGTTGGCATTTCCAGGGAGAGGCACACCAGCTCTGGAATTTTGTTTTGTTGTATCATGGGTGTTTTTTCTTGTTTCTTCTTTTCGTACAAAGTGGCCAAGGCTTAGGGAAGAATAGCAACTTGCCCGAAGTTACATAGCTATTTGGGTTGAGCTCACATTGGGCTCCAGGCAATCTTGACTACAATCAGAGCTTTTGAGACCACAACCAGGTCCTTTTGCTACTTTGTCCAGTGTTGCTCTAATGGCTTTTTAATTTTTGTCATCTCCACGCCAGTTCTCACTCCTGCTGTGTCTGGTCCTCTCGAAGTCTTGGACCACTGCGGTGTGCGCATGCCGTGTGTCTGTTCACACAAAGTCTTGCTGTCACATTAGGCCCAGTCTCCAAGTACTTGTGTTAACTCGGTATTCTCCTTCAGGGCCACACAAGGCGAAATTTTCAAAGCAGTTGTCTGAATTTTTAAAGACGTTTGCTTAGATTTTCTTCATAATTCTGAAGTAATGAAGACTTAAAATTCTGCATGTGAACACAGACACCTCTAGCCATTTCTCAGGAGTCCCTGTCACGCACACACAGATGAAGAGGGGAAAATGGGCTCTGCCTACCCTCTGGGATTATGGAAAAATGGATTCTGATTAGGGTAAGGACATGGGCTGGGGGCAACAGTGCGCCTGGGGCAAGGGTACTTCTTAGTGTAGCTCTGTTATGGGTAGTGACCCCACCGAGAGAGTGACATTTGAGTAAATACAGAAGATAAGGAAAAGGTCCTATGCTTTCAGGTGGAAAGGGACACCTCCAAAGAGCTGCTGCACCAAGGGTGTGCCCAGCTACCGTGAAGAACAGCGATGAGTCCAGCGTGGCTGACTATGGGCAGAGTGAGAGAGCGGAGAGCAGTAGGTGATGTAGCCAAAGTTCACAAATGAAATTGATCTATGCTATCCAAGAATGCTAATGGGTCAGCCAAAAAGAGGGCTGAGGCTTGACTATTGGACTAGCAATACAGGGGCCACTTGTAACTGGCCATGGATACATCTTATGAGCTGGGCTGAGATGAGCTGAGGGAGAACAGGAAGAGAAATTTGAGACAGAAATTGCACAGGCATCTTGTGCGGCTTTGCTAAAAGGAGAAAACATAGTTAATTTGCTGCCTGGAAGACAGGTTCAAGGCGAGACCTTCCGAAGAGGAAGAACAGTGGGTATTTGGATGCTCAATGGAGGGAGAGGAAAGAAGAAGGCAAGCAGAAAAGAATAGTATCTTGACAAGTCGGGGGGAAAGTACCAATGGGCAACACGAAGAGAGGGAACAGGCTGTCTAGAGGACCTCAGCCAGTAGACATTCGCTAGTCTGGCTCTGTTGGTAAGGGCAACTTTAATGTACCATGGAGACCAAAAATAACCCAAAAGGGGTGTATCAGTCTGTTTCAGCTACTACCTCCCCACACACTTCCCTCTAGGTCTGCTTATTCCACATTTGTATAATGGCTCATATTGATAACTCATCTTTGTTCATAGATCTGCCTACATAGAGGAAAAGAGAGGCGGTTTCATGAGCCCCTGAATATGCCTGCTTGTGTTACCATCCATCTGCGTGGTGACTGCGCAGGTCAGCTCTGGTTTATCTACCTCAGTCCCATAAACTCGGCAGCTGTGCATCGTCCCAGGGAAGGTGGCCTTATGGTGGCCCTCCTCCAAGAAAACACCATGCTTAGTAGCCAGGTCACTGGGAGTCAGGGAGCAACAGGCAGAGACCAGTGTGTACATCCTCTCTGTTTACCATGTGTGAAGAGGAGGGCCCATTTTTTTTTAAATGTAGGAACAATTAACCAATTTCTAAGGGGATAGTCCTGGAAAAACAACAACAACAACAACACCCCGCTGCACATTGACAACTACCATGGAGCCAGAATCTGATATGCCTTGGCCTTCCTGCCCGGATTTCATTCTCTCCCAGACCTGCTTAAGTGCTCTTTTTCTCCAGGAAATCTTCAGTGACTCCAGTCTAATCTGGATTCTCCTTCTGAGAGCAACAGTGAAGCTCCCCGTCTGCTGTCCACAGTGCAACACTTCACGTGAGATTTACCCAACTCTCCGCTGTGAATTCCTCCCCAGTTGTAGTGTAAGCTTGTTCAAGGAAAAGAGCATGTCTGGCTCAAAAATATCTCGCAATTGGTCATGCAGAACCCCAGCCTGGCCCGGCCATAGATCAAGGTCTTTCCAGTTGCCATCTCTCTCCC